>NC_142517.1:179420500-179757500 GCF_057876585.1 Rhinolophus sinicus | reverse complement strand
GTCTACAACTTTCAAGGAATTTTGAAGATGCAGGCCTCTCTGGAGATTTCCTTTTTCTTGGAGGCATCACCAATTAAAACAATAAAATCAACTAAACGTAGAGTAATTTTTCAAAAGAGTGACCTCTTTTTAAGAGAAACAACACATGTTCTAAATGAAGCTGTGATGGAAAATACGTGAAAATATGTTCCAGAAATCACACTGTAAAGTATGTCCTAGTGAAGAAGCAGACCTTAAATCAAATTCCCTGTCGGAGAGAGGATCTAATGAGGCCCCCTTCACCAGTACAATCAGATGGTAGGATCCTAACAGTATTCCATTTGGAGATACATTCCGGTTCTCTGGTTACCAAGGATATACAATTACAAATGTTATAGATACAGAAGTTACACAACATGCTTATACTGAGTGTTAAAGAGTTTTTGAATTGCATATGTGGTAAATTTGTAAATCATTGAAATGAATCATTTTCTGTAACACATTATTGGATTATTCTCCTCACATGTGTTTTATATAACTTGTTTATCTAACTTTCTGTATTCATTTGTTAAAATGTTATGTGACCTACAAAAGGCTTTCAATCTCAGTAGCCACCAGGCTGACAAGTAAGCACCTGCTCTACCTCTTTCAATTACGCTGTCTGTTGCAGGTGTGTCTTGTTGGTACTGAGCTCTGAGCTTGCCTATAATTCAAAAACCAGAGATACTTGTTTTTCATGTCTGCCAAAAGTATTAAAAGGGTTCAAATAAAAAAAACCACTTCCTCTATGAAAACATTTTTGAATGCTTCCACCATAATGTGCTCCCCATGAATGTCATAATACAGTCTATTTTGTTTCTGAAAGGCATAACTTTCTATTCTACAATAAAGTTTATTGAGCACATTCTTAAGCCTCCAATTAGAGCAGAAGCAAGGTGAATGTCGCAGTCCTGCTTTAGGCATCTTTATGAATTCCTCTATGGCTTAGCAGAATGGTGTATACAGTGGGTGTTTAAAAAAATGCTTGTTGAACTGAGTCAAGTGACAGAATATTCATTTTTCTGGGCTTCTAAGATAAGCTGGGGAGAAAGGCATCAATTTCTTAAAGACTAACTAAAACAATTTAACAGCAAGCTGTAGGTATTAATCATACCTGAGTATATTTGCCCTCTAGAGCCTTATTCAACTTGCGTAGATGGTCATTCTGTGAACAAGTTTCAGTAAACGAATATAGCTGTTCTTCCAGCTGTTTAACTTTTATCTGGGAAAAAAAACAGAATAATAATAAAAATAAGCCTCGTTAATGATATTTATACCTATCTATATTTATATCTCTCTATATATCTATATATATTTACGTTTATATACTCCAAAAGAAAAAAAAGATGTCATGAGTTTTGCAAAAATCCTCAAAACTTGTAAAAACTAATCCTAAGTTTTTCTAATCATGCAAAGAATGGTATTTCAACTGAAATATGCAGCTATTTAAACAGCTAAAAGTAGGCTGTATCCATTTACATATACAGAGCAGAGATAACTCACTAGATTTCTACTGCTTATGGATACTCTAAATTAACATGACTCACCAATACAACAGTGGGCCTTTTTGGGTAATAAATTCCAATTTTAAAGGAAAAAAGCCTTTTTGAATATAGATAATTAGAACTGTTAATGTCCAAGGAGGAGACAGTCTTGTGTTTTTACTGACAGAATTATAAAAATTGAATAAATAGAATTATTATATGCTGAATTATATTTTAAAACTACCTCATAAAAATGACTACTCACATCTTTGTCTTTAGAGGAAATTATCATTTGGGAATAGGTATGTGAACAGAAGCCACCCAGATTTTAATGTGGTTAACAAACTCATGGAGGTTCAAAGGCTTGTCAAAGTTATAGAATTAGCAAATGACAAAGCTAGGTCCTCTCAAAATCCAGCAATATTTAGTTTGACAACTGACATTTAAAAATTAGACAACAAAAGTCAGAAAATAAAATCTCATACCTGGAGTTTTCCCTTTTCATAGGCCAGTTTATTCTTACTCTCAGTAATTTTCCCCAAGACCACATCCACCTGCTGCTGGGCAAGCTGATAAAGTAAACACAGGGATCAGTACCTCTAGGCATAGAAGGGAATAATCATTTTCCTTTTTATTTTTTGTTTTTTTTTACATTAAAGTTTATTGGGGTGACATTGGTTAGTAAAGTTACATAGATTTCAGGTGTACAATTCTGTAATACATCATCTATATCTCACATTGTGTGTTCACCACCCAGAGTCAGTTCTCTTTCCATCACCATATATTTGATCCCTTTTACCTTCTTCTACCACCCCCTCCCCGCCTTACCCTCTGGTAACCACTATACTATTGTCTGTGTCTATGAGTTTTTGTTTCTTCATTTGTTTGTCTTGTTTTTTGTTGTTTACAGTTTTATATACCACATATCAGTGAAATCATATGGTTCTCTACATTTTCTGTCTGACTTATTTCGCTTAGCATTATAATCTCAGGATCCATCCATGTTGTCAAAAATGGTACTATTTCATCTTTTCTTATAGCTGAATAGTATTCCATTGTGTATATATACCATAACTTCTTTATCCAATCATCTGTCGAAGGACACTTTGGTTGTTTCCATGTCTTGGCCACCATAAATAAAGCTGCAATGAACATTGGAGCACATATGTCTTTATGGATAAATGTTTTTAGATTTTTTAGGTAGATACCCAGGAGCAGGACTGCTGGGTCATATGGTAATTCTATTCTTAATTTTTTGAGGAACCTCCACACTGCCTTCCATAGTGTCTCCACCAATCTGCATTCCCACCAACAGTGTATGAGGGTTCCTTTTTCTCCACAGCCTCTCCAACACTTGCTACTACTTGTCTTGTTGATGATAGCCATTCTAACTGGGGGGAGGTGATATCTCACTGTGGTTTTTATTTGCAATTCTCTGATGATTAGTGATGTTGAGCATTTTTTCATATGTCTATTTGCCATTTGTACGTCCTCTTTGGAGAAATGTCTTTTCAGGTCCTCTGCCCACTTTTTAATTGGATTATTTTTGTTGTTGTTAAGTTGTATGCGTTCTTTACATATTTTGGATATTAACCCCTTATCAGAGGTGTTGTTTGCAAAAATCCTCTCCCATTTGGTTGGTTGCCTCTTTATTTTGTCAATGGTTTCTTTTGTTGTGCAGAAGCTTTTTAGTTTGATATAGTCCCCTTCATTTATTTTAGCTTTTACTTCCCTTGCCTTTGGAGTCAAATTTTCCTTTTTAAACAAGTATTTACACCCATACCATTTCTATAGTAATGAAACCAGTATTCTCTTGTATTTGCTACTACTGCCTCTTAGTTTTTCCCTCATCAATCACAGTCCTAACAGGCAACATGTAGGGAGACTGCTAATGAAACTACGGGTAACTTAAGAGTTCTAGAGTTTGTTCTTCTTTGTTTATTAATTCCATTTTTGTTATATTAATTATTCCTTTGTGGTTGTGATCCAATCCAGACGTGGGGTGGCTATATCAATGGTTACAGATATACAGTTTGAGGATTATATACTTCTTGAAGAAAATGGGAGGTACAAATTATCACAACCATTCGGACAGTTGGAGATGCTTGTTACCATAGTAAAAGACAAATTAAAAATCTCTGAATAATACACATTGGTTGGAAACTCACTGATCAAACACTCAGGACAGTGTTTTCTGGGACAAACATTACCGAACGCTCTATATTTCATGAAATTACATATTTTCATCAAACAGCCTTTACTAATGACATTTCCCTCCCATGTCTTTTTCCTCAAATTTTATCAGAAGAAATAAGAATTAATACAGTTCTTTTGATTGAATTTTGGGCCTTATTGGTACTTTAAGAACATTATTGGGGATTGAATATGGAAAATTCACCTTCCACAATCAATTTCAGTGTTATATTTTAATAACAGGAAATACTGATATTTGCCATATGTCAAACTCATCTTCACAAACTCAACTGTGGGGATAATACAGACACAAGCAAAGTGTGCTGAGAACACAATTTCTTAATCACTCAGGCAGACTAGCTGCACTATGGATAATCTGTAGTGAACATGGAGTTCATGTCTTGGTAAATATTGACATAATTCACTATTTCTGGCTTGCACTTGCTGTATCTATGAGTAATAGAATACGGGGCCTTTTAATCACTTAAAGCCAAACAACTTAGACATTTCTTTTATGTTCAACTTTAGGCAAGTTGATAAAGATGAAATCACATATTAGAGATATTAATTTACATGAGATATCCCTCACTATTTCTGACATCTGTAGTGCACTTTATTTCAAGATTTGTGAAGCCAACACACTTGTTTCCATGTAAAAGCAAAAACACATTCCAAACTAGATTACTATATAATAACATATAACTCATTTTTTCCTCTGTTCAAAAATATTTTCATGAGAACATATGTTCTACAAGAGGTCATACTAGTCTGGATTGTTTTCTCCTTTGTAGTTTCTTTCACTCAAAGAATTAGGCCATTGTAGATATTCTAGACTTGATAAAAATGTAGGAAAAGCCAGAGAGAATCATTAGTCCTTGTATACCATCTACCCTAAAATTATGCACATTTAATATAAAAATGTATACCCAATATTAGGTATTAGTGTTATGAACTATTACGGCCATCTAACTATTTGTCTATCAGAGCAATATTTCACGCATAATATACATATGCGTACCTTGTTGTTTTTTTAAGATTAAGAAAAACGCTATGTGTTGCTCCCATATAGAGAAATATTTTTTAAAGCATGCAGACCAATAAAGTATTGTTTTCAAAATACCTTTAGGGAAATGTGGACTGCTATCAAAAACTAGAAGGCTAGAATCGAATGATGTCAGAAACATGGCGGCATGAAGGGTCCCTCTTGATCTCTCCCCTTGAAGTTACAACAAGTTGAACAGCTATAATTCAACAAAGGATTCCCTGTGCAACACACAAACACATCTGAGAGATCTGCACATTGAAACATGAAGGTGAACAGGGAAGGAAGGAAGGGAGAAGTGCAGAGACCGGAGCTGCCAGTGTGGCCCAGAGATCACTGTAGTCCTGGGAGGGGGGAGGATTGGGACTGCAGGTGCACTCTCTGTGGCCCCGAACAATCCTGCCTGAGTGAACAGCATATAATAAGGCTGAACCCAGCGATCAAGGCAGAGGCAAAGACCGAGTACAGAAGTGCTACAATTGTGGTCTGCTAGGCAGAAAACAAAGCCATGGAACCTGGCTGCCTTCCCCAACCTCCCAGAGCTCGCCTCGCTGTCACCCTCCCAATGTTAGTGGCAGGCCTCAGAAAAAATGATAGCAGTATCAAATTAAAAGAGCAGAATATCAACACTCCTGAGAACTAGAGAGACAGTTCCTGAATGGGAAATGCACAATGTAGCTAATTCCAGTGACAAGGGAGGAGCTATAGGGTTGAGGCAGCTGTGTGTTGCAATTGCCATTACTCAGAGGAGAACAAAGTCTCAAACACATCAACCACCTATCCCAGTTTACCCCACCCCCACCTCGCAGCTGATCCCAGCACGAGCACATAGGGCTGCTGATGCACACAGCTCTGCATTTGGCTGCAGAGGCAACACGGGATTTCTGAGGCTCAGAACCCCATTGCCCACCACATCCTTCCACAGGGGTGGTGCCCTGAGACGGAGGTGACCTGGTCACAGAGACGCCCACCTCCCCAGGAAATCTTCCACCACCACATGAAGCTGGAACAGGGCAAGATAAAATAAAATGCTCCAGTGCTACCTACTGGAAAACAAAAGAAAGACCTTTTCATATCAACTTACTGCAGAAATCATTCCATAAATGCCCAAGAAGAGAAACAATTCATCTATTACCATGAATAACCAAGGTAAAAAGGCAGCTCAGAAAGAAAATGAAAAATCTCCAGAAAAGAAACTTAAAGACATGGAAATATGTGACTTAAATGACAGAAAATTCAAGATTGCAGTTCTGAAAAAACTCAACGAGATGCAAGAAAACTCAGAGAGGCAGCTTAATGAACTCAGAAATAAAATCAACAAACAAAATCAACATTTTACCAAAGAGAATAAAATCTTAAAAAAGAACCAAATAGAAATTCTGCAGCTGAAGAACTCAATATAAGAAATGAAGAACTAAATAGTGAGCTTAGGAAATAGAGCTGACCAGATAGGAGGAAAGAATTAGTGATATAGAAGATAAAAATCTGGAAATGATGCAGATAGAAGAGAGAGACTTGAGACTTAGAAGAAATGAAAGAACTCTACAAGAACTGTCTGACTCCATCAGAAAGAACAATATAAGAATAATGGGTATACCAGAAGGAGAAAAGAGGGAGACGGGCACAGAGAGTCTGTTTAAGCAAATAGTTGACAAGAACTTCCCAAACCTATGGAAAGAACTGGATCCTTGAATCCAAGGAGCAAACAGAACACCTAATTACTTCAATCCCAACAGGCTTTCTCCAAGGCACATTATATGGAAGCTGTCAAAAATTAATGACAAAGGAAGAATTCTCAAAGCAGCCAGAGAAAAGAAGACAATAGCCTACAAAGGACAGCCCATTAAATTATCATCAGATTTTTCAGCAGAAACTCGACAAGGAGGGAGTAGAATCAAATATTAAAACTATTGAAAGAGGGAAATTACCAGCCAAAAATATATCCAGCAAAGTTATCCTTTAGAGATGATGGAGGAATAAAGACCTTTCCAGATATACAGAAGCTGAGGGAATTTTCCACCACAAAGCCTGCATTACAGGAAATACTGAAGGAGGTTATTCTACCTTAAACAAAAAGAGAAAAATGATACAAAACTATGAGTAAAATTACTAACAGACAGGCAGAAGCAGAAGATGGTAAACCCTACACATAGAGCACTATACATTTAAACATCACATAAAGGTAAAGGAGATAAAAACATAAAAAAAAAAAGAGAAGAAGACAATTTGCTACTGTAACTTTTCTCACTGAGGTTCTCAGTGTAAATGGACTCATTGCACCATCATTAAAGGCTGAAATGGCAAAAATAAACCTAGAATTAGGAAGTGTGAGGAAAATAAATGAGAATAATATTTATACAGGGATACTGTACGCTAGGACTTCTGATGGACACTTTACACACAATATGACATTTAATCCTCAGTCTGGCAAGACGGAGATGACCCTCTTTGTGTTCTACTCAATCAATGTTTCTTAAACTCCCATTATGTATTAGGCACTGTGGTAGGCAAGGGAATATAAAGATTAGTAACTACTGTTCTTGCATTAAAAGAGTGAAGGCAGATGCATGATCAGGTCAATTTCTACTTGATGTAGTATTTATTCTGATACAGTTATGCATAATATGCTGTGGGTACCTCACAGGAAGATCACCTTGGCAATCAAGGTCATAGAGGTTAAGAATCTGCTCAAGTCACACACTAAATGGAGCTAAGGGTTGAAACCAGTTCTGTCTGAGTTCAAATCTGCGTGTGAGAGGAAGGAGGGGGCATACACAACACACTCATACGTGTATCTCGAAAAATCAATAAGAGGTAGCTTTTATTGAGAATTTCAAGTGTTAACTCTCAAAGAACAAAAATATACTGCCAACATTGAATGGCAATAGGTTTAATGACATAGCTAAGATTAAAACAAAAAAAATCCTGAAATCTCAACCTCATTCCTGAGACTCCTACAGCCAATTGAAACACTTCTAGGCAAGCTTGGTCAGAGAAGAGTCTCTGTGGAAACATAGATCAGCGAGCTGGAGCTGAAGTGTGGGTTATCACTAGGAGACCTTAATCAAGAGTTGTAGTCTGCAGGCAAGAATCAATTTTGACCAAATTACTAACAAGACCTGTCAAAGTCAATAATAAGGTAAGGCCACAGGCCTGCTCCCTGGCAGTGGGGGCACAAAATAAATCAGGCAGATAGAGATGTGGTCTTCCAGAGCGACCAAAACCAGGTAGGCGGATAAGCCCAGCTGAGAGCTGACCAACAAGCTAAGGACGTGGATGAATCTTTAATCTCAGAGTAGGGAGGGTTGGTCTGAGATAGCAGCAGGAATGAGAGCTAATGCATCTTGTCACTCCAATAGGAATTTAAGGCTTTTTTCCTGGGTCAGTTCAGATACCAAGAATTCAATAAATGTTAGCTACATGCTTAACATGTATTATATTAACTTAATCCTCAAACAACCAAAGAACAATAGTATTACTATCCCCATTTTGACAGATTAAGAAACTGAGGCTCATAAAGATATTAAGGATTGTCCCCAAGAATTATTGAAACCTAGGCAGTCTGGCTCTAAAGCTAAGAAAATGTAAAAGGATTTATACTTTATGTAATTTTTCATAGTTGAAGTAATGAACAGTTTATGACACAGAGAGAATTTAGCTCAGATTAAGATGAACCCACATTAGGGCCTTCCATGGAATTTTCAAAGATTATTTACATGTTACAGAAGCAATAACTAATTTTTTTCAAGTATTCAAAAGGACACAGGAAACTTACTAGCTGCTTAACAAACCAATCATCTCTTTAAATCCCCTTCACTTGGAGAAGCTATTTTAAGAACGCTACAATTTATTTGTAATTCATTGACCTTGTTAAATAGTTTTTAGAAATCAAACTTACCTAATGGAGGAAACTCTCAGATAGGGAAAAAATACAAGTTTCTTCCTCAAAATTTATGGGAGAGAAAATGTTTGTAAAACATTAGAAATATTTGTGCTTTTCAGTTTTATAGATCATCTGTGTAGGCAGATGTTTAAGCTGCATTAAATTCTTGTTTAATGCAAAAATTCTTTATCTTTTGAATGCTGTAGGGATTTCTGCCATATTTAGCCTGAATTATTCAGGACTTATGGTAATTATTAAAACACAAACAAATGAAAATACCCATCTCCTGACTTCTGATTTTTTTTTTAACTCATTAGTCATTAATTCCTACCTTAGACTGACCTTTTTATACCCACCCCATGGTAATCAGAAGTCTCTTGTTGAAGTCCTAGGGAAGCCATCTGATCTGCCAGGAGCTTATTCTTTTCCTCTAGGGTCTGTAGGTTGTGAGTTAATACATTTACGTCTGCCTTTGAAAAACAAAAGGAAAAGAGGAATCCATTTATTATCTATAAATAGATAAATATATCTATGCCAGATCTAAAAATATTACCTTATTTTAAAAATGACATTTGTAACTATAAAATAGAAGGCATCTTAAGAACATATTCCTGTCTTTATATTTGGGGATTTTCAACCTCATAGCTTTATGATGATTTAAAATAATTTATTTTTCTTTTCTTTTATATTTTTTCATCTTTTGTAGTTGTGTTCAGCAGGAGGGTTATTATAAATTACACAGTTCACATTTACTAGAAATGGAAGTCCTTCTGGTACTTGGCATTTATTTAAATATTAATTCAAGCTTATAAATAAAGATGCAAAAATCTTCCACAAAATATTAGCAAAAGGAATCCAGCAATATAGAAAAAGGACAACTAATCACGACCAAGTGAAGTTTGTCCCAGTAACACAAAGCTTGTTCAACATTCGAAATCAATTTGCATAATTTACATCAATAGACATGAGGAAAACCACATGGACATCTCACTAGATGCAGAAAAAGCATTTCACAAAATTCATCATTGATTCATGATAAAAACTCAGCAAATTAAAAATGGAAGGGAACCATTTCTACCTGATAAAGTGTATGCATAAAAAACATATAACTAATGTCAATCCTAATGGTGAAAGACAATATTTTTCCCCTAAGATTGGCAAAAAGACAAGGATATCTCCCTGCTCTTACCATTCCTATTCAATATCATACAGGAGGTGATAGTTGGTGCAATAAGGCAAGAAAAAGTAATAAAAGATATACAGATTGGAAAGGGAGAAATCAAACTGTGTCTTTACAACGGACATGATTGTCTACATAGGAAATCCCAAAGAATCTACAAAAAAAAACAAAATACTAGAAGAAGTGTGTTTAGTAAGGTTGAAGGCTACAACATCAAATCAATTGTATTTTTATAAACTAGCAAAAAACAACTTGAAACTGACTTTTCTAAAAAGAACCACTTATAACTACAAAATCCATGAAATTCTTTATACAAATCTAAAATAAATGCTCAATATTTCACATGCTGAAAATTACAAAATATTGATGAAATTAAAAAAAACTAAATAAAATTGAGAGAGAAGTCATATTCATGTATTAGAAGATTCAATATTGCTAAAATGTCGATTCTCTCTAATCCCAACCACAATTCTGTGGGGTAATTTACCAGGGTCCACCTTTTGGTGGGGTCTGGACTGTGGGGCTAGAAAATATGCCTTATAAGAAACACTAAAGGGAATTCTTTAGGATAAAATAAAAGGGCACTAGATAATAACTGGAATCCACATTAAGAAATAAAGAAATAACGAGTAAGAGAAGAAACACAGGTACATGTAAAAGTTATATAAAAATGTTAGGCCATAGAGAAAACTCTTCATAAATTTGAAAGGATTGAAATGACACTAAGTATGTTTGCAACTACAATGGAATAAAATTAGAAATCAATAAAAGAAGGACATTTTGGAGATCCACATATAGAGGGTGCCAAAAAAATGTATACACATTTTAAGAAAGGAAAAAACTGTATTAAAATTGTAATGCTCAATATATACTGATAACAAAAGATGAATACAAATCATGTGTATACATTTTTTGGTACCCCCAGTATGTGGGAAAATTAACACACTTCTAAAAAAATCAATGGATCAAAGAGGAAATTACAAGGGAAATTAAAGAATACTTTGAGATGACTAAAATGAAAATACATGACAAAACTTATAGTATTCAGCTAATGCAGTGCTTAGAAGGAATTTTACAGCTGTAGACACCTATATTAAAAAAAGAACAAATATTGGCCTTCAGAGGAGAAGGCAGTGTGAAGAAGATAGAGAGAGGCTATGGAATGACCATACACCAAGGGATGTCGGGCAGCCACCGGAAGTTGGAAGAGGCAAGAAACAGGTTTTTCCCTAGAGCCTCAAAGGGAGCACAACCCTGCTGACCCCTTGATGTCAGCTCAGTGGAGCTTATTTTGGACTTCAGAACTTAAAAAAATTTAAGCCTGAGAGATGAGCACTGCTATCAAGTCCCCACAGCTGTACAGAAATGCATGTGCTGCGTTCAATCATCCCTTGCATTCAAAATGCTACTGATGCATAGCACCTAATCAAGTCCCCAGTTCAAGTCCCACTCCCGAGGAAGCTACGTCACCTCCATCAATACTATACTATCTGCTGTGTTGCTTCGTGCTGGCTTTTCTCATTCATCATTTTCCCTGTTGAGATAAAGTTCAATAAATTAAAAAAACCCCACAAATATCTCAAATAAATAACCTAAGCTTCTATCTTAAGAAACTAGAAAAAGAAGAGCAAAATAGACCCAAAGCAAAAGAAAGAAATTAACTAATAAAAATTAGAGCAGAAATAGAATAGAGAATAGAAAAATAGAGAAAATCAGTAAAACCAAGTTGGTTCTTTGAAAAGATCAGCAAAATTGACAAACCTTTAGCTATACTAGCCAAGAAAAAAATAGAGAAAACACAAGTTACTAATGTTCGGAAAGAAAGAAAGGACATTACTACTGAACTTACAGAAATAAAAGGGGCTTCTATGAACAGCTGTATGCCAACAAATGAGATAACAGATGAAATGGACAAATTCATAGAAACACCTAAATACTGAACTGACTTAAAAAAAACAACAGAAAATCTGAATACACCGATACAAGAAAAGAGATAAATCAATAATAATAGTTAAAAACAAGTAAGACAAAAAAAATTTCCCACAAAGAAAAACCCAGAAGCAGATGGCTTCACCGGTGAATTCTACAAAACATTTAAAGAAGAATTATCACCAACCCCTCACAAACTCTCCCCCAAAATTTTAAGGGGAGGAATCACAAAATCACTTTAAGAGGCCAATATTACACTGATACTAATACCAGACAAAGACATTACAAGGAAACTACAGAACAATATTCCTTATTTGTATAGATACAAAAATCCTCTACAAAATGCCAGCAATCCAAATCCAGACACACAAAAAGGATTATGTACCATGACCAAGAAAAATTTATTCCAGGAATTAAAGCTTGAGTCAACATTTGAAATCCATTAAAGTACTACACCATAGTAACAGAGTAAATGACAAAATCCACAGTATTATTTCAATAGACACAGAAAAAGCATTTGACAAAATTAAACACAGTTTCAGGATAAAAATTCTCAACACACCAGGAATATAAGGTAATTTCCTCATCATCATGATAAAGGGAATTTACAAAAAGCCCTCAGCTAACATCATGCTTAATGATGACAAACTGAAAACTTTCTAAGATCAGAAACAAGATAAGGATGTCTATTCTCACCACTTCAGCATAGTATTGGAAGTTCTAGTCAAGGCAATTACACAAGAAAAATAAAAGGAAGCACAACGTTGGACAGGAAGAAATAAAACTCTCTATTTGCAGATAACACAATTTTAATTTTGTATTAAGATTGTAATAATCTCCAAAACAATTTGAATACAAATCCTATCAAAATTTCACCTGTCCTTTTTTTGCAGACATGAAAAACCTAATCCTTAATTTTTAAATAGAAATGCAAGGATCCAGAATAGTCTAAACAATCTTGAAAAAAAAAAATTTGGAGGACTTGCACATCTCTATTTCAAATCTTAATACAAAGCTATAGTGATCAAACTGTGTGGTGCTGGCATAAGAACAGACATATAGATCAATGCAATATTAGGTTGGTGCAAAAGTAATTGTGGTTTAAAAGGTTAAAAATAATTGCAAAACCACAATTATTTTTGCACCAACCTAATAGAATTGAGAGTCTAGATATAAGCCCATACATCTATGGTTAATTGATTTTGACAATTAATTGATTAATTAACTGTTTACTTAATTGATATTTTTCTATAGAAAGAATAGTACTTTCAACAAATGGTGCTGGGACAATTGGATATCCACAGGCAAAATAATGTACTTGAATCTCTACCTCATACATATATAAAATTAACTCAAAATGGACCTAACTATAAAATGTACAACTATAAAATTCTCAGAATAAAAAACAGGTATAAATCTTTGAGACCTTGGACTAGGCAACAGTTTCCCAGATGTGACACCTAAAGCACAAGCAACCAAAGAAAAAACTAGGTAAAATGGTTTTTCATATCATAAAAATCTAAAACTTTAAAAAGACAATCCATAGAATGAGAGAAAATATCTGCAAATCACTCTGGCAAGGGTCTACTATCCAGAATATATAAAGAACTCTTACAACTTAACCCAGTTTAAAAACAGACCAAGGATCTAAATAGACATTTCTCCAAAGAAGATATACAAATGGCCAATAAGCACATAAAAAGATGATCAACATTAATCATTAGGGAAATGCAAATCAAAACCACAATGAGAAACCATTTTTGCACCCACGAAGATAGTTATAATCAAAAAATGAAAATTATGTGACAAGGATGTGGAGTAATTGGAACTCTTGTACATTGCTAGTGTAATTCCACTCCTAGGAATATATATCAAAGAATTGAAAACAAGTACTTAAACAAATACACACACACTAATCACCACAGCCAAAAGGATGAAAGAGTGCAAATGTCCATCAAGAGATGAAGAGACAAATTGTGGTGTGTATGCAGGGGTTAGAGCACCAGCACAGTTGAAAACCATGTACTCGTATATCTTTGATTCCCCCCAAAACTTAAGTTGTCCCTCAGTATCTGGAGGTTATTGGCTCCACGACACCTGCGGATACCAAAATCCACAGATGCTCAGGTCCCCTACATAAAATAGCATAGATCAATGCATATCACTGGCGCTCCGCATCTGTGGACTTCCAGCCGCAGGTCTAAAAAAGTACAGTATTTATTGAAAAAGACCCATGTATAATTGGACCCATGCAGTTCAAACCCATGTTGTTCAAGAGTCAACTATATAAATAAAAATCTTAAAAAGAATCAACACTATATATATGCAATAAATATTACTCAGCCATTAGAAGGAATGAAGTACTGATACATATAATAAGGTGAATGAATCTCAAAAAACATGCTAAGTAAAAGAAGCCAGACACAAAAGTCCACACGTTGTATGATTATATTTGTATGAAATACCCAGAACAGATACATCTAGAGAGTCAGAATGCAGACTGGTGGTTGTCAGAGGCTGGGGGAAAGAGGGAATGAGGAGTAATTGCTTAAAGAGAGTGAAGTTTCCTTTTGGGGTGATAAAAATATTTTGGAACTAGACAGAAGTGGTATTGCACAACATTGAAAATGTACTAAATGCCACTGAACTGCTCACTTTAAAATGATTGATTTTATATTATGTGAACTGCACCCGAATTAAAAAAAAAAAGTGAGATACTTCACACCCACTAAGATGGGTAGAATAAATTTTATTTTTCATTTTTTTAATATTGAAGTAAAAATTTATTGACCTTATTAAGTAAGAATCCTTATATATTTAATATTGCTTCAAATTTACCATAGGAGTTACTTCCCAAAAATGTTAATCACAGATGGATTGAAAGAGTATAGGGGAAATGTGGTAGTGTTTCTCTATAAGAATACCACATTGTAAGTCCAGAGGTATTTGCCTTTATGGAATTTGAAACAAAAGAGCAAACAGCAAAAGCTATTGAGGTAGGTCCAGAACTTTTTTAGCTTCAAAGCAAGTACATCCACATCTCAGTGGTGGGGAGCCCAGTCTTGGAAAATCTTGAAATCATGAACATCCTTTATTTAACATTTTGCTGGAACAAAGCTGAGCTGTAAGGATAGAGACTGCTGTTTGTGTGATAAATTTTTAAAGCAGACAATAACAAGTGTAAGTAAGGATGTGGAGATATTGGACTCCTCACACACTGCTGTTGGGATTGTAAAATGGTACAGTCACTTTGTAAAAGTTTGGAAGTTTCTGATCACAAACTCACATGACCCACTAGTTTCACTCCTAGGTGTACAACAAAGAAAATTTAAAACATATGCTCACCAAAAAATTGTGCAAACATTCATTGTGTTGTTTTTAATTGCCAAAAAGTATAAACAGTCTGAATGTCTATCAACTGATGAATGGATAAACAAAATATGATATAGTCATACAATAGAATATTATTCAGCTATAAATAGAAGGAAGTACGGACATATGCTATAATATGGATAAATTTTGAAAGCATCATGCTAAGTGAAAGAAGCCAGAACTGGAAGGGTATATCCTGTTTGATTCTATTTATATGAAATGTCCAGAATGGGTAAATCCAGAGACAGAAAGGAAAATAGTAATTGCCATGGGCTGGCCATAGGGGCGAATAGGGAGTGACTGCTAATGGGTACTGGGTTTCTTTCTGGAGTGATAAAAAAGGTCCTAGAATTAGATAGTGATATTTGCACAAACTTGTGAATATACTAAGAAACCACTGAATTGTATATTTAAAGAAGGTGAATTTATGGTATATTAATTATATCTAAAAAATAAAAGGTACTAAAACAGTCATTTACCTGACAATAACATGAACCTTGAACTGTACTTTGAATGATATACAAAGATTAACTTGAACAGGATCATAGACCTAATGTAAAACCTAAAACTATAAAACTTCTAGAGAGGAACAAAGGAGAAAATCTTTGTGCTTAGGTTAGGTAAAAATTTCTTAGATATAATACAAAAAATATGATCCACAGAATTTTAAAAATTGATAAACTAAATTTCATCAAAATATAAAACTTCTACTCTTTGAAAGAGCATGAAAAGATAAAACATGCAATGGAAGAAAATATATGTAAAACACATACCTGACAAAAGATTTGTTTATATACAAATATAATTTTTTTACGTAAGAATTGATATGAGGTTATATTTTAAAATCTCTGAAAAATTAACAGTAAGAAAACAAAGTGAATTAAAAATAGTTAAAAGACTTGAAGAGACAATTCAAATTGTGGATGGCAGATAAGCCAATGAAAAGACACTCATTTTTAGTCTTTGGAGAAATGAAAATTAGAGCCACAATGATTATCACTACACACCAGTTAGAATGGCTACAACTAAAGGAATTGACAATACCAAGTGCTGGTGAGAATATAGAGAAACTGGAACTCATATGTTACTGGTGAAAATGCAAGATGATACAGATCTTTTGGAAAACATTTGAGTAGTTTGTTATTATGTCAAACATCTATTTACCATAGGATCCAGAAATCCAACTCCTAATATTTACCCAAGAGAAATAAAAATATATGTTCATTTGTGAATACTTACACAGGCTTTATTCATAATTGCCCAAATCTGGAAACAACCCAAATGTCCTCCAATTGGCAAATGGGTAAAGAAACTGTGCTATATCCAGATATTGAACATAAACGATGACATGACATGGATGAATGTCAAATGCCTTATGTTATATCAAAGAAGCCAGACTTAAAATGCTACATATTGTATGATTCTATTTACATGATATTCTGGAAAAGGGACAGAAAAACAGATTAGCGGCTGCCAGGGGATGTGGATAGAGGAAGAGGTTGATTACAGAGGGGCACAAGGAACTTTCTGGGGTGATAGAAATGTTCTATATTTTGATTGTGGTGGTGGTTACATTATTGCACATGTTTGTCAAAACTCATAGAACTGTATACTAAAAAAAGGGTCAATTTCACTGTATGTAAATTATAACTCATAAGGCCTGATTTTAAAGAAACCATAGCTTTACAAAGAATATGCACTTTAAAAAAATATCAATTAGACCAAAAAAAGTAGGACTCTATATAAACATTATCATTTGGCCTAATACAACCTTTCTACTGAGCAAGTATTTTCAGTTCCCATCAACGTACACTCAGACTGCCTTAACACAATTGAAATCAGACAAGCAAAATAATAATGCTACTTTAAAATCACAGATATACCGCATTTGCATTAGCCATAGAACATTCACGAACCTTTTTAAGCAAAAAGCATTAATGAATTTAATAGTAGTCACCAATTTTCCCAAATTTTAAACAGCATTATTTGAGGCCAAATGGACACCAGTAAAGTCCTTGCCACAGGAAGTTAGCTTCATGCAATGATTTTTAGGGTGGACTATTTTCAGTTTACTTGATACGAGTGACTAAACCACAGGGAGCAGCTTGGTGAATGGTATTTGAGCTTGGGCTAAGAATTTAGCTTTCCTCCTGCTCCAATTTTCAAATTAGAAGTTCACATATATATAGTAATACAAATTCTGTTTAGTTGAGCCAGAAGCCAAGAAACAGTCAAGGCTTGATGACTGTATCAACATCTGCTGCTGGATTTATGGTCTGGGGTAGGCTGATTCTCCTTGATGGTCTAGATGTATTCTCTAGAGAGCAGTGATACATAATCTTAACTCTCTTCAAATTTTGAAATGCAAGTAGCAATGTCTTAAAGAGTGTTTTTTTTATTTGATTTGAATAAGAACTGTATTTGTTTCTCTGGCCATTCCATCTTTTTAGAACCCAGAAAAAGGTAACTTGCAGATAAAGTGGCAGGAGCTAATAGGTACTTAGGAAGCCTAAGTTACCTTTTTTTTTTTTTTTTTTTTTTTTTTTTTTTTAAATAAAAACCTCATCATGGTCAGCAATCATTCCTTCGCCTCCCACAGGCTCTGTAACTCACTCTCAGGGGACTTCTTGGCTAAACTACTCTGTGAACATCAGCGCTGGAGGCAGTGATGACTCACTGGCAAACAGATGCTCAACAAGCCAGTGTCCCCCAGAAGCAGCCTCATTGCTGCAGAGACTGGAGAGCTTTGAGTTGCGCCAGCTTCGTGGCTTCTCTATTCCCCCATATCTTGGTATTCAACAAAATAACCCACTGCCTCATTAAGATCAGGTGATACAGAAAGCTGCAATACAGAAGAAACATAGTGAAATAAATCAAACGTGGAATACCTTGCTTTTAGCTAATTCCTTTTCCAAATTGTGTTTTTCTTGTGCTATTTCTTTCTCTGTTTTATTAACCTGCCCCAGGGGGAAGAAAAAAGAAATGCGTCAATGTTAAAGCAGCTGACAGGCTCTACTATAGCAGACACATCCTGCATATCAATTAATACCTACACTGCAGAGATAGCATATCCTCTCAGAAAAGGGGCCACTCAGGGAGTCTCTGAAGCAGAGCAGACTTCACAAATAGCCCTGAAATTAGAAAGACACGTCTGCACGTCAGACTCTGCTGGTTCCTTCCTAACTAGGAAGGCAGGGCTGTTCCCCCTTAACCTACATTGTTCCACTCCTTCGAGGGAAATAGATGTTTAAAATATGATCCCTTAATGAGGATGTGTGAATTATTAGTTAACATTCGGTAATGCTGTATAAGGGTATATACTACTTGGCACAGACTACTTCCCATGCTAAAAGGCATAGATTAGCTATCTAAAGACTCAGACAATCTGCCTCTGGGTTATATTTCTTGTTTTTTTTTGCGTTTAAAATATAATTCTAAACAAGATGACCACCACAACCAGGAGCTAACATAATTCTGTCTCTACCTACCTCTCTCTGAAGTCTTTCTTTCTCTTCTAGCAGAGACGTCTTCTCTTGCACTGATGCTTCCAATTCACCTCTCAATCTTGCAATAGTTGATTCTAGCAGCTCTTTTTGCATTGCTGTCCTCTTCTCAGCATCCTGTACTTTCTGGATATACTGGTTATGCTCAAGGATTAAGTGGTCCCTGCAGGAAGAGAATAAGGAGATATGAAAGCTAAATGAGAGCTCTTTAACAGAAAGGCTAAATGTTCCTATAGAATATATCTCCGGCCTCAGAGCAGTTACCAAAATGTTCTAACAAAACTAGTTAGTTGAGGGCAGGGTCTTTTTGCGCTTGGCCCAGCAAATGCAGAATTAAACATTTTCATTAAAGATAAGAAATACAAATGCAACAACAAAAGATGCATAAGAAGTTGCCCACAATTTACTTACAGATGTACTTGGAGTTGAGTTTTCTCATTCTGAACAGTCTGTAGCTCACTTGAGATACTGGCATGGGCTGCATCCAGCAGTAAGTTTTGTTCTTGAACTGTCTGTGTCATCATTTTCTGTTCTACCTGTTAGAAGTAATATTAAAAGCTGAGATGCCAGAAAGTCATTTGATAGGGTATCATTCAAAATAACTGATCTAAGATACTGAATTAGCTTACAAAAGACAAATTACTTCTCTTAAAAAATGTTTATTTTAATGCCCAGCTTTGTCCCCACTCTGACTTGACCATAATGCTATCATTTTATTCCTCTATTAGGCAACAATCAAGATGCATTGTCTACCCCGCTTCCTGTGAAATTAATAAAACTCCTAAAATGAACATACTATAGATACAAAATTTATATTAAGAATAATTTTGGTACTTTAACATTTCAATATACATATTTTAAAAAGTAAAACAATATCAATGGATATAAATATAAAGTGAAAAAGACCCCTCCCTCTGTATCTCCCTTACCTTTTCCAAATAATCCTACTCCCAAGGACAATCATATTTAATAATTTGCTGTAGATTCTTTCAAGAATATCTGAAAATTGTACTCAGATACTGTTACAACAATTGTTGTGCACAGTTTATCTTCTCTGGTTCCCCATTTGGAATTATCAGAACAACATTTTTATTCATACCCTCTCTATGTACAATTTATAAAGCTTTTGCAAATATAATACATATTAACAATTACTTCTATAAATAAGTTTTAAATTAACACTTGTATTTTAATAATATTTGATTGCAAAGCAAAGCTTCACACTGGTAAAATGAAATCCCACTAGTATAATATCCCAGAGTTTTAAAATGTTTGTGACAATGTTCAGTCTACTTACATATGTGACTTTATTCAGCCTACTAAATTGTAAGTTCCATGAAAGTAGGGATTTTGAATTGTTCACTACTATAATCCAATTTAGACCTATACAGAGTAAGACCTATACATCATACTTGTACAGGGTAAACACTAAATGTTTGTTGAATTAATGAAAAATATTTGTTGAGTACTTGTTATGTGCAAAACATGCTTAGCATTGTGGGAAATAACAAAGATATAAGACAATGTCCTTTATGAAACTCACAATGTTATACAAGAAAGGAGCCATGCACATAAATTACTACTTGGAATGCAGAAAAGAGAGGCAGTATAACATATGATTAAAAACATTGACTCTACTGTCAGACTTAGGTTTAAATCCAGCTCTACCCCTTACTAGCTAGATGATTTCCAACAAGTTGATTAACTTCTCTAAATTTCATTATCGGTTAAAATGAAGATAATGAATATCACTTTACATAACGACTGCTAAAATTAAAGGAGGTAATATATGTAAAATCCTTAACACAATGCTTGGTGGTAAGTATGGTTAAGTATGCTCCAAAAAAATGACAGCTATTATCATTATTGTCTGTTTACTGTCCCAAGAGCATAAGTTGAAACAAAAAACTGATCCCTTCTGATCAAGCATCATGATGAAAGTGAGTCTTACAGAATGAATAGGATTCAAAGAGTTGAAGACAAAGTTCATTCTTAGTGGAAGGAATGACATAAGTAAAATGGAAAAGCATAGATATTTGGGGAAAAGGTAGGTACTTTAGGGTCATTCATAAGTGTTCTCCATGATTCCATAAATAATGGGCAGGTAATTAGTTTTCCTAAAGTAATGATATTTGAGAAGAAACCATTAAGAAAGTACTTAGTGTAAGGACAAATGACCCTGCTGATGAAAACTGAAAACCACCAATCAAAAAAAAAATTCAGTTAATTTCTTGAAATTAATTGTTAAAATATTTTATTTATCCAGTTGGCCATGTGCATTTCTGACCTCTTAGCCAAGGAGGTTTCCTGTTGACTCTACCAGAAACTGACTGGTGTTAAATGAGTACCTGCAGAATGGCTTGATGGTCAGCAATAATTTGGGCATTTTCCATACTAACAGCCTGAAGCATGTTGTTCAGCTCTGAACACTAACTAGTTAGTTGGTCATTCAAACCCTAAGATAACGTATATTGCAAATCCTAGATCTCTCTTATAAATAATTATTTTTACTTATGTAACATCATTTTTGATGACTGCATAGTATTTCACTAAATATGTGAACCTAATTTATTTAACCTACCCCAATGATATATTATTAAATTATAAAATACTGTCAAATATTTGGAGTCAACACCCTAAATAATTCTAAATTAGAAGGAGCAACCAAAGCATTCGGCAGTTTACTGATCTTCCGTTCCTCACATTTTAAACACTGGTCAGACATAGCACGGCATCTACAGAATAGAATTTACAATATAGAAGCCTGGCCAGTAATGTAGAAATCTATTTCTAACATTGGATGGTGAGCATTTAGAATTGTTTAGCTGATAACACAAAATATTTAAGCTCCTTTATCACCAATTACATATTCATAAAAAGTAAAATATAGATGACCGTGCCATTTTACAAGATAAACCTTCCAAAATAAAACACTAATCTTTTGTACAACAGATCTATCATACATGTAGTTACTTTATACTTCTCTTGTCCTTTTGCTATTTTGAGATTTGTATTCTTGTGGAAAATATTTATCTTAATTACCAGTTATTTTTGCAAAGTATATTTGGCAAGGATCTTATGTTTTAATGAACAAGTTCTTCAAGGATGGGGACAAATAACTGAAAGATTAATAGAATAACATTCAAAAAAGAAATAAGAAAGGAAAGATAAATGAAAGATTATCTGGAAAGCATCATAAGTGGTATGTGTAGTACAGTAGTTAGGAACACATTCAGGGGCATTTTAAAATTATAACCGGATGTACAAACTGTTCATCAAGGAATACCTGGGAGGTGAGACAGAGGAGAAAAGAACTCTTGCTCCTTGAAAAGAAATAGCTAATTTTCTTTGGGGCCAGACTGCCTGCACCCAAATTCTAAATCTGTCACTTATTGGCTATTATTAATCCTCTCTGCATATCAACTTCCTTATCTTTAAAATGAGAATAATAATAGTTTCTATAATAGTTCTGCAAGGATTATAATTTGTTAGTAACATAAGGTGCTTAGAATAGTGCCAGGAATGTATTAGATTGGTGCAAAAGTAATTGCGGTTTAAAAGTTTAAAAATAATTGAAAAACCTCAATTACTTTTGCACCAACCTAACAAAATGGGTGCAGTAAATGTTACTATTAGTATAGTAATAGTAGTAATTGTTATTATTTTATAAAAGAACATATCTATTTTGTATTTGTTATAGAGTACAGCAAGACTATGATCTTAACATTAAAGTAATCAAATTGTACGAACAGAAAGTTCTTTTAAGTGATCAGTACTATCTCATAGGGCCCTATGAGAAATAACGTTTGTCTGCGTATTTGGTGACTCTTCTCCATATACATGCATATAGATAAAACATCAGTTAAATTTGGGAACCACTATCCCATAGAAAATGGTTACACATAACTCCAAAATCCAGCAAGTATTTCTTAGTTTCCTACTGTGTGGTATGCTATAAAAGATACAAAGAAAGTATAAGATATAGCCCTGGGCACTGAACTGATGATAAGTTTATAAGGGGAAAGAAAAGGTATGTATTTAAGGAATAAACCAGAAAGCAAATAACAGCAAGATATAAACTAGCGCATGATTTAGCAGTATATTTCATATACTTATATGTCATAAGATTTGGAGAGTGAAATGAGAAATGTACTCAATTTGATAATGTTTCATAGATGAAGATCTTATAGAAATTAAAATTTGGATGATGGCAATGGTATGAATTTATATAATCAGAATTAATCTTGGTTCTTGGTTCCTTGATTGAACAAAATTAAATAATATCTAAAATACTAGACAAATGGGAAGACTTACCTGTGCTTTTTCTGATGCTTCATGAAGGGATATTATTTCAGCTCTCAAATATGCATTTTCTTCATGTTCCTTGTTGAAAGACATCTGCACATTCTATAGGAAAAAAATAATAATTTATCTTTTCTATATGTAAGAGCTATTTTACATGTATCTCTATAAAAATACCTGTTCTGTCCCAGACAAGCAAAAAGTTAAGGGACTTCCTCACCATTAAATCAGTTTTACAAGAAATGTTAAAGGGTTTTCTTTAAGTAGAAAAGGAAAGACCATAACCAGAAATAAGAATATATGAGAAAGGTAAAAACCTTATAGGTAAAGCTAAATATTCAGTAAGCACAGCAAATCACACATTTAAAAAGATACTACAAAGGTTAAAAGAAAAAAGTATCAAATTCAACTCAAACTATAAGTAGTTAGGAGACACACAACACAAAAACGATCTAAAATATGACATCAGTAAGATAAAGGCATGGAGGGGGTAGTAATACTGCAGTCCTTGTAGAATATATTGGAACTTAAACACCTATCAGCTTAAAATAGACTGCTATAGATAAAGAATGTTATACATAAACCTCATGGTAGCCACAAGCCAAAAAGCTACAAAAGATATACAAAGAACAAAGAGAAAGGAACCTAAACACAACACTAAAGAGAAACAGGAAATCACAAGGGAAGAAATCAAAAGAACAAAGGAGCAGAGGACAACTACAAAAAAACCCCTAAAACAATTAACAAAATGGCAAGAAGTACATACTTATCTTAATTACTCTATGTAAATGTATATAATGCTCCAATAAAAAGATATAGGGCGGCTGAATGGTTAAAAAAATATGACCCTTCTATATGCTGCTTCCAAGAGACTCACTTCAAATCAAGACACATACGGACTGAAAGTGAAGAGATAGAAAAGGATGTTCCATGCAAACAGAAATGAAAAGTCAGCTGGAGTAGCAATACTTACGAGTATATCAGACAAAATAGACTTTAAATAAAAAAATGTAAAAAAAGACAAAGAAGGACATTACATAATTATAAAGGGGTTAATCCAAGAAGAGGATATAACAATTGTAAATATCTACACACCCAACATAAGAGTATGTAAGTATATAAAACAATTATTAATAGATATAAAGGGAGAAATCTACAGTAATGCAATAATAGTAGGGGATTTTAATACCTCACTCACATCAATAGATATATCACCAGACAGAAAATTAATAAGGAAATAATGGCCTTAAATGTCACATTAGATGAGATCAACTTAATGGACATTTATAGAACATTTAACCTAAAAACTGCACACTACACATTTTTTTTCCAAGCGCACATGGAACATTCTCCAGGACAGAGCATATATTAGTCCACAAAAACACCTCAGTAAGTTCAAGAAGAATGAAATCATATCAAGCATCTTTTCCAACCATGATAGCATGAAACTAGAAATCAACTACAGGAAGAAAACTGGAAAACACAAATATGTGGAAACTAAACAGCATGCTACTAAACAACCAATGGATCAAAGAGGAAATCAAACAAGAAATCAAGAACTATCTTGAAAACAATGATAATAAAAACACAACTTTTCAAAATATATGAAATGCAGCAAAAGCAGTTCTAAGAGCGAAGTTCATAGCTATACAGGCCTACCTCAAGAGACAAGAAAAAAATCCCAAATAAACAGTATAACTATCCACTAAAGGAACCAGAAAAAGAATAACAAAAAACCCCAAAGTAAACAGAAAGAAGGAAATAGTTAGATCTTAGTGGAAATAAATGAAATAGAAATTTTAAAAAACAATAGAAAGGATCAACAAAACTAAGGACTGGTTCTTTGAAAAGATAAATAAAAAAGACAAACCTTTAGCTAAACTCATAAAAAAACAAAAAAAAGGAGACAGCCCAAATAAATAAAATCATAAATGAAAAAGAAATTACAACTGACACCACAAAGAATCATTAAAGAATACTATGAACAATTATACACCAACAAATTCGACAATCTAAATGAAACAAATACATTTCTAGAAGTATACAAGCTTCCACTACTGAACCAGGAAGAAATAAAAAATCTAAACAGACTGATTACTAGCAATGAAATTAAAGCAGTAATTAAAAAAACTCCCAACAAATAAAAGTCCAGAACCAGATGGCTTTAAAGGTGAATTCTACCAAACCTTCAAAGAAGAATCAATACCTATCCTTAAACTATTTCAAAAAATTGAAGAGGTAGGAATGCTTCCAAACTCATTTTATGAAGCCAGCATTACTCTGATACCAAAACCAGATAAAGATATTACGAAAAAAGAAAATTACAGGCCAATATCCTTGATGAACATAGATACAAAAATTCTCAACAAAATATTAGTAAACTGGATTCAACAATACATTAAAAGGATTATATACCATGATGAAGTGGGATTCATCCTACGAATGCAAGGATGGTTCAACATCCACACATCAACTAATGTGATACATCACACTAACAAAATAAAGGATAAAACACATAGGATCATCTCAGTAGATACTACATAACATATACCATTTTAACCATTTTTAAGTGTACAATTCACTTAAAAATACTTGTGTTACATTTACATGTTAACACGTTGCGTACGGCGGGGTTTAAATCCCTCGTGAAGATTCCTGTGATCCATACGCAATGTGTTAAGTTCAGTGGCATTAAGTACATTCACATTGTACAACCATCACCACCAAAAAATAGTTAATATTTCTATCATTTCATAAAAATTTCTTTATAACAATTAATTTTTAATAGGCATATAATGCAAATGAGTATCTATTTTTGCCAATCCACCTTTTTCAACTATAATAACCACATGAAAGATTTCTTTCCTAATACCTGGTTGACAACAGTTCTGAACATACAACTCATTTACACTGAAACTTTTTTTAATAAAGATTTTAGGAGAATCAGAAAGACTAAACCAACATGTGTGAAGGAATATTACTTAGTGAAGAGAGGAAAGGACACCTCTGCACTCTCCAACCTCAAAACTTACCTTATTTTCTTCTACCAACTTGGAAATGAGGTCATCTCTACAAACTAAAAACAAAAAGTCCACATAACTATGATAATAATAATTTAGTACAACTACATTGAAATTGAAAGTTATGTTTTTCTTTGAGAAGCTTTGATTTTTTTTTGGGGGGTATGTATTTTGTGTAAATAAAGAGAATACAAGTATTTCTGTCATATTTTTATAGGCTAGAAACTAAGTCAGGGAATTACTAAGAAATTATTTCAGAGTCATGTGCTATGGTAAATGAGGTCCCATTTTCTCTACGCATAGATGATAATGAATCACTGAGAGATTTTAAAACTGGAGACACACACGATCAAAAACTTGTTAGAGTCTAACAGAGGTTCAATAAAAACAGGGAGATGAGTTTAGAACTAGAAATGTAAAACAATGAGAGGTGGCTTTACAGTAATGACAGTGGGGATGCAGAAGGAAAACACAGTCCAGTGGGGATGCAGAAGAAAAACATAGTCGTGAAGTAACAAGCAGGGATAACTGTCAGGACTTGGTGGCTGACTGGTGGGATAAAAGGAATAGATGAGTCAAGGGAAATATCTGGCCTTCACACGTGGGCAGTGGAGTGGATGGTGGACTCTTCAAATCAACACGGGAATAGAGGGCAAAGAGCAGATTTGGAGCATAGAACAAGTAAAAAGGGTTGGAATACTTAAGTTTTCATCATGTGTTTTGATATCTGCAAGGCATCCAAACATAGATGTTTAGTTACCAGTAAAATACTACCTGGAGCTCAGGAGGATGATTTTGTATGGGAAAAAAAAATTTGAAACTATACAGAGAGTGAAAATAAAACCAAAGACAGAAAACAGAGGAACAGTTTGGCGTTGTACGTTAGTAGCCAAAAGATGTAAATTTTTCTGAGTAATGTTTTGGCTTCATAGAAAATTCATAAAAATCTATTAGTTTTGTTTCACTTAAGTATCCTAAAGCCAGAAAATTACAAAACACATAAAAAGTCACATTTTATGAGGGATACACACAGAAAATTTTCCTTGATTAACTATAAGATCTGCTTTGAAAATTTCCCTAATCAAAGTAAGAATGAAAGGGAAGTGTTTATTTTACTTGGGAGAACAATTTAATCACTTTAATTAGGGCGTGGGGGGAGTGGTTACATGTTTATTGCTAATAAACAATTACATTTTTAAATTAATTGAAGCAAATATCTAGAGGCATCCTTTTTATTAACCTAGTTAGCATAACTATTTGTACCTTAAAGTAATAAAACTGCATGCATGTAAAAAGTCTATTAATTAGTATGAAGCACATACATATAGTTAGTATTCAGACAGGCTTCCTTTTCTTCATGTTTGAATTACTGTTATTTTAATCTTTATTTTTCTACTGGTCTACCATATATTCTTTACAAAATTCAAAAATAAAGCATTAATCCAATGAGAAAGTAACATTAAAACATCACGCAATCAGAAGGCCAAGTAATACAATAGAAAGATCTGTGTTTTAGTCCCAGCTATTCTATTTACTGAGTCCTCAGATACAGATCATTTATTCTTCCTTATCTTTCTCAAAAGGTTGTTGTAAGGCTCAACTGAGGTAATGTGGCAGCACCATAAAGTGTAACGTATTTTGACAGCCAGGCAATCATAAGAAGACAGAAAATTATCTTGGGGCATTATCAGTGAGAACTTCCGATAATAATTCACTACTGAACAACAATAACAACAAAAAAAAGAGTACTTTCTGCTAAAATCAGTAAGTGAGAACACTGAATGGATTGCTCTTTGCTCTATGTTTTTTATAATTTTCATTTCCCTTTTGTTATTCCCTGACTCCACTGCAGCCAGAGAGCAGAGAAGGCACACTAGCAAGAACGCTGGGCTTGGAGTTAGGAGATCCAGGTTCAAGCCTCATTTCGCCATTTATTCCTTTTGTGTCGGGGAAATAGGAATAGCTTTGCATATTACATGAGATCATTTATGTGAAAGCGCTGAGTAAACCATGAAGTGTTACTCATATGTGAGGCACTGCACTGTAAATCTTTGTGATCTGTATAGCTGAGACTATCTGAAAACTGCTTTGCAACTACATATTAAAAAACAGTAATATGATAAGGGCTGATTGGGTTAGAAGCATGACTGAGCAACCTGGGTTCAAGTCTAGATTCTTCCATTTCCTGGTTCTGTCACCTTTAAGGACTCTGTTTACTCATCTGTAAAATGAAGAGATTAAGGTCTAAAATGGCTTAAACCCACCCATTTCTATAAGTACGGATTAACCAAAATAGATGGGTAACCTGAAGAATGGAGAGTCTGACATGATGGTTAGACTCAGCAGGTTAGCAAGGATTAATGGCCTTATTTCCTTATTAACATTCCACTATCCAATATTCAATCTAAATTTCTAGAAAGCAAATGTTCCCAGGTCCATAAACACTTAAATAAACCTGAAAAAAAATCTAAATAAAAATAGTTTTCAATTAAGAGGGTAAAATTCTACTTTATTACCAACATTCTCTTTTCTCAGTGCCACAGATAGAAAGGAAGTCAACAATTTTTTACATTCAAGCTTGTGGAAATACCGGTAACACTGGATACATCAAGAATTTGGGATCTTAAGAGTTTTTACATGAAATCTCAAAAAACTAGCAAATGTGTAATTCTAGCATCTATTTTCATACTTAGATCAGACTTTAGCTGTGAGATACCAGTCTCCAAATCTCCTTTTTTTTGTTGCTCCTGTGCCAGTAGCTCTTGGGTGCTCTGCATAGAACTGCGTAGCGCAAGGCAGTTTTGCTGCAAAATTTGCACCTGAAATTGTATAAGAAAAACTCCTTTTCTGTAAGGTAAAGATTTTTAATAAACTACCTTATAGCACACGTGTGAGGCAGATTTTCCAATCTTAGCATCCCCGAAGGGAGAAGGGCAGTTTATCTATACGTAACAGTTAAAGATCTCAACAAAGTGCGGAGTCTTATAGCAGCGCCGTCCAACAGAACTTTCTGGGCACTCACCAACACCGCAGTCACCAGTCACAAGTGACGGTCGAGCACTTGAAATGTAGCCAGAGTGCAAAATTGAATTTTTAACTTAATGGATAGAGGTATCCATGTGACTAGTGGATACCTCTATTGGCAGTGCAAGTTATAGCAATAAAGGATCATTTACAGATTCCTTAAGTATAATCCTTTTTCTAATTCTACTGTGAAGGACAGCCATTAAAATAATTAAATTAAAATAATGGATTAAATAATAAAGTTATTAATTATTAATTAAATATAATTAAGTTAAAATAAAATTAAGTTAAAATAATAAAGATGGCGTAATCCAATTACAGGTATTAGGATTTGGAATTACTAATTGCCTTGGGTACTTAGAATTTAAAATATTCTAAATTACATGTAGGTACTGCAAATAACAACTATGATGAAGGTAAATATACTAAAATAAATAATGAACTGAAAACAGCCATGTAAACACATCCCCGATTGCTTATTAGTATTCTTTGCTTCAAGTATTAGCTCAGTTTAATCTTTATTTTCTATCCACATCACATACATAATATAACATGAGACCAGGGCAATCCCTTCGAAGATCAATCCCTGTAACAGAGATTATATGATGTAGGGGGAAGGATACTGTCCCAGGAGCTAAGTGGTCACGTCTACAAAGCCTGAGGCAAATTAAACTCTCTGGTCCTTAGCTCCCTCGTTCATAAATTAAGAGTGCTAGGCTAAATGACATCAGATCCTTCCTTATTTTGCACTAAAATATCTACTAAAGAAAAGTAAATAATTTAATAAATCTAGAGGAAATTATCAAGGTTATAGGCTTATGGATAAAATTATCAGCTTTTCTCTTTCGGTTCCACTTCCCTGATATAAATAAGGAGAGAAAAAATCTCCCTACCTGTTTCCGTTCCACTTCCACTGTTGACCTCATTTCCTGTATTCTGAGTAGCATGGCTGATCCCGATTTCTCAAGGGATTCCCTCAGGTACTTCTCTTGAGACAGCTGTCTCCTTAGCTGCAGAGCAACATTGCAGTTAGGCATGACCAAGGGAACGTCACAGCAGTTTAACAAAGATCCAAGTCACTGGGGAAAGTTTACCAGACATGACACCCCAAACATTCTTCATCCATGTATGACTACTCGGAAGCATGCTTTTGTTTTTCCCTAATGGATAACCTTCTAAGAAATACAGTCAATTTGTTGCCTTTGTCCTATTGTGTAAGTCTGTTTTCCAAATTGTGGGTCAGACCCATTTAGTAAGTTGCAAGCAGCACTCCAAAAAGGAAAAACAAAAAAGAATAGAAAGAAAATATCTGAGCACATAGCAAATAAGGAAGAGTAAGTATTGCTTTGTGAAATGTCTGTATTTACATACCTGTGTACAGTGTTGCAGTGTAAAACATTTGTCTTACAACGGATTGTTGTAAGTTCGAAAAAACACACACACTAATATCATACCTTACTATACGTATTTTCTGTCTTTATTTTTAAAAATTTTATTTTCTTATATTTTGATTTCCTTGTCTATATATTTTTTATCCTATAGTATTATAAACATACCTTTGAAAACTGTTTCAATTTTGTTTTGGCATTTAAAGTTCTAAAGAAATAATGAAGTAACTGTTTTTTTTTCTTTACTATTCTATGTCTGGGAATTTTTTAAAAAAATAATTTTTTTACTTTTCAATTACACTTGACATATAATATTAGTTTCAGGTGTATAATGTAGTGATTACACATTTATATAACTTATGACGTGATCACTCCAATAAATCTAGTACCCAACTGTCACCATCCATAGTTACTACAATATTATTGACTATATTCCCTATGATGTACTTTACATTCTGGTGACTGTTTTGTAACTACCTGCAGTAACTGTTAAATAGCAGACAAAACTGACACTCAGGAATTGGGGTACACTACCTTCTTTATCTCAGTAAGTATAAAATGAGTCAGAAAGAGATCAAAGGAAGAGTATTTTATCATGAGGTAAGAAGATCCTTTTCAACTTAAAATGGGAATTGCAGAATGTTATTCCTTTTATGTAGTGATGCTAAATTAAAAGAAATTCTATTTTTAAGCCCCAGTGGAGATGACATAAGAGTACACTTTATAAGTAATGTTTTCTCCATGGATGACATATTTTGTGCTTTAAATGTTTTTAAAAAGTTGAAAGAGATAAAAATCTGTGTTGGAATGGAACTGTTATAAGAGCCCATTTTGGAAATATTCTATGATATTCTTAATCATACCCTAATATTGACATTTAAGTTTTTCTAGTTTTTCACTATTCTAAATACTGTTCTGCTGAACATACTTGTGAATAAATTTTTCATTGCAGTTCTGCTTATATCCCTGGGATAAATTCCCACAAAAGGAATCCATAGGTTAAAGGTATAAACATTTTTAAAATTTTGATACATATTGTAATTTTACTTCCAAATTTAGCCTATCAGCACTATCTGAATAAATTCCATCAGAACTATGTATTATCATTTTCTTAAATCTTTGCTAAGGTAGTAAATGAAAAACAACATCTTAACAGTTTCTCATTTCTTTGGTTATTAGTGAGATTGAACATTTTCTAATATGGTCATTAGCTCTTCACGTATCTTTTGAACTGTATTTCTTATTCTTCGCCCACTATTTTTTGTTGTTGTTATTGTTTGTTTGTTTTTTGGGGGCAATTTCAAATTCTTTAAAACAGAAGATTATTAATGTTTTCTCTAGTTTTGTTATTTTTTTAAATTAAAGTTTATTTGGGTGACAATTTTTAGTAAAGTTACATAGATTTCAGGTGTACAATTCTGTATTACATCTCTATAAATCCAATTGTGTGTTCACCACCCAGAGTCAGTTCTCTTTCCATCACCATATATTTGACCCCTTTTACCCTCTTCTACAGTCCTCTCCCCGCCTTACCCTCTGGTAACCACTAAACTATTGTCTATGTCTATGGGTTTTTGTTTCTTCATTTGTTTGTCTTGTTCTTTTGTTGTTTTCAGTTTTATATACCACATATTAGTGAAATCATATTGTTCTCTATTTTTTCTGTCTGACTTATTTCACTTAGCATTATAATCTCAATATCCATCCATATTGTCGCAAATGGTACTATTTCATCTTTTCTTACGGCCGAATAGTATTCCATTGTGTATATATACCACAACTTCTTTATCCATTAAGCTATCAAAGGACACTTTGTTGTTTCCATGTCTTGGCCACCATAAATAAAGCTGCAGGGAACATTGCAGCACATACGTCTTTATGGATAAATGTTTTCAGATTTTTTGGGTAGATACCCAGAAGAAGAATTTCTGGGTCATATGGGAATTCTATTCTTCATTTTTTGAGGAACCTCCACACTGCTTTCCATAGCAGCTGCACCAATCTGCATTCCCACCAACAGTGTATCAGAGTTCCTTTTTCTCCACAGCCTCTCCATCACTTGTTACTATTTGCCTTGTTGATGATAGCCATTCTGACTGGGGTGAGGTGGTATCTCATTGTGGCTTTTATTTGCATTTCTCTGATGATTAGTGATGTTGAGCACTTTTTCATATGTCTATTTGCCATTTGTATGTCCTCTTTGGAGAAATGTCTCTTCAGGTCCTCTGCCCATTTAATTGGATTGTTTGTTTTTTGTTGTTAAATTGTATGAGTTCCTTATATATTTTGGATATTAGCCCCTTATCAGAGGCGTTGTTCGCAAAAGTCTTCTCCCATTCAGTTGGTTGCCTCTTTGTCAATGGTTTCTTTTGTTGTGCAGAAGCTTCTTAGTTTGATATAGTCCCGTTCATTTATTTTAGCTTTTACTTCCCTTGCCTTTGGAGTCAAACTCATAAAATGCTCTTTGAACCCAAGGTCCATAAGTTTAGTACCTATGTTTTCTTCTATGAAGTTTATTGTTTTAGGTCTTATGTTTATGCCTTTGATCCATTTTGAGTTAATTTTGGTACATGGTGACAGATAGCAGTCTAGTTTCATTATTTTGCATGTGGCTTTCCAGTTCTCCAAGCACCATTTATTGACGAGGCTATCTCTTTGTCAAAAATTATCTGTCTATATTTATGTGGGTTTATATCTGTGTTCTCAATTCTATTCCATTGGTGTGTGTGTCTGTTTTTCTGCCAATACCATACTGTTTTGATTATTGTTGCCCTGTAGTGCAAGGTGAAGTCAGGGAGTGTGATACCTCTAGCATTGTTCTTTTTTCTTAGGATTGCTTTGGCTATTTGGGGTCTTTTATTGTTCCATACAAATCTGATGATTTTTTTTTGTTCTATTTCTTTGAAAACTGCCATTGAGATTTTGATAGGGATTGCATTAAATCTGTATATCGCTTTGGGTAATATGGCCATTTTAACTATGTTGATTCTTCCAATCAATGAGCATGGAGTATCTTTCCATTTCTTTGCGTCTTCTTCAATTTCTTTTAAAAGTGTCTTACAGTTTTCAGTATATAGGTCTTTCACATCCTTGGTTAAGTTTATTCCTAGGTGTTTAATTCTTTTTGTTGCAATTGCAAAAGGAATTGTTTTGTTTTTCTGAGATTTGATTGCTAGTATATAGGAATGCAATGGACTTTTGTACATTGATTTTGTAGCTGGCAACTTTATATGTTTATTGTTTCCAATAGGTTTTTGGTGGAGTCTTTAGGGTTTTCTATATATAGCATCATATCATCTGCAAAAAGTGACAATCTAACTTCTTCATTCCCAATTTGGATGCCTTTTCTTTCTTTCTCTTGCCTGACTGCTCTGGCTAGGACTTCCAATACCGTGTTGAAAAGCAGAGGTGATAGGGGACAGCCCTGTCATGTTCCTGAATGTAGCGCAAAGGTCTTCAGTTTTTCACCATTAATTATGATATTAGCTGAGGGTTTGTCAAATATGGTCTTTATTATGTTAAGATGTTTTCCTTCTATACCTATTTTATTAAGTGTTTTAATCATAAGTGGATGTTGTAGCTTGTCAAATGCTTTTTCTGCATCTATTGATATAATCATATGATTTTTGTCCATTTTGTTTATGTGGTGTATGACATTGATTAATTTGCGTATGTTGAACCATTCCTTGTGCCCCTGGGATGAACCCCACTTGGTCATGATGAATAATCTTTTTAATGCATTGTTGCATTCGATTTGCTAGTATTTTGTTTAGGATTTTTGCATCTGTATTCATCAGAGATATTGGTCTGTAGTTTTCTTTTTTTGTGATATCCTTACCAGGTTTTGGTATCAGGGTAATGTTGGCCTCATAAAATGAGTTAGGGAGTATTGACTCTTCAATTTTTTGGAAGAGTTTGAGTCGGATAGCTATTAGACCCTCTTTGAATGTTTGGTAGAATTCACTAGTGAAGCCATCTGGTCCTGGACTTTTGCTTTTGGGAAGGTTTTCGATGACTGATTCAATTTCGTTACTGGTGATCGGTCTATTTAGATTTTCCAGTTCTTCTGATTCAGCCTAGGAAGGCTATATGTTTCTAAGAACTTGTCCATTTATTCTAGGTTGTTGAATTTGGTGGCATATAGTCCTTCATAGTATTCTTGGATGATCCCTTGTATTTCTGTGGCATCCATGATAACTTCCACTCTTTCATTTTTTATTTTGTTTATTTGTGTCTTTTCTCTTTTTATCTTAGTGATTCTAGCCAAGAGTTTGTCAATTTTATTAATCTTTTCAAAGAACCCGCTCTTTGTTGCATTAAGTCTTTTCTGTTTTCTTTTTGTTCTCTATTTCATTTAGTTCTGCCCTGATTTTTATTATATTCTTCCTTCTGCTGACTTTGGGTTTCATTTGTTCTTCTTTTTCTAGTTCTTTAAGGTGTAACATGAGGTTATTTATCTGGGATTTTGCTTGTTTCTTGAGATAGGCCTGTAATGATATAAATTTCACTCTAAAAACTGCTTTCACTGCATCCCCCAAATTTTGGTAGGATGTATTTTCATTCTCATTTGTTTCTATGTCTTTTGATCTCTCCTCTTATTTCTTCTTTGACCCAGTCGTTCTTTAAAAGTATGTTGTTTAATCTCCACATGTTTGTGGTTTTTTGTGCTTTCTTTTTGCAGTTGATATCCAATTTCAAAGCCTTGTGATCAGAGAATTATGCTTGGTATGATTTCAATCTTCTTAAATTTGCTGAGGATAGTTTTATGTCCCAATATATGGTCTATCCTTGAGAATGTTCATGTACACTAGAAAAGAATGTATAGTGTGATGTTCTAGGATGAAATGCTCTATAAATGTCAATAATGTCCATTTCATAAATGTGTCAGTTACGGCTGATATTTCTTTATTTATTTTCTGTTTGGATGACCTATCCATAGCTGTCAATGATGTAGTTAGGTCCCCTACTATAATTGTGTTTTGGTCTATTTCTCCCTTTAGTTATTAGTTAGTAGTTGCTTGGTATATTTTGGTGCTCCCTGATTGGGGGCATAAATATTGATGACTGTTATGTCTTCTTGTTGTATAGTCCCCTTTACCATTATGAAATGTCCATCTTTGTCTCTTTTTACCTTTTTCACACTGAAGTCTGTTTCATCTGATATCAGTATGGTTACACTTGATTTTCTCTGGATACCATTTGCTTGGTGTGTCAATTTCCACCCTTTCACTGTGAGTCTATATTTGTCATTGTAGCTGAGATGTGTCTCTTGGAGGCAGCATATGGTTGGGTTTAGTTTTTTGATCCAATCTGCTACTCTGTGCCTTTTTATTGGTGAGTTCAGTCCATTTACATGTAGGGTGATTATTCATATATGAGGATTTCCTATCATTCTATCCTTGGTTTTTTGGTAAGACTGTGTCTCCATTGTTTCTTTGCGTTTTTGTTGCTGTCTATTATTTCTGTGTGGTGGTGTTCTATGATTTCCCCCTGTTTCTTCTTTTATTTATATATTTCAATTCTGGATATTTTATTTTTGAGTGGTTACCATTACCTTTACGTAAAATAAAGTTTCATATTTAGAGTATTCCATTTTCTTCATCATGCTTACTTTCTCCATTCCCTTATTGCAGTTCAGGCCTTTACTCTCCCCTCTTTTATGTTTTTGTTGTCACAAATTATCCCTTTTATGCTGGTCAATTAGCCTCCTTCAGTATTTCTTGTAGTGCAGGTCCTGTGTTAGAAAATTCCCTCAGCTTCTGTATGTGTGGAAAGGTCTTTATTCCTCCTTCATATCTAAAGGATGTTTTTGCTGGATATATTATTGTTGACTCATAATTTCCCTTTTTCAATAGTTTTTATAATAGTTTTTAGAACAGAATATTTGATTCCACTCCCTGTTGGCTTGTAGAGTTTCTGCTGAAAAATCTGATGATAGGCTAATAGGCTTTCCTTTGTAGGTTACCATCTTCTTTTCCCTGGCTGCCTTGAGGATTCTTTCTTTGTTGTTAATTTTTAACAGCTTCAAAACAATGTGCCTTGGCGGCCTGTTGGGATTGAGGTAATTAAGTGTTCTATTTGCTTCCTGGATTCAAGGATCCAGTTCTCTCCACAACTCTGGGAAGTTCTCATCGACTATTTGTTTGAATATACTCTCTGATCACTTCTTCCTTTCTTTTCCTTCTGTCATGCCCATTATTGTTATATTGCTCTTTCCGATGGAGTCAGAAAGTTCTTGTAGAGTGCTTTCATTTCTTTTAGATCTCAATTCTCTCTCTTCTTCCATCTGTGTCATTTCCAGATTTCTGTCTTCGACGTCACTGATTCTTTACTCCATCTGGTCAACTCTACTACCTAGCTGCCTATTTTATCCTTCATTTCTTTTACTGAGTTCTTAATCTCCAGAAATTCTATTTGGTTCGTTTTTTAAATTTCAATCTCTTAGGTAAAATGTTCATTTTGTTCTTTGTGTTTCTGAGTTCATTAAACTGCCTGTCCATGTTTTCTTGCATCTCATTGAGTTTTTTATGAACTGCAATCTTGATTTCTCTGTCACTTAAATCACATATTATCATGCCTTTAAGTTCATTTTAAGACTTTTCATTTTCTTTCTGAGCTGTCTTGTTACCTTGGTTATTCATGGCAATTAATGAATTATTATTTCTCTTTCTAGGCATCTATAGGAGTGGGTTCTGCAACACATTGATAGAAAGAGGTCTTTCTTTTGTTTTCCAGTAGGTGTTGGTAAAATGTTTTATTTTCTCTCCGACTGCAGCTTTTTATTCTCCCTCACATTGTAGTGTTATATTTTCTCTGCACTGTTCCAGCTTCTCACATAATGGGGAGATTCCCTGGAAGGCAGGCTTCTCCTTTGTGAACAGTTTGCCTGGGTCACAGGGCACCACTTCATCAGCGATGCGTTCTCTCCCCTCAGAAAAATGTTTAATCCATTTAGACACTGCTGTTTTCTTCATGGCATTATCCCCATAAACTTGGAATAACACGTACCTGATTTCACTCCCACTCTTGCCAAGTTTAACAAGAAATGTAATGTCTGTTTTTTCTCTAATTCAAGCTCAGACATTCTTGTGATGGCACACAAAAACATGCAACAACAATGATGCAGCAAGACACCGTCACATGTCAACATGAACACAGCTATGAGACACTGATATACCAAGGTTATGAAACCTTACTGAGCTGTTTGTACAGTGCTGCTAATGTAAGCGCAAGTTCGTGGCAAGTTCGTGAATTTAATTGTAAGATGGCGTAATGTATAACATATTTTATTTACATACATATGTATCTCTTAGGAAAATATATGCCATATTTATTCTACCTTTGTGTAGTGCTATATTATGTACTAAATTGTATTCCCCCCAAATTCATATGTTGAAATCCTAACCCCCAGCATCTCAAAATGCGACTGCATTTGAAGACAGGGCTGTTAAAGAGATGACTAAATTATAATGAGGCTGGGCTCCAATCCAATCTGACTGGGAGCCTTATAAGAGGAAGAAATTGGGACACATACAGAGACACCAGGGATGTGTACCAGTAAGAAAAGATCATGTAAGAGCACAGTGAAAAGGCAGCCATCTGCAAGCCAAATAAAGAGGCCTCAGGAGAAACCAAACCTACGGACATCTTAATCTTGAACTTCAAACCTCCAGAAACATGAAAAATAAGTTTTTGTTGTTTAAGCCATCAGTCTGTCGTACTTTGTTATTGCAGCCCTGGCAAATTCATACATCCTTCCTGCTCTAATACTCTCAAAATGTCTCTTGACTAGGACAGTCCTTCTGTGGGTCTTTGGGAGAGTTCAATGAAAATTCAAGATTTTATCACAGCATTTAGAATTAAAACTTTCCCAATTAAAAAAAAAGGCAATTAATGATAGCCTTTTAAACAAATGGTGACCTTGGGTTTGGTGATGACTTCTCTGATATAACACCAATAGTACAATCCCTGAAAAAAAAAATTGGTAAGCTAGACTTCATTAAAATTAAAAGGTTCTGCTCTGCAAAAGTCACTGTTATAAGAATGCAAAGATAAGCTACAGACAGGAGAAAAATATCTGCAAAATACATATTTGATAAAGAACTGGTATCCAAAATATGCAAAGAACTCTTAAAACTCAGCATAAGAAAACAAACCCAGTTACAAAATGAGCAAAAGACCTAAGACACTTCACCACATAAGATGTTCAGGTGGCACAGGTGGCAAACTGGCATATAAAAAGATGTTCAATATCATATGTCATTAGGGAATTTAAAATTAAAACAAGATACCACTACATACCAGTTAGAATGGCAACTTTTCAAAACACTGACAACAAATGCTGATGAGGCTGTGGAGCAACAGGAACTCTCATGCATTGCTGGTGTGAATGCAAAACAATACAGCCATTTTATAAGACAGGTTGTCAGTTTCTTACAAAGCTAAACATAAGCTTCCCATATGATGTAGCAATTGTGCTCCTAGGTATTTAGCCAAATGAGTTGACAACATGTCCACATAAAAACCTACATATGAATGGTTCCAACCATAACAAAATTGTAGAGATAGTGAAAAGATCAGTGGTTGCCAGCAGGGTGGGATGTATCTATGGAGCACAGAACATTTTTAGGGCAGTGAAACTATTCTGTATGATACTGTTAATGAACAAAAAAATGAATCTTATTATAAATTGTGGACTTCAGTTAATTACAATATATCAATCAATACTGGTTCATAGGATGTAACAAAGGTACCACACTAATGCAGTATGTTAACAACAGGGAAAACTATGGGCATGGGGAGAGTGGGTTTATGGCAATTCTGTTTTCTGTGTAGTTTTTCTATAAATTTAAAACTTCTCCAAAAAAAGTCTATTACATTACCTAAAAAAATTTAAATGTGCTAAACTCAATACATTCTAACTATGAACAATCATGCTTTTATTAGAAATTATTGGCAAAGTACATAAGAGAATTTTCCAGAGAGCTATACTTATCACCTTAAACACTAAAATTCATAATTTGAAAAAAAATTTTGTTATTATTCTGTCAGGGAATATTGAGGGTTTGGGGCCACTGTCAGGATATATATTTTCAGCTGCAAATTTTTAGTCCAGCAGCTTTTAGCAGCCACCTACTTCACAATTCCCAATCTGTTATCTACTAAAACTTAGGCTGAAATGAAGGTTTTTCAAGGTAAAATTAGATGAGCAAGCTTATTAAAAGCTTTTTACTTTCAACACAACTTTAGTTTAAAAGGTCTTTGTATGAAGGTGTTCACCTAACTCTAGAATATGGGCAACCATATGAATTTTATGGTAACTATTTCCTTCCTGGCTCATATAGCATTTTTTTTTTTTTTAATTTTTTGATTTCATGGCCGTATTGAGGCAAAAGGAAGTCTTATGCCAATAAGGGCAGGGACTTCCATTTGAATTTCACGTGGCATATTTTTAAAGTCCTCCTACTACACAGTCATATATTTTCTGCTTCAAAGCTTCCTGTTCATTCTTTCTTGACTTCTCCGTAATTTCAACACCCCCTCCACACTCCAGCATCTTTTTATCTTACCTCCTGAATTTTAAGGTTCATTTTGCGTTTTGTGGTCTTCAGTACCTCTTCAACAATAGCTGAATTCTTCTAAAAGTAGAAGGAGAAAAGGTTCTAAATAATCTGAAATGATAGGGAGAAACTGTCGAGACTTTTTAGCTGGCAACCTATAAATGCTATTCTGAATATAGTTATAAATACTTCTTATTGTGACTCTGAAGACACTATAACAATGAGGTATTTTAAAAGGAGCTACTTTACCATATTTCCCCGAAAATAAGACCTAGCCGGACACTCAGCTCTAATGCATCTTTTGGAGCAAAAATTAATATAAGACCTGGTATTATGTTTATATTATATTATATTATATTATATTATATTATATTATATTATATTATATTATATTAATTATAAGACCTAGTCTTATATTATAGTAAAGTAAGACCGGGTCTTATATTAATTTTTGCTCCAAAAGCTGTATTAGAGCTGATTGTCTGGCTAGGTCTTATGGTATTTTGGGGGGAACACTGTAATACTTTGAATCATGACTTCTATCATTTTTCCTTTTAGATCATGAAAAAGGATTAGTCACATTCACTTCCTATGTAAAATTCAATAATCAGAGGAGACATTAGTAATTGATAGAAATTTTTTGACAGGGTATATTCCTAATTTTTTAAAGTACTATATTTTTTCTAGCATCAAAGGTTATCCACAGTTAGGAGTTGAGGATGAAAAACAGCTTTCACTATTTATTCTCTTTTATATTATTATTAGTGGCACCACAGATGTAAAACCTCAGAATCATCTTTGCCTTCTTTCTTACCTTCAGCCCCAATCCAGTATCATATTCTAGCATCTGTTTCTTCACAGAATACCCCTCTTTCTTTTTAAAATTCTACAACCCTAAGTCAGACCTAATAAGGTGCATGCCTCAAATAATGCAATGGATTCCTAATTCTTTCCCCTGCCTCCAACCTCCTCTCCTATAATTAATACTCTGCACTACTGCCAGATTAGTTTTTGTGTTTTCATTATGTCACTGCCTTACCAAAAACCTTAATCACCCCACATAGAATCAAGCCCAAGTACTGATTATTCTTGATTTTGAGATCCTCTATAATGTGATCCCTAGCTAATTTCTAGTGTATTTCTCACAAACAAATCCTCACTCCTGTCAGGCTGGTTTATGCATTTCCCCCAACTGCACCCAGTGGAAAGATCTAGGTTCAACCCTGGATTACAAGAAGAAGACAGGGGACTGTGATCCTGGAGAAATGACTTCTCTTTTGGTCCCAGTATTCTTATCATTAAAACGGGGACAGTAATATCCTATATCATCAGGTTTTGCAAAGATTAAACAAAATAACATGTTGAACATCTATTATACTGTCTGGCCCATGGCAGGAAAACAAAATTGTTAAGTGCTTTTCCTAGTCTTTATTCTTTGCTGCCTCTGTGTGTGCTCCTTGAAATGTCATCACCTCTGTACTTTGTCTTCTAAAGGTCCAGCTCACGTCCTATCTTACTTGAAGCCTACCCTCATCTATTCTAGATAGGGCATACATTCTCTTAAACCCAACCGAACACAAAATACTTATTCTTCAATATTCACTTACTGCCCTGTACTATTCTTTAATATTTTTTATGCTCTTATTTTTTTCTCTATTAAGTTTTTCATGCTATGCCTTGTTCTCCCAGCTAGCATATAATCTCTCGAAGAGCACAAACTACTTCATATCTCTGGACCCTGAGAGTTGCATGTACAGGGTAAGGGCTCTATAAATAATCACTGACACCACACAATGGTTTCTGTTATCAGTGCACATGCATTTCAAATGTCAAGAATCCTCACATCAACATCATCTACCGTGTTTCCCCCAAAATAAGACCGGGTCTTATATTAATGTTTGCTCCAAAAGATGCATTAGGGCTTATGCTCAGGGGATGTCGTCCTGAAAAATCATGCTAGGGCTTATTTTCCGGTTAGGTCTTATTTTGGGGGAAACACGGTATTTTTAAAAATCATTTTCATGGGTCTATTGCCTCCTCCAGCTAACACATAACAGTGAATTTGTATTTCAGAACTTTTGACTCAAACCTTTGTCTCGGAGGCGAACTCCAGAGTGGCAGTCAACTTCTGCACTTCGTCTTGTGCCTTGTCTTCCTCCTCTTTGACGTCTCTCAGTTGCTGGCGCAAATTCATCACTTCGAGATGCAGCAACTTCAGGTCCTTGGAGTGCTCCTCCTCTATTGTATTCAGTCGATCCTTCAGAAAAGCTACTAGACAGCACAGGAGAGTTATTGAATAGTTGAAAGGTTAGGAAAGGAAAAGAATCATAAACTCATCAAGCTTTCATACAGTACCAAATTTCCGAAGACTCGTTTCTGTCTGTACCTGTTTTCTGTGGATTCAAATCCTTTTCAGTTTGCAGACGAAAGATGTTCATCTTCAAGGACTGGATGAGATTTTCCAGATGGCACATTCGATTTACCAGAAACTCACAGTTCTTCCATAAAATGTCTGTTTTTCCTGAGCAAGTTACTTCATTCTGGATAGGACTAATGAGGTTCTGGTTCACAGGTCCTTCTAAACATTTTGGAGTTTCAAACTGGCCTCTGGACAAAGATCCCAATATAACAATATTATGCCATGCAGTGGGTACTATGGTAATCCCAACCACTGAGTCAGTGTAACATTTCCACTAAGAACAAAAATTAGGTTCCTAAGTTAACAAGCAACTGGTAGCCCCTCCAAACTTAAATGTAGAGAGCACTATTAGGTAAAGAGGATGAGACCAATGTGGGATAAGTAAAGACCACTGAGTTTTTAATCGCTGTTCATTTTAATCTGAATTTTTCATAAGCATTTTTTTGTATGTAAAAACAAGCGATGCATGAAACATGTTAAATGCTAATTCTATAATGGTGAACTAAGAATTAAAGTTAGCATGGAGGCAATATAGTCGTATGCTTTAAAAATTTTTTAAACCAGGCCATAATAAACATTCCTATTTTGTTCCAACATATTCAACATTTGTACAAATTTAATCTTTAACTGCTGAAGAGTTCTTTATTCTATGGATGCTATAATATCAACTATGCTAATTTTAGGTCTTTGTGAGAGACACTCAGGAAATAGAGGCCTACCTCAGAGATACAGCAAGTTTAGTTCCAGACTACTGCAGTAATGCGAGTATTGCAGTAAAGTGAACTGTAATTTTTTTGCTGGTGGAGGGTCTTACCCTCAATTTGTAAAGAATGCAATATCTATGAAGTGCAATAAAATGAGGTATGCCTAGATGTAATTTGCCTATATGTAAAAGAAAATCACAACAATAAATTTGATATCGGCTGCTTATGCACCCAGATTTCCTAGGCCATTGATAATCCAACTTTGAATATGCAATAATATCTTTAGCAGCAGAAGGGGGAAAAAAAAATTGTTTTTTTGAGTACCTCATTCTAAATTATGAATTTTTTTTTTAAGACTTAACACCTCCCTTTTAATTTACAATGAATCTGGACAAGAAAATGAAGACCATATTAATAGCATGAGTCAAGTTTAGATGTTCACCTTAATATCAAAGTCTATTTTTGATTTAAAAAATAACCAAAACTATTTCTAATCATATAAAAAATTACATGTTTGTTTTTAATCAAGTGCTGAAGGTAAATAGAACATCAAAGTTTGTGCACCTAATTAATACAATTCAAATATCTATTTAGGGTAATAGTCTAGGTTGTAGCTGTATCACAGGATGACAACTCTTTATCTTGCAGGTATTTTCTAATTAATGTTCAAATGGAAAATGTTATTTCTCAATTCTTTTGTAAATACCTATTTCATCTGCCAAACCATCCACACCGTGACTCCTTATTAATAACCACTGAAGCAAAGTTCTTCAACCTACAGAGATCTGGTTCATTTTTCACTTATTACCTTTTTTCACCAAAGTCCAACATTATTAGGTCATCCCTCAGAGAACTGGTCTGTTCCTCAACTATTCTCATCCGTTGCTGAAGTACTGTGAATGTTTCAGAAGCTGTAGCGCTGACATGGGTTGGAGAGACAACCGGTCTGGACATTGCAGTTTCCATTTGCACCTGAGATTAAAGTCACAATATTAGTGTAGTAGGTTCTATTATTGCTCAAAATAGTCACTGCCCCTTCCTGTGGGAGAATTATACATCCCTATCCTGTTGAGCGCAGGAATGCCTTGTGTCCTGCTCTGGCCAATTAAATGTGGGTGGAGGCTTTTAAGAGCCAATTTGTCATTCACCATCTCTTTCTCCTCTTTCCACGAGATGAGCAACATCCCAGATAGGGCCTGATCCATTTTCCAAGATCCCAAAGTAGAGATGATATGAACCAGACAGAGCCATGACCCATACATGACATCCAGTGCGAGTGTGCAATAAACTTACGTTGTTATAAGACACTGAGATTGTTCAGCAGTTTCCTATTGCATCATAATCCACTCTACCCAATCTGTTACTATCAGACACACATTAGGACTTATTACTCAGCTGAGGGAATTATTGCATTTGTCATTATCAGCCATTTTCATTGTAACATATTCTCAATCCAATGTTTCTGGAAAAAAAATTCTGTACTTGGACCTCTGAGCAGTTGTCATAAAATAGATTTACCAACTACACTGAAGTAGTGATTTAAAAAAAAATAATTTGCAAACTTCATAGCAAAGACTCTTTTGTAGCTATTGACATCAAATTTCCAGACTCCTCCCCCAAAACCACATACGAGTAAATGGGAGTAGTGAGACTACTCTTCCAGTATTCGTGACAGAAGCAGAACTAGCTTATAAGCAGTCCCAACATTTAAATGAATCATGTGCCCAAAGTTCAATGACAAGGTCTTTGGTGGAAACTTTAAGGATATTTTCCTGCAACTCCATCCTGTACAGGCATTTCTATTCTAATCAGACTGGTAACATTAACCACCACTAGCAATAGTGTTCCTATGGGAATGTGCGCACAAAGGTCCCACTTGGGAAATGAGTAACACACCTATCTTCCCTACTAGCTGTGTAATCATATATCTCCCTTCCCCTTACCTCCCAGGCGGTAGAAGTGGTCACTATCTCAGAACCAAGTCACTGAAGGTGGTCCTCGGGACCCACAGCAGGAATTAAGTGTTAAAACTGGTGCAGGATTTAAGGGGGCCAGAAACATGGTGAGGGGCTATGAGAAGGCTGAGCTTCTTGCTAATATACTGCTACAACCAGTGGGGACATTTCTTCATTCTGAAACAGCTCTCCGACCACCTTCCATCTTCCCCCACAGGTCTCAGAGAATGACCTTCCTATTTCTCTCTTTACTTTTTAAAAAACTTTATTGAGGAATACCTGACAAATATAACTGTATAAAGTGTACAATATGATGATTTGATATACATATGTGTACATTGTAGAATGGTCACCAAGATCAAAGTAATTAACACATCCAATACCTCATAAAGGTAACACAGGTAACTCTTTTTTGTGTGTGGTAAGAACACTTAAGATCTACTCTCAGCAACTTTCAAGTATACAATACCATGTTATTAACTATAATCACCATGCTGTACGTTAGACCTTCAGAACTTATTTGAAAAGGCAACCTACAGAATGGGAGAAAATATTCACAAATGACATATCTGATAAGGGGTTGATATCCAAAAATATATAAAGCATTCATACAACTCAACAAAAAAACAAACAATGTGATTTAAAAATGGGCAAAGGACCTGAATAGACATTTTTCCAAAGAAGACATACAAATCACCAACATGTACATGAAAAGGTGTTCAACACCACTAATGATCAGGGAATGCAAATCAAAACCACAATGATAAAAAAAAAGACACAATGATAATCACCTCACCCTGTTAGAATAGCTATTATCAAAAAGGCAAGAAATAAATGTTGGTGAAGACATGGAGAAAGGGAGCAAGCAGTGTATAAGGATACACTGTTAGTGGAAATATAAATTGGTGCAGCCACCATGGAAAAACAGTATGGTGGTTCCTCCGAACATTTAAAATTGAATTACCATCTGATCCAGCAATTCCATGTCTGGGTATATATCCAAAGGAACTGAAATCAGTATCTCTAAGAGGTAGATATCTGCACACCCATGTTCACGGCAGCATTATTCATAATAGCCAAGATACGGGAACAACCGAAATGTCCTTCTAAGGATGAATGGATAAAGATATGGTACATACATGCGCGCACACACACACACACACACACACACACACACAGAGGAATATTATTCAGCCACAAAAAAGGAAATCCTGTCATTTGCGACAACATGGATGAAACTGAAGGGCATTATGCTAAGTGAAATAAGCCAGACAAAGAAAAGTACTGTATTGTATCACGTATATGTAGAATCTAAACAAACAAATCCAAGTTCATAGAAACAGAGAATAGAGTTGTGCTTGACAGGGTCTGGGGGGAGGGGAAATGGGGTAACATAGGTCAAAGGGTACAAATTTTCTCTTAACTCTTCTAGTGCTTCTGACCAGGATTTCTCTCTTTTGTGCTCCTCTATAAAACAGAATGCATTTCTGACACACAATCTTTTTAAATTCTTTAACAGATTTTCTATTAAGAATTAGCTTAAGGACATGGGGTAAAGACGCTCTCTTTTATTAATTCCCTTCCATGTTTCCAATTGTTCCTGAAAGGAAAGACAAAGGCAGATGTAGACAGCGAGTCTTTGGCTACACAAAGATTTGAAGTAGGAGTCATCTACGTTTCTGAAAAAAGCCAGATTTGGAGACTCCTGCTCATGTTGCCACATCGGCCAGAACAGTGTTCCTCAGGTAACAGAAGGAAAAGCCTCTAAGACAGACCTTAGGGCTAGTTCTGCTACCATGACACCAGAGCTATGGTGGGGAGCCACCATTAGTGTGGGGTGGGGAGAAAATAGAGGGGTAACAATGGAGAAGTACCACACGTGTTTCCCTTCCATTCCATCTTCTGTCACCTGCTGTCTGGTACTGCTGACCTAGAAATAAACCAGGCCTTGAGTGGGAAAAATAGTATGGAAAGAATGTTTAATGGGGTTTGTGGCAGATATAGTTGGCTCCTTTATCTTCTCTCTAAAAGAAGCTGAAAAGAGGCTGTCCACAGCCTCCCTTGCAGCTGGCAGACCCATGTGACACATTCTGGCCAATGAAACTTTAGGCAGAAGTTTGCAAGGAGCTTCTGAGCAGACTTTTGTTTTTCTGATAAAAAGGACAGAAATGATGGCACCTGTCCTTTCCTTTCCCCTTATGATGCTCAAAGCTCTGAGAGCTCTTTTTCAGTCAGCCATACAGTGCCTCACTCATAAAAAGAGCCAGTGATTGCCAGCTTCTGAGAAACACAAAGAAAAGGCCAGAGAATCTCAGATTAACCTGACATTTTTTATTTTTTTTGCAAAACTAGTAACTGCTTATTTAAGAAAAATAAACTTTTGTTTTTTTGTTTTAGTCTTTTTCTTCTGTTGCTTGCAACAAAAGCATTCTTAACTGATTCACAATAGTCCCAGGCAATAGTCTGTGGGGAAACAAGTAGGAAGAGGAGATAAAGGAAATGACAAGCAGTGCCAGAGGTGGGAGAGGACAATTTCCGTGGCTACTTGTTAGGTCCAGGTATCCAGTTACAATATCAAGGTCTGCCTTAATTTATACCAGAAGCCAAGCACAGAATACTAATACAAAATGGCAAAAGTCCATTTTTGTAAAAAAAAAAATACAGGAAATGGGATACAAGTTTCCCACATATTTTGAATGGGATGCAGATTGCCACCTAAAATTTTTTCAAGCATGTTGAAATGTCATAGTTTCAAATGTCAAAGTTTTGCTGATATTTCCCAAAGGTACTTATGATAATGTATAAACTGCCTATATTTACTTTACAGGGGGTGTGCACATTCAGCAACCAAATGGAAAACAACTCAAATTAAATGCTTTATTTTCCTAAAAAAAGAGAAGGTCTATATATGTTTGGGTAATAATTTGATTGGCATCATCGCTCACACCAGAACTTGATCTACACTGGCACTTCTCAGGGTTCCAGACAGCAAAATATACTCTCAAAAACAGAGAACACACTTGGCCCTCAGCCACTAACCGTGAGGTTTATAGAAAATTCACCCTAAGGAAGGGGAGATGAGATCAAGAGTCCCTGAGTCCCTGGGAGTCTGGTAAAGGAAGAGGGAAGTAGACTTGGAATCTAGTGAGCATGTTGAGTTGGGGTTTACAGTCAGGAGAGATTTCATTTTCGTTGCGTTACTCATACCCCTGCCTTTCCTCCCTCATTTGGCAGGCCCACAGCGGCCCTCACCGCCCCACACAAACAGACTCCCCTGTCCACTTGGCAGATCCTCAGAAGCCATAATTCTATAGCTCGTAGTCTAAGAAGTACAGTCTTACAAGAATCTACACTTAACTACTAATATTCCAGCAAAGAGAGCATAGCTTGAACATAGCTGTGCTTTGGTATTTTTGAAAAGGCGCAAATATCACTGAATGGTTTTGAACCTAAATCCTGATACTTGACAGTAACAATGAAAATACTAAAATATAAACTTTTATTGTAAAAAAAGTTCATTCACAGCTACTTTCATAAATATGTCATTATCCCACTAACAATCCTGTCTCTATGTTTAGGAAGAGTATTTTCAAGGAGCTCCTAAGTGAGCTACCTCAAGCATGGAATGCTTGGAATGAACGCTTGGAAAGCATGGAATGAATAAGACCAATGTCCTACGGAGCATACCAGTAAAAGCCAGGTGACTTTACAAAGGGAATACTTGCTTCTGTGGACACAGGCTCCATTTCTGTGCCTGGCAACAGCTACAGCTACATGCTGTTGGTTCCAAAATAACTGGCCAGGAAGTCAGTGCTGTTTATCACAACCATTGGAAAATAACTTGGTCAGTAACATTGTCTTCATTCACTCATACATCCAACAAACATTTCCTGAATGCCTACCAGGAGCCAGACACTGTTACAGGCACTGGGGAATACAGCAGTGAACAAAACAAAATTCCTTGTCATTATGGAGCTTATATTCCAATTAAGGAATATAGATATTACATAAAATACATAGTTTGTTCATTGGTGATAAGTGTAATGGGCAAAAATAAAGTAGGAAAGAAGATGGGATAGAGACTGTGGTTCAGGCTTCTGTTTTAAACAGAGTTGTCAAAGAAAACCTCACTAAGATGGTATTTAAGCAAAGACCTGAGAAGGAGGTGCAGGAGTGAGCCATGTGGCTATCTGGGGGAGAGAGAGGTCCAGAAATAGTTAACAGTGAGTACAAAGACCCTAGGTCAGAATGCCTGATGGGTTCACAAACAGTAAGGTCAGTTTGGCTGGAGAGAACAAGCTCAGGAGAGAACAGATGGAGGTGAGGTCGGAGGGTAATAATGGGACCAGATCACGTAGGAGAGTCTTAAAGGCTATTGTAAAAGTTTGGTTTTAACTCTGATTCTAAGAGCCACTGGAAGGTTTAGAGCTGAGGAGTGCTGAATGTATCGAACTTAACTTTTAATTGGATCACTCTGGCCATCCCCTTAATAGCGGAAGGACAACAGCAGAAGTAGGAAGAACACTTGGGAAGCTGCTGTAATAATCCAGGCAGGAGATGCCTCTGGCTGGCACCAGGATGAGAGCAATGGAACAGTAAGAAGTGGTCAGAATCCAGACATAGTTTAAAGATAGGTTTTACTGATGGATTAGATATGAGATATGAGAGAATGGAAGCAATTAGAAGGACAGCGTTGCCTTTAATTAAGACAATGGAAGCCTATTAGGAAGAAGTTTTAGAAGGAAGATCGAGAGTTGTTTTGGAAATATTAAGACAGGAAAGATGCCCAACAAGACTGAACTTGTAGATCTGGAGTCCGAGGGCGAAGTGTGGACTAGAGATACAAATTCGGAAGTTGTCGATATATGCATGAGGCTGGATAACAAACAGAAAGGGTTCAAGGACCTAGTTCTGGGTGCTCCGAGATTAATAAATCAGGGGCATGGGGAGTGTGTGGGTGTTCAAACCAGACTAATGTGAGCTTCTTCAAAGCAGGGTCAGATTCTTAATCCTGTCCTGTCTTCAGAGCCTCGCGCAGTGCATGGAACATTGTGGGTGGTAAACACATAGGGATAATTCAACAAAAACTTAAGCTATGTCTATTCTGTTCTAGCAGAAGTGCCAGGTACTGGGGAAACAGCAATGACCGAATGTAAGTTCCTGACACCCGCAGTCTAATAAACAGGCCTGGGAGAATAATAGGTGGCAAAAATAAAAAAAAAACCTATAACCTCCAACCTAACATACATAAAGAGCAGCTGGTACTGGGCTTATCTGGAGTCCCTCCCTAGAGGCTATCTTCCCTCCTTCAGCTAGCGCCAGGCCACTGCAAACACTTCGCTCCTAAACGGTTTCACCGGCTTCCAGCGCAAAAGCGCTATAAATCAGGGTCCTGAGGGTCAGAGGTCGAGACTAAGGTCCGCTAGGGAGCGGAGAGAACGGCAGAGAGAGGTGATGGTGACCTTATCCGACTCTCGCCCGCGGGCCGCGCACCTCGGTTCTCCGCTCTCCCGCCTAGGGCCCGGCAGTCTCACCCCACAGTCCAACCTGTGGCTCCGTCCCGCAGCAGGAGGGCCGGTTTCCATGGAACTAAAACAGCGCTTTAAACCAACCCGCTCCCCGGCGCGTTAACTCCGGTAGGAAGGCGCGCCCGTGACAGGGCATGCCGGGAACTGCAGTTTTCCCGGGCCAGCAGGGCCCTCCGCCCGGGGCGGGGTCCAGACGGGAATCCGGCGGCGCGCGCGGAACGCGCAGCCCTGTGAGCCGGGTGACGACAGGACTCCATTGTGCTCGCCAGCGGGGCACGCCGGGAAGTGTAGTTTCCTCCCACTCACTTCCCGGAGGTCCGTTCTGTCCACTCTCGCCGTTTACTCATCTCGTCCCTGTGAACGTGCGGCGTTGGGGTAATTTGGCAAACACATACCTTGAAGCAGGCAAGAGTCCAAGATTAGGAAATGTTTTTAGTTTTAGGAGGCTTAAAGTATTAAATAACTTCTGAATGGAAAAGAACAGATTTGGTTAATGAGCATACAAAAATGGTACGATAACAGAGTTCAAACATTGTTCTGGTTAACGTTAAAACCAAGCCCCTCTTCATCCTCGCCCATGATGGCCAGACGGAGAGTAAAACACACGGAATCTGCTCTCTTGTGTGTTTCTTCAGCGTGATTAATTTCTTGCCTTGTCTACGGCAACTGAATAGGTATTTCTAAATCAGACTGTAGCTAAGAAACGAGAAACCGCACTGAAAATAAAACTGCAATAGTTTCTTAGTTGTTTTGCTGTAAAAGTGAGAATTTACACTTACAAGAAGCCTTCTACAGTGAAAAGACAATGCGGCTTAAGGTAGCACAGAGCATCTTTTACTATCGCCGGGACAATAAATACATTCCACGCCTCCGTGGGGGCGCAGCTGAGAATAACTTGAGCCCTCAAATACATGTAGTCAGATCCGAGATGAGTCCTAGCTTAGCAAGTGGCTGACTGAATCGATCTAGTTATTCTTATTCTCCCTATAGCTGAGCCTCAACCTGCATTGGAGAGAATGTTTATCAAACCACAGCTTTAAGACATAGTCATCAAACTGTAAGCCCATCCGGCGAAAAAGAAATGAGCACTGCATACATTATTCAGATGAAGGGACCAAATCAAGCTTTTCAATATGAAAAGTGGGAGGGTATTTTAGAGCGTTAATGCAAAGATCCAATTATTCTCTTAGAGAAAATGTATGTACATTTTCTGTTGCGTTGACCTCTGACTTATCTATAGACATGAGAGAGGTGTATGCACTCCACAGATAATCCGAACCCTTCAATGAGGGTTTTCACGTTCTTGAATCTGCATATTAAGCAGCAATCAGGGAGACAAACTGATTAAATTTAGTGTTTTCATTTCTTTTTCTCTGTCTACTATCTGGCAAACCATTTAAGAACTTGTCAGGCAATTACAGAGTTAGAGAAAAAAAATCTGAAGTCTTCAATAAACTAATTAATCTGTTAGAGAACCAGTCTGGATACCTGAGAATTCATTATGTTAAAAGCCTGTTTTTATTATTTTAAGTGCCTGATTTTTTTCCTGATTACCTTCTTGATTTTCAGCGGAAAAATATCTTGCATACTTGTTGACCCCATTCAAAAAGTAAGGTCTTTTCAGTCATGGAAATCCTAGGGATTCCATGAGGACCACATTCTCTCTCACTACAATACCATATAGCCTTCTAACTGGTTTTCCAATCACCTTTCCCAATGTGTCCTTCATATAGCTACTAAAATGATCTTTAAAAAAGTAAATTTGATTCTCAGTCCCTTGCTTAAAAAGCATTTAATAGTTCCCTCTTTGAACTAGTATTTTTCCATTGAATAGGATGAAGCCCAAACTGCTAACAGCTCCAGCCTAATTTGCCAGCCACACCTGCACCTGGTCCCCCAAGGGAACCTTGAATTCAAGCCTCCTGGCATGTCTTTGTGCTTGCAGGCTCCATGCCCTCTGCCAGGCATGCCCTTCCTCTTGTCAGTCTGGTGAACTCAACAGAAATTTAACCTCTTCTGTGAAGCTATTCTGTTCTTATCGCACTGTGTTATAATCGTTAATGTGTTATCTCCCCTTAATTAGTCTATAAGCTATTTGAGGACAGGTGTTTTCTTTTTATTTTGACCTTTTTTATTTTCAACACCAAACACAATGTCTGGCACACAGTAGAGACTTGGGGAGTCCTTGTTAAGTGAGTGAATTAATGAATAACTTTTGAACACTTCTATTGTTTTTTGTTGTTGTTTGAGTGAGTTTAAGTAATTCGTGCCTCTAATGATTAGTCCATTTTATCTAAGTTGTCAATTTGTAATCATAGACTTGTTTGTAGTCTTTCTTTATAATCTTTTTAATCTTTGTAAGGATCTGCTCTAATAGTCTCTCTTTAGTTCGTAATATTCGTAATTTTTGTCTTCTCTCTTTTTTTCTTGGTCAGTCTGGCTAGAGGTTTATCAGTTTTATTGATTTTTTTTCCCCAAAGAGCTAGCTTTCGGTTTAATTGATTTTCTCTGTTGTTTTTCTGTTTCCAAATTATTGATTTTTTCTCTTATGTTTATTATTTAGACCAACATTTTTGAGACTAAAAAGGGGCACTACTAATAATTAAATCAAGACAAAAAACACAAACTGGAAATGTTCGAGGAAGAAGGATGTATGGTCACCCTATCTATAGTTAGGAAAAGTGGTAGATGGGAACCTCTGTGGGAATAAAACTTTACAGTGTGTACCTTTTAGTTTTATTTTCATTTTAAATCACTTGATGCATAACCTATTCAAAAATAAAATAAATGTTTCTCTTTAAATATCTGGCATAATTCCTGGTGTATAGTAAGACATAATGCGTGCTGTCGAATAAGTGAAGGAATCAATCAATCATTTAGCATTGAAGATTACGTGAGTTTCATTGGAGAAAATGGGGTAATCATTATACATCCAATTCTGAAAGTCTACAACATATGTATCAGAATTGAATGATTGGTTTGCTCTGTATTCCTACCTGCAGGTATGGTAACATACCAGGGGTGCCAAAAACAAAAATGTATATACATGACTTGTATTTATCTTTTGTTATCGGTATATATTGAGTATTACAATTTTAATAGTTTTTCCTTCCTTAGAATGTGTGTACATTTTTTTGGCACCCCCTATATATTATCATCACAGACTTGGTTATATTGCTTTTTATTATTTATATCTTTCTTTGCCTGTTTTCCAGTTCATTTGAAGCCTCTTGTGTATGAAGAAAGCAAACTGCAACTTGTTGGAGAAAATCAGGAGGAATGAGAAGGACATCATTGAGGTCTGGTAGGAGACATTATTGAGACTCTTGCCAGCTCTATTTCTTTTCCTCAAAACCTGTGCCCCATCTCTATGGTCACTGTGGGGATTTCCATTCTCATACATTGTTCTATAGGTATGCTCACAGCACAGCTGGAATCTCTTCCACATGATTTTTGGCCAAGAGAACCTATACAATGATGGGAAAACTGATGAAAAATCAGATTTATAAAGTGGTTGTTTAGAATTCAGTGTCTTGAAGAAATGTTGTCATAACTCCAGTCAGCATCTTGGTTCAGTTGCTTTTGAGACTGACTTCTAAGAAGTCAATAAATCAGGTGAGTAGCATAAATTTTTTATTTATGGAATGAAAAAGGGTTATAACATTATCCCTCGTTCTGTTGATTTGGGGAAAATTATGTTTATCTCTTAAAAACATGCACGTACATACATATCTTAAAGAACTGATTTGCTAAGTTAAATGTAAGTGACGTATTTCGATATGTATTCCTGAAAATAATAATGCTTCTAGTTATAGTATTCAAGGATTAACCCAGCCCTTTAAAACACAAGGCTCTGAGATAAGCTAAAGGTCAACATTACAACAGGAATATGTCTCCTCCAAACATAGGAAATTTCAGGCAGGTGAAAACACTGGAAATTAAAATAACATTTCACCCAGTCATTGAGTTCTAAACAACCAATTTATTTCTCAGGACCTTTCCCTTTGTTGCTATGGTTCTGTGATTTCTTTATAGATCTTGCTTAATTATATTTGGACACAGATGGTACCTTGTTACAATTGTGGTAACCCTCTACAGAATATAAATATACATATATTCCACTAATATTTAAAACATTCAAATTGCAATCACTTGGATATCTTGGAGAAACAATAATTAGACGTTAAAAGGCTAACTCTTCATAAAACATTATTTAATAAGATTATATTACAAAGTAGAATTTATTTTCCTCTGGCTCTCAACAAATAGAAAAATCCATATTCACATTGCTTTCTTCATTGTTTCCCCGTAACAGTCAGTATAGAAGACCCACAAAGGTAGTAAATTCAATCATATTGATGATAAAATCAAGCTTCTACATTAGCTCTGAAGTACATATTGTCTCTTAAAATCTTGACAGCTTGACTAGTTTTATTTTCTACCTTTATATACTTCCTTCCTGGAAAGCATCCTGGCTTCTTAAGATAACTATTCATAGAAAACATTCTGTCTAGCTATAGTGCTACTAAGATACAATTTCTTTATTTATATAAACTGAACAGCTTAATAAAGTAAAAAGACTGCTGTTTCATATTATAATGAAAAAAACTGGGTTCATATATTCCTTGTTCTACAATTGCAGTATTAAAGATTTTTCTTAAACAGAAATCTATCTTTGTCCTAGAAATATAACCAATATGCCTAACTCTTTACTGTATGATCTTGGGAAAGTTACTACTCTCTGTATTTTAATTTTTATATTTGTAAAGTAGAGAGTAGTACGTTAATACTACTAGGAGACAATAGTCCATAGTTCTTTCGCATTTCTCTATGACTTGTGAGGAAAAACACTGACTGCCCTTTGTTCTGGACTATCTTTTCAAGAATATTTGTACAGGGAACAGCGTTGGAATATATATTGTCTGCCCCTGGAATAAAGGGCACGCTTGGTTACCATCCATTATAACAGATTTGGGTTCCCTCATCTCCAGGATTCCCTCCTGTAACACAGTCCACTGCATGTGCAATTATCCATCTGCCAATTCGTGAAGCCCCTCTGGTACTCGGGTGCTAGGGGAACTAATTCACACATGCTGATATGTACTTACGCTGATACTGTGTCATGAGTAACAAAGTCCTCTGTCTTTGATCAGGAGTTTCATGTCTGTCAACGTCTATGTACCTGTGGCAGGATAACTTGTTAGCTTGCAAATAAGGAAAAATCTCAGCCCCTTTACAGTTTTGACACATAGGAAAGACTTAGAGTCTAGAAAATCCTCAACGAATATTGATATTTATCACCATCGACATTATCTAGCTTCAAAAATACTGAGATTTGACCTGGAAATTATGTTTCTAGGAATTTATCTGGCTGAAAGTTGAGAGATATGTGTAAAGGGTGGATGTTAATTGTAAAATTGTTATAATAATAAAAAATTGGAGTACACCTAAGTGGCCATTCTATATAAGTCTGCTATTGCCATAGTAATACTGCCTGACAAAACCACTCTAAAATTCAGTGTCATAAAAGGAAGCATTAATTTTCATACTCATGATGTCTACAAGTTGGCTGGGAACTCTATTCCAAGTGTCCCTTTTGGGGACCCGGGGAAAGGGGGCAGTGAATCCCTGGGGAATGCTCTTCTTGGGAATGATAGAAGAACAAGAAGAGAAGCCCAGTTGCTCAAGCACGTTTCAAGTCTCTGCTTATGTCACATCTAATAACATCCCAACGGCCAAAGCGAGTAACATGGCTAAGCCAAAGTCAAAACACAGGAAATTACACCAAGACCACCACAAAGCCATGGGTGTTGGATGTACTGTAAGAGAGTGAACAACTGAATCCACAATTTAATCTACCACAATCAATAAGAAAGTGGTTAAGGAATAATAATACATTCACACTAAGCAGCCATCAAAAAGAATGTGTATATTTGAATGTTCTCAGATGGAAAATGTACACAATATATCACTGAATGAAAAGAACAAATTGTAAGATATGTATATGATCCTACTTTTATTTAAAAGAAAAACTTTTGAATACATGTATTTATTGTATATGCATAGTAAAGAACTTGGTTGGATACAGAAGCTGTTAACAGTATTTACCTTCAGGATTGGAAGTTCTTCAGGAACCTAGGAAGAGAATTTGAGCAATAGAATAATTAACAAAACTGTCTCTAGCTCAGGAAATGAGGATTTAAAGTAAACACCTTTAACTCCTAGTCCATGGCCATGCTCACAGTCTTTCATTCTGTTTACATTATTGTTCATGGACTCTTCCTCCCCAAACCAGAAGCTGAACTTCCTGAAGAAGTTTTCTGGACCTCCTCTGAAGTCTCATTGTCTGTTACGTAGTTGGCATGTCACTACACGTTCCCTGGTTCTCAGCCATGTTGTTTCTGTGGGATGGACTCCACTCTCATCTGTAGGGGTAAGTCTTGATTGGTGTAGGCATTAACCAAAGAAATCAATCTATTCTAATCCCTAACCCCCACTGAATGGCTCAGAAATATGCATATAATCTCTTAGAATTAATGAGACCTAAGGAGACCTTGCAGGTGCTTAGAGAGAAGAGAGACTTTCACTGTTCCTATGGGCTTAAGGCAATAAGGATATGAGAGAGATGGGATTGCTGCAGCCATCTTGCTACCACGAGAGGAACTAGCCTGATGATGAAGTCCCGAGGAGACCAAGGCAACTTGGGTCCTAGTGTTCTAGTTAGACCTGAAGTCAGGCTGGTGCCTGGTGCTAGCCCTAACTGAAGGTTTCAGTAATGGGGACTGACATCTTTCTCTCTTTCCTTCCTTCCTTCCTTCCTTCCTTCCTTCCTTCCTTCCTTCCTTCCTTCCTTCCTTCCTTCCTTCCCTCCTTCCTGCCTTCCTTCTTTTTTTTCTTTTTTCCTGTTCTTTTCTTTTTTGGGAGCTAAATTTAGTTTGAAAGCCCAGTTAACAGACACACGTAGTGTAGTGTGATTCTTAACAAATATCCTCTGAGCAACTGACAAGATGGATTCACTCAATTAGACAGGTTATCAATATCAGTTAGGCAAGAATTGTGTTTGGATGATAGTAACATAGACACAAACATGACTTATGTACCCAAGAGTTTATTCTTTATGTAAAATAAGTCTGGAGTTTGGCCTTTCAGGCTGGTGTATGACTCTGTAAGGCCAAGCTTATTCTCCCTTTTTTGCTTCACTATCCTGGTCATGGATTACATTTTCAGTGTTAACCTAAGAGTCCAATGTAGCTGCTGAATGCCAGCCATCATGTCTATGTTTGAGGCAGAAGGGAGAAAGAAAGTAAGAACAAAAAAGAACAGTTAAATCAACTTCATTTCACTGTTCTTCCCAGAAGTTCCACTGAGTACCTCTCATTTGCCAAACTTCAATCTTATAACTGTATCTGGAAGAGAAGCTTGTAAAAAATGTAATATTTTAGCTGGAGATATAGCTATCTTTGATAGACTGATTGATGACAGCCTTAATCCTCCAAATCTGTGAATACGTTACCTTACACAACAAAAGGGACTTTGCTGATATCATTACATTAAGGGTTTTGAGACAGGGAGATTAGACTGAATTATCAAGGTGGGCTTAATGTATTTCAAAGATTCTTATAAGAGGGAGCCAAGAAGGTTCAAGGCAGAAGAAGGAGATAGGATGATGGAAGAAGAGGCTGGAATTTTGAGCATGGAGGAAGGAGTCCCAAGCCAGGGAATACAGATGACCTCTAGAAGCTGGAAAAGATAAGGAAATAAACTCTCCCCTACAGCCTCCAGAAGGCTGGCCTGACAATACTTTGACTTTTAGTCCAGTAAAACCGATTTCAGCTTTTGACCTCCAGAATTGCAAGATAATACGTTAGTATTTTTTTTAAGCCATTAAATTTGTGGTAAGTTGTTATAGCAGAAATAGGAAACTAATACACCACTCCAGATAAAGTTTATGATCTCTTACAAAGGAAATAGGCTTTATTAGTTTCTGCTGGTGTGGGAGATAGTAAATGTGTGAAGTGCTGTGTGTTCTCCAAATCCACTGCTGCTTTGGTACAGCCAGTTTGCAGGATGATTACCTTTACGCTCTTCTAATCGTAAAAGAATGCTTCATCTAAAAAGAGAACGGCCTTCATTGATGCACTTTAATTTGGAACCACAGTTGGCTGAAAAGTCCCCACATTGTCATTTCATCAGTTCTTTATTTCATAAAAAGGTATTTTGTTTTGATAGTTGTGGAGGTGGGAGAATAAAAGCAGCTATACATACCACAACTTTAGTTAACAAAAGTAAAGGATGCATTTGCAACTGGATTTCAAAAAGTGGATTAGAGAGTTTATAATTGTGTTAGAAAATCTACTACTGGAAGTCTGATTGTCATGCATACAATGGTTTAAAAAGGGATATTTGGCAATTTTAATCACAGTGTAATTTTCTAATGTAGATACATGCTAAACATTTTGGAAAATTTTGTGTATTGAATATCCTCATTGAAGTTGTAATAAATCAGAGTTCTTCTCCAAACGGGACTTCATATGAAGACCAGGAATATTTTCCTGTTTTTTTTTTTTTGTTTTTTTTTTTGACAGTTAGGTGGGTGAGATAAATCTTGTTATAAACCAACTAAACCAGTCTAATGCCTAAAATAATAAACTACTATTGTTATTAGAAATAATTACGAGTATATGTATGTAGTACTCAGAGAAAAATGACTCTTTAGAAGAATCAAGGCACAGGATAATGAAAGGCTTTATCACAGAATTTCTGTAATGCTCATTAGTTTCTGAGCACTGTTTAGACAAGGTCCCTCTGGTTTGGCGACTGTTGTCAGGTAGGGTGTAGCTTCCTAAGCAGTTCAATGAGATAAGAGGCTGCTCTTAATCAACAAGCCGGAGAAACCATACGCAGGCCATACGCTGAGTACATAATGCTTGTTCCCACTAGTCAACATCCAAACAAAATAAGCTAAAACCAAACTGGCCATGGTTCAAATCTCTGTCTACATGTAAGTTTACAGGAAACTCCGGCCTTCGCATAGAGGGCAGCTGGTGCCATGAGGTGGATCTTGGGTTTGGTTTTATGATTTTCCTCTAATAGTGTGAACCCTTAGCCTATTAAGCTAAGTAAGACCCCAGGTAAGTGTCTTTTTTGTGTGGTAAAATATAGGTAATATAAAACTTAGCCTATTAACCATTTCTGAGTGTGCAGTTTAGTGGCATTAAGTGCATTCTCAATGTGAAATCAGCATCACCCTTCATTTCCAGAACTTTTTCATCTTCCCAAACTGAAACTCTGTGCCCATGAAACACTAACTCACCATTCCTTCTTTCCCCAGTCCTGGCAACCACCATTCTACTTTCCATTTGTATGAATTTGACTACTCTAAGTACCTCATATAAGTGGAATATACAAGATTTGTCCTTTTCTGTCTGACTTTGCATAACATCTTCAAGTTTTATCCATCTTGTAGCATATGTCAAAATGTCATTCGTTTTTAAGGCTGAATAATATTCTATGGCATGTATATACCAGATTTTGTTTATCCACTCATCCATGAACAGATATTTGGGTTGTTTCCATCATTAGCTATTGTGAATGATGCTGCTATGAACACTGGTGTACCAATATCTGTTCAAACAGGAGAGTGATTTTTAAATAAGGAAATGCATCTGATTAACCCAGGACACATTCTCAAAATATATATGACAAGAAAGTGGGAGACTCTACCCATAGAGGCTTTGACTCAACACTGCTGATTACAAATCATGTATAAAGAAGGCACATAAAAATGAGATAAAATTATATTAAAGAACATCTGTGGAACTCTCCAGAAATAGTCCAGTCTAATAAATTAGTTCTAAAATTTTTTGTGTGAATGAGATCAGAGCATTATCATTATGTTTCATCTGGAAGACATCCAAACAGTATGAGATGCTAATGTAAAATAGTTGTGAGCTTGGACATTATTATTTGAGATATGTTACAATAGAAGCTTTAGTACTGGCAATGAGTACCCCATTGGAGAAGCAAAGTTGGTGGTAGCTATTCAGTGGATCTACAGTATTGTCCAAAAGAGGGCAACCTATGGTTCTAGAAGTCGTATTCATAATTTTTAAAAAACTTTTTATTGAAGTATAATATGAATGCAAAAGAGTGCACCCTTATTATGAAAATATAGCTTTATAAATTTTCATAAACTGATCGACACGTGTAACTAGTACCCAGATTAATAAAGAGAACATCAGCTTCTCAGAATCCCCCCTTGTGGTGCTCTTCCAGTCATAACCTCACTGCACCTCAAGGTAACCAGTATACTGACTTCTAAATGTCATTGATTAACTTTCCTTGTTTTGTATTTATATGATGGAATAATACACTATATGCTCTTTTGTATCTGTCTTTCACTCAACATTGAACTTGTGAGATTCACTCATATTATTTAGTTGTAACTTGTTCATTTCCATTACGTTATAGTATTCCATGTAAATACTGTTGGTTTTTGTTATTCTTGTAGGCATACACTTAAAGTTATAAGAACAATTAATTTTGCCTAAATAAATTCATGGGAAAAGCCCTTAAAAATATCCAATCCTCTAGCTCTAACTCTGTGCTCACAATGATGCAAACGTCTGATTTGTAATTTGAAACTCTAAATAATTATCCATCAGAAAGAAGAAGTCTGTGCTGATGGCCTTACAGTTCTGGTGCCAGAAATTTCCTTCTAAAAGTAAATAAATGGAAATCTGGAAATATAACTCAGTATCCTATGAGTTTATTTGGCATGAATGGACACCCTAGGATTCTGTCATCTCCAGGTGAATTGATAAAATTGAAATCTTTTGAAACTTCAACAGTGAAATATAAACTGTCAATGAATCTTGGTTTGAAATTACCTGATGGCAATTGATCTGAGCTCTAGTGACCTGACTCTATTGATTTAAAGTATAAAGATTTTCTACTTTGAATACACGTCTAACTGTCTAAACCTATCATTTTTCAAAGTGTAAATATCCTGGAAAAGAATGCCAGTGAGGAGCCCAGAAGAAAATAGAAGGCATGCTAAGATGGAAAGTTGTACAGAATGTCACGAAAGTCTATTTATAGAGACGTGGGCAGAGGTAAGAAAACTAACAAGGAATGTAGAGGCACCGAGGAACTAGCAACAGTCAGAATCTGCTACTATCCATAGGCACAAAGGGAAGGCACTGGTGTCCTGAGATTCGGTGAGGCCTGGAGTAGTGGAAGGGGGACTGCCTGAAAGTGGGGCTGCTGTAATTGCATCACCAAGTCAAGGAGGGAGTTGGGGAGAAAACCCTCCAACCCCAATCTCCTCCTACCCTCCAGTCTTCTCCAATGCCAGGGGGCAAGGAAACCTATGTCTAGTCCATATAGGTCTGTCTCCCAGGACACAAAACAGTGCAGAGAAGGATGGAACATGGATCTCTACAGGAGGTATGTAGGTGGCTTGGCATACAGAGAAAACCAGTATAAAATGACAAGCTATATGTGGTATAACATTGGTTCTAGGACAAGGGGCAAGAATAGCACTTAAAAGGGCACACCATAATTAAACTTTTTATACATTTTATGTTATTTTTCTAGGACCTCATCCTTGCTTTTAATTTCACAATGTATTTTCTGTTCTTCTGTTTCACTTTAAGTCTTCTTAGGTTAATTGCTGAATCACCTGTGACTGCTGTGTGACTGGGAACTAAATCACAACATAAAGTTCTTGGCATGAGTTTCAATAATGACATATAGCTTCTCGGAAATATGTCTCTTTTTTGGCCAAAGGTAATAGCATCACCCACAGTCTTCTCCCCAAACAATCATGTTTTGGTTGGAATTTTGAGCCAAGTGAAAATGATGAGTTTACCTGACATATTTATTCATCAACAAGAAAAATATGGCAACTATAGTATACATTTTGGATTTTTAAAACATTCATAATATTTCTGTTGCATAACCAAAATACTATCCTCTTGGGGGATCTTTTTCCACATCTTTAAGTTTATTTGGCTTTTTCTCTCAAGAAATTGTGAAGCTATATATTCATTTGACAAGTAATTTGGGGCTCTTCCTATATATTGTTGAAAATGCTGTAAGGGGAAGCAGTACTACAAAAGACTGAAAAGATGAAAATAGTAAGAAAGTAAGAAACTAGCAAACTGTTGAAACTAATGCAAAAGCAATCTGAGCTAGTGAATGATTTGAGTGAGAGTGAGATTAAATTTAGGTGTTTTAAGGAAATAAAACTTTAAAAAGTAATTTAAAAGCTACCTTATTTTATTTAACCAAAGAGACAACACACTACAGTGGGAAAAAACACTAAATGAGGGGTCAGAGGCCTGATGCTAATGCTGGCAGATGACTTAGTCTTTCTGTGCTTCAGTTTTCCACATATCATGTTGAGATGATGGTGGATTTATTTCTCAAATGAGACATTATATGTTGAAGTTATTTGGGAAGTTAAATATCCTTTGGTGGTAATACAATTGCAATATTTTTAAACTGCCTCCTGATTTAGTTTTCCTAATTGGTAAGCCAACTTCTTTCTCCCATTTTCATTGAGGCTTAGCAATGAGGCTGGGTTTGGGAAGGAGCTTATGTTATAAAGGCAGCGGGCCCCTCAAAGGCTCTGCTTCTAGTCAAAGGAGCCCCAGGTAGACAGGAAGGGGAAATAAAAGAAGGACATCTCTTCCAGTTTCAGCACATCATGGAAGAATAAGGAGGACAGAGATGAGAGAGGCCCACAGTGCAATAGATGTGTGTCTCAAAATATATGCCCTTTCCAGGCTTTGGACCACAGGTGGTGGATAAGTTAGGGCAAAGACTCTTGCCTCAATTTATTTTATTTATTCATTGACTTTTCTTGTGTTAAAATACACATAACATAAAACTTGCTGTCTTAACCATTTTTAAGTGTACAGTTACATGGTATGAAATATATTCACATTGTTGTGCAAACATCACTACCATCCATCCCTATAATTTTCATCTTATAAAACTAAAACTCTATAACCATTAAACAATAACTCCCCATTTTGCCCTCCATCCAACCCTTGGCAACCACCATTATACTTTGTCTTTATGATTTTGACTGCTCTAAGTACTTCATATAAGTGGAATCTTACAGTATTTGTCTTTTTGTGACTGGCTTATTTCAGTTAGCATAATGTCCTCAAGGTTCGTCCATGTTGTATATTGCAGAATTTCCTTTCAAGGGTATATATAATATTACACTGTATATTAATACCACATTTTGCTTATCCATCCATCTGTCAATGGATACCTTGGTTGCTTCCACATTTTAGTTATTGTGAACAATGCTGCTATGAACAGGGGTGTACAAATATTTCTTTGAGACCCTACTTTCAATTCTTGTGGGCATATACATGGAAGTGAATTTCCTGGATCATATTGCAATTCTATTTTTAATTTTTTGAATAACAGCCATACTGTTTTCCATAGTAGCTGCACCATTTTACATTCCCACTAGCAGAGCACAAGTGTTTCAATATCTCTAATTGCTCACCAACAATTGCTTTTCAGTTTTTTAAATAGTAGCCATACTAATATCGCATCTTCTCATGCGCTTATTGGCCATTCAAATATATTCTTGGAGACATGCCTATAGCCCATTTTTGAAGTGAATTTTTTTATTGACTGTTAGGAGTTCTCTCTATATTCTCAATATTGATCCCTCATCAGGTATATGCTCTACAAATATTTTATCCCATTCTGTGGGTTGCTTTTTTACTCTCTTACTAAGTTTTTCTGATGCAGAAAAAGTTTTAATTACATGAAGTCCAATTTGTCTATTTTTGTCTTTTGTTACTTGCACCTTTGGTGTCATATCTAAGAAATCGTTGCCAAATCTAATGTTGTGAAGCTTCATCCTATGTTTTCTTTTTAGAGTTTTATTGTTTTCGGTAGGGGTCCAACTTCACTTTTTTGCCTGTGGTTTTCCAGTTTTCCCAGCACTATTTGTTGAAAAGACTATCCTTTCCCCCATTGAATGGTCTTGGAGCCCCAGCCGCTGCCACATGATCACACAAGTCTCCGCTGCCACCTCTCCTCCCGGCCCTAGCTTGGGGCTGGAAGCAAAATCAGGGAGACTAAGCGTTTTTTAGGCTAGAAGTCATAATTAATCTCAAAAGACTCTTTAAACTTACCAGACTAATTTACCAGATGGGCTTTTTTTCTTAAATTCAAAAAAATATTTTTTGTTACCAAAAAGGTGCATCAAATCAAAGGCAAAATAAAAAATCATAGAAGTATTAACAATAATAATACATTTGCCATGGAATTACAAATATACTCACAGTAAAGTGTTATCTTTATATTAGTTCCTGAAACATTCAACTGTTTTTAAATGAATGAAGGAAGGAAGCTTGTAAAAATAATATATTAAAACAATCTTGGGGGGGGGGAACACTACTGTAAAATATCTTATAAACAAGGCGATTGTGGACAGAACCTATGATACAGCACGATTTCTCCGTCTCCTACCTCAGCACCTTTGCACTGTTTCTTCTTCTTCTTCTTCTGGAATGCTCTTCCTCTAAACACCTGTATGGCTGGTCCTTTACTTCTCTCAGGCCTTTATTTCAAAGTCATTTTCTTAGGGAGGCTGTTTCCCTCCACTATCTAATATTCTAATGCTTTGAAACCTTTCATATCTCTCTTTTTTTAGCGCTTGCCCTTATTTGATACAATAAATCTTTTACTTATTTATTTGTGTTTTAGTCAGGATAAACAACCCTAGCAGTTCTAAGAAATAACTCCCAAATATGAGTCGCTTGACATGAAAAGTGTTTATTTCTTATTCCTGTCTAGATCTGGGCACAGGTGGTACTATTCTCCTGGGTGGCACTTCTCCAAGTGGTACCAAGAAAGCCAGACCTCTTCTGTGTTGCAATGTTGCCATCTTTCAACATGTGACTTTCATGGTCTAGAGATAGGGAAGATACATCACACTGTAATTAACCATCTCAGTGTAGAAATGACCCACATTTGTTCTGATCACATTTTACTGAGTAGAACTAGTGAGATGGCCACTTAACCATTGGCAGCCTAAGACATATATAGGAGAAAATAGTGATTGGTAAAAACCGAAGCATTTACTTTCTGGTGATCCATTTGTTTCCTTTTTCTCTGTGGCAGACCATGAGCTAAGTCCCCGAATGAGTTATGTCCTCGTAAAATCCCTTTCATGGAGTGTGGGTGAGATCTGTGACTTGCTCCTAAACCAATGGAATATGGCAAAAATGATACAATGTTACTCACTTGATTAAGTGAGTAATATAAGACTGTCTTAGAAGACTGGAAACAGAGATTCTCCTGCTAGCTTTGAAGAAGCAAGATGCCATTTGTTCTAGAGACATAAGGAAATGAATTCTGCCAACACACTGAGAAAGTGGATTTTCCCTGGTCAGGCCCTCAGATGCAAATGCAGCTAGTAGACACCTTGGCTACAATCTTGTGAGACCCTGAGCCGAGGTCCCAGTTAAGTTGTACCCACGTTTTGACCCCCAGAAACTGTGAGAAAGTGTGTTGTTGTTTTAAGCCACTAAATTTCTGGTAATCTGTTATGGAAAAATAGAAAACCAATATATTCTTCTATTTAAAAAAACACTAATTTTCTCCCTAAGGAAGACAATCTAGTCATGGTTTTCTAGTCCTCAATTTAAAATCTTTGGGTGATGTGCAGTCCTCGCTACCATGTTCAGATGTGGTGCCTTAGCAACTTAAGTTTCAAAAGGACATCTCCCTCCTACGAACTCCAGTATATAATGATGGACACCTACAATAGATACTCACATTTGGAAAAGAAAAGAATGGAACACACACAGCAGTCTCTTGTCCAGAGTAATTATGAAATCCCATGGGTAGGCACTGGGGTGTATCCCTGACTTGGCAGTTTGGGAAGTTTCATAATTAAATTCTGGATCTGCCCTTAGAGAGGACTTTCCTTATCCATTTTTCCCCTCTACCCTCATCCTGTGCCCTTCCACCTCTGTGAGGTTCTTTCTTCCCAATTATCCTTTCTGGCCACATATGAAATGAGGAACAATATGTGGGATCTTCTTGTGGGGTGTATACAGCATTTAAAGCCTGCTTCCTGCACATAGAAAATTAAGTCTTGAACTGAAAAATAATTTTTTGTCTGGGTTTATAGTTTCTTTGGTAACATAATTTTGTCTAAAATCAATTGGTGTCTATTTTCCCCCCTTTTTCTGCCTACCCCCCAACTCCGGGTCTCGCCGGCTGTCGGCCACTCATGGCAGTCCACAGCAGCTCATGCCAACCTCCTCACGTCAGCCCAGCTCCAGGGAGAGCCATTGTTCACAATCTTAGCAATGGAGGGTACAGCTCACTGGCTCACGTGGGAATCCAAACGGTGACTTCAGAGTCAGGAGCACGGCGCTCCAATCACCTGAGCCACCAGGCCTATCCTATTTTGTTTGTTTGTTTGTTTTTGATTCCAATCAGTTGAATGTACCAGTAACTACACAAGTGTTGTTCTAAATGTAAGTTTTAAACCTCTCTCAACTTAGTTGTAACCCTGAAACTATCTGACCACAATCTCACATTTGGGAAAATCTCTACCAAATTTCTTTTACATTAAGATGTGGGAGGATTTTCTGCATTCTAGTTCTGGATTCATACATGTCAAACATTGTCCACCACATTATCTATATACTTCTGTGCTGGGCCCTGAAGTACACATTCATTTGCTTATACAGTTTCTGGCCCTTCACCTTCTTGTCACAACACCAAGTAGCCCAGTTGACGGGTAGACCTTCAAGCAGCTATAATAGATGTCACTGTTACTATGGACAATAATTTCCATGAACCACATAATCTTATTCCACTTTACTAGCTCAACTTCCCCTCAGCCAGATCCCTAGGATGCCAGCAACCATTTTAATGTTTCCAGATACAAGGAAAATTATATCAGAAGGAAAGTTAGAGTGAAAAGAGACAGCAATCTCTTGAGATGAAAATATTTTAGTTTTGAAACCTTTACAGAAACATAAGACCATGTGAACACACTTTCTAGGGACCTCCTCCTGTGGTGTTGGTAGGGTCTTGAAATTTAAGTTTCTGGGAATCCGCCTTTGGGTTTAGCTTTGGACACTGCTTCAGGAGGAGTGTTCACAAACTTGAGCACATTCATAGAAAGGCGGTAACCCAGGATGGTGAAGGGTCAGGACAGTGTCACAGGAAGCAGTTAAGGGCCATGCAAAAATCTTGGAAGAGACAATTCAAGTGGGTCACAAGTCTGTCTTTTGCATTTGGCATCCAACGAGCTGAAAGAAGTATTTTTACTCAATATAAGGAATCACTAATGTTTGGCCAGTTTCAATGTAGAATTGACCAGCTTGTGAAATACTGAGTTTTCTTTATGGGAATGGTTAAAGAAGAGGTTAGGTGAGAACCAGTCATGGATCATACGGAGGGAGGCCCAAGTTAGGTAGTAGTGATGATGTGAGATGGGGAGTGCCGTATGAAAGAACCTAACCTTTACACACAGTTGCAAGTCTGAGATTTTAGGATGACTTTGTTACTAATCTCACTTGATATCTTAGCTTCAGGTTTAATGTTTGATATATAGAACATTTTAAAGATAAATGGGGCTGCTTCTAAGGTGAGAGAAAAGTTTTGTTTTTTTTTTAAACGTAAAGGCAGCAATAATGGACCATTTTAGCTCTACTTATTTTAATCCTTTTTTTGGGTTTGTTTGTTTAAAACTAGATTGCAATAGTGATTGATCAATACAGGAAGTTAAGGGTTGCAGGTGTGGGGTTGCTCGGTCAAGAGCAAGTTGTAGAAAGAGAACGTCATGTGGGATCTCTTGGGAGCCCCATTCTTCCAGTAGGAACAAGAATAGGACCTTTTCTTTTTTGTGGTGTGTGAGTGGAGTTCATTGATTCTGTGGAGTAGACTACCAGTGATGCCTGGGATGGATAGATCCAGGGGAAAAAGTCAGGGATTTTTGTAACATGTGACAGAACACAGCTGAAACTGAACTGAGGAAATAAAAAGGAGGGGAATTGATTAGCTTCAGGGGTAGAGTTCACTTCAGTCATATTTGCCTCTTAAGGTTCAAAAGACATTATTCTCTCTCCTTCAGCTTTTCTTCTCTTTAAGTTGGCTTCATTCGTATGCATTGGCGGTACTTGTTATCACTGGCTTATATCCTTCAAATTAGTTATCCTAGTTTAAATGCTTCTTTTTCTGAACTGATTCAGCAAAGCTCCAAATTGAGTTCCGGGATCAGTATGCCCACACCAAAACCAACCACTGTGGTCTGGAATATGATGACAGGTCAGTTCTGGGGAGTGAAGGTGGGAGGTGTCAGTATCCTGGAACCACAGAGGCTCGGGGACGAGTGGGAGAGGTACTTCCTAAAGGAAAATGTTTTGGGATTTCCTCCATGTGGCTATAGTTGTTAAACCGTAAAAATCCAGTAAAGTTTTCCATATCTGGATTGATACCATGCACGGGGGAAATAGCCTTACATTTCAGCGTTTTTACTATTTCTCCTAAGTGGGACTAAGTCAATAAAGATGCTACAGAAATAAACAGAAAGCTAATATTTATATATATTTATTAGTATATATATGGTGGTTATACATATATTTTTAAAATTTTAGTGCCCTCTTTAGGCAAAGTAGCTCAGAGAGCTTTCAATAATCCATTTTTAATCGTGACCACACCCCGTGTAGGTTACGAGTGTTACCGTCTCGCCCTTGCTGTTGGGGAAACCGAGGCATGCCATTCAGCTTTCCGGTGGGATTTAAGAAGAGTCCTGTCTGCATGACCTCAGAGGGTCTCCTCTCGCCCTCCACGGCGCCTCTCAGAACCCTCCTGTCCTTCGGCGTCGCAGGAGAGCTACTACGGCTCCTCCGCAGCCTCGGGATTCGTCCTCTGCCCAGCTGCTCCCTCCCCGCTCTCCCGCACCTTCCTCAGGAAGGTCCAGCTGGCTAAGGTCTGGCTGTCCCTCCGGTCCCCCCTTCCCTGTTCTCCGACGTGCAGGAGGCTCCCAGCCAAGAGACCCGCAGTGAGGTGCGGGCAGATGCTGCCGAGGCGTCTAGCGGGAGGGGCGCCGGCGCCGCCGGAGGTGAGCGGACGGGGCCCTTAGACCTCCGAGGGCCGGCGAGGCGCAGGGGTTGCAGCGGGCGCTTGGGCCCGCCGGGCGGGAGGAAGGTGGCGGCGGGAGGGAGGCCAGGCGAGCCGGCTGAGCCGCGAGAGGGAGAGACGCAGGAGGGCTGACGCGCTGCTCGCGGGCGACGCCTGGAGAGCAAGCGGCCGGGAGCCGCGCGCTGCCGGGCCGGGCCGGGGCCGCGGAGCTCGGCCGTAAACCTCCCTGCGGCGCTCGGACCCCCATCGCTCTCCCGAGCGCGGGCGGGAGACATGGCTTCGCGCGTCCCCGCTGCCGCCGCTGCTGACTCGGCACAACCGGCGGGTCGCGCGGGGGGCGCGGCGTAACCCGTGGGTGGGCGGCGGCGCGGAGCCGCTAGAGGAGCTCGGAGTGTCGTGGGGAGCGAAGGAAGATGCCAGCACAAAGGCGAGCGCAGACCCAGCCCGCTGCGGAGGGCGGCGGGAAGAGCCGCTGAGGGGCGCGCCGGGCGCGCTCTGCTCCTGCGCCGCGTCTCTCTAGTGCCTGCCTTGGGGTCGCGGGGTCCGAGGCGGCAGCGCACGGTCCCTTGGCCGGGTGGGAACGGCCGCCGCAGTCAGGAGCTGCATGCGAAGCGCAGCGGTGTCCCCGGCCGCCAGCTTTCCCCGCGGCGCGCGCGGACCGGCCAGAGGGCACCGGGGCCGCGGGTCCGGTCGACTGCAGGGGCGCCCTCCCGTCCCGCGGCCCCGTTCCTGTCTGCAGAGCCCCAGGTGAGTGCGCGGCCGGCGCCGGGTCCTCGCGCGGTAGGTACCAGACAGCGGGAGGTGGCTTTGTTTTCCTCGCTTGCGCTCCAACGCGGTTATTCATTTGACATTTTGACTTCCGCTGCCCTAAAACGCGAGTGAAAGACACCCGGACGTGTCCCAGGGCTTGGTTATCCTGGGGAGCTGAGACTTTTGGGGCCACCTGAGCATCACTTGTGGGAGAGGAGGCTGCATTTCCTTTTTGATTGGAATGTGTTGTGAACATCCTCTGCTGGGGCTTGGGGCCTGGAGGAAACTGGGGCTGCAGATTTAGACGTAGACTTCTACGAGGACGTGCAACTGCAGAGGGCTGGCTCTTCTATGCCTTGTCTTTTTCTCTGTTAGCAGTGCGCGAGTGTTTTCCTTGATGATGATGATGATGAAAATCATCATCATCATCATTAATTTTAGGAACATCTTTACAAGCACGTTTATTTCTTTTAGAGTTTGAAGTGTTTGGAGACAATACAGAGAGCTCACAGAGTAACAAGCGATCAAATAGATATTAATCTTCCAGAAGGCAAGCGTCAGCTATTGTGCTAGATAGAGGTGGACGGTAGGCAAACTTTCAGCAGGCTTCAGCCTTGCTGTGGTATGTTTCTGTTTTCACTGTCCTAGAGTCAAGAAAACTTTGAATTCTCATTGTACATACCTTTGTCAAAGTGTGAAACTTGTCTTTTCATGAATAGTTTTCTATACTTTGTCATTTGGATGAAAATGATTTTAACGTAAATAGTGGAGTCCTTTTTCAGACCTGGTGAAATTCCATGTATTTGTCTTACAAGTATGATTTTCAGTTTACTATTTCTTTTATTCCCTCAAGGGCTCATTTCTTCGATGCTCAAGAGCTTTTATTCTTTCTCCCTTCCTCCCCCCATTTTCCCAACAGATGGCTGTGTGTTCTGAGAGGTTATCTTTAAAATTACACTCACATTACCCACAAACAAAAAGGGATCAGTTATTAGGCTTATCTTTGGAGTTTTGAAACAAGAGGCCTAATCTGGATGGGGATATTATTAATGGTGTGAAAATCTGGAGGTTGCTAATCTGTTTGGTCATCAGAAGATTCCTGCAGAGATTGTTTATATAGTGTGGGAGACAGATGGCATCCTTAGCAGACAAGATACCCAGCATAAAGGATCATTGTATTCCTCAGAAATTATCCACTTCACAGTTGGGAGGTGGGGTAAGGTGGAGTGGAGGGTGGGGAAAATATAATTTTGATCTCCCTAAGGAGACATTATTACCTTACCATCCAGAAAGCTAACCAGTTAATTTCTTTCTTTGTATGTTTAAAAGGTCATTATTAAGCTATTTGTTTTGATTATTTTTTTGGCACATTTTGGCCCCATTTGTGGTTATGTGAAGCAGTTTAAACAGTTATATTAACAAAAATATCTTTGAATTTGAGATTATTGTACCACTTATGGGGGGAAAACAGTCAACACTCTTCTTAGCTCTTGTTCATTTCAACAAACAGTTCCTTGGGCAAGTCTCCTAGCTGGAAGGACTTTAGTCTAATCTGTATGAATTCAAAAGGCGTTTCTTCCACCATCTCCATGACAGGTGGTTCCCTAACTCCCAGCATTTGCCCTCCAAACCCGACTCTCAGCTATGGATATCTTTACCATTGCTTTCATTTACCATTGCCTCTGTCACAGCACTGAGCAGCCTTTGGCAATGAATCTTTATGAATGACTGACACTGGAGTCCGTGAAGAAATCAAAGTCATTCTGAGCTTTTGAGATAACTAAGCTGTAGCTGTTCTGTTCCTACCATTGTTATAAATTCTTTGTTTAGTGTACTATTTAGTGTAGTCTAACTGCAATTGTAGAGTAGATTGCAATAATTGTCGATTGCAGTTAGACTACAAAATTGGTCTTCCCTCTTCATGAATGTGAGAGAATATATTCCAGTAAACTAATATTCAGCAGCCACTGGACTATATTTAATGAAGAGCATGAGCAATGCTTGACCTCTCTGAACAGGAGGTTTGGAATACAAGTAAGCATTGACTGTTGAACTTGGGCAATGTGATCTTGGGAGAAAAACATATTTTCTTACTCTTTTAAAGACTTTTGCACTGATTTCAGCAAAAGTAAAAGAAACAAAGGTTGTTACCTGTAGTTGAGGACAGATGCTATAATACAGCCTTTCTTCTGGATGAATGTGTTTTGCAGGAGAGGTGGCTTTTGGGCTCTTTCCAGTTTCAGCATGTCCCCCGGCATCAGTGAAAGAGTCTAACATTCAAATATTTGTTAAATCAGTGGCTGGTATCTCACCAGGTTGCCGTCTTGCTTGTGAAGTGTTCCTTTAAGAGAAACCTGAGGTTCCAAGCCTGGGGCTTGCTGTGGACCTGGCCTGGATCCACATTCTAGGGTGTTACTGCCTGCTTTCTTGGGTACAAATGGAACCAGTTTTGCATGGTGTGTTGGACAGGGAATTTCCAGCTCCATTGTGGAAAGACAGGCCTGGCATGAAAGAGAGAAGACTGTGTTTGAAGCGTGGTTGACCTAACAGAGGCAGAGGTTGCTTCTTTACACACAGGATGCCTTTTGTATGGGGATATGAATGAGGGATTAGAAGGGTGACCATCCTCTTGGTTTGCCTGCAATAGCCCCAGTTTATTCCTGTTGACCTAGCTTATCAAATTATCAAATGCATCTCTTTTCACATTTAGAATGTCCTGGTTTGGATGATAAATTATATGGTCTTCCATATAATAAATTATATGGTCATCCACATGTTAAGAAATCTTGACTATTTACCGCCCTTTCTTGACCTCAGATTTTAAGTCAAGCTTTATTTCATTTGTTAAATGCAAAGGTAAGAAAGGTAAAAAATAAATAAATAAACCAAAATATGCATACAGAAAAAAATAGCAAGGAAGATAGAAGAATAAGGTAATTGATTGCTTGCCATCTATTTACACATAGGAAATAAAATAGTCCTTATGTTGTTAAATGTCTAATATGGCTCTAAGCCTATGTTATGATTGTCTTCAAGAACGATAAGAATTAAGACTTGCCCATTTATCTAGGGCTGACATGAATTAGGACAACTCCTGTGACTCGGGAGAGCAGCTTCAACAAAACCTGTTTGCAGACCTGTTGGATGCATGGCTCTAGCAGATATGAATGCAAGTTTCAAGATTTAGTGTTTGGTCCAATTCTTGGATATTTACTGAGAGTTCAGAACACAAGTATTGTTGTGAAGACTTGACTCCACATTCTCCCAGTTTCTATGCTCTCTAGGCTCTGAGGATAATAGAAGAGCCTTTGTTTTCTGTCCTCTCTCTGACTTCAATCTTGGGTTTGGGTCTTAGCTTTTCATACAGAGGGCTTGCAGAGGAGAACTTGGTGAGCCTGCTCACCATGTGGAAATTCTTGTAGGGGTTTGAGATTGTTCCAAAGCTAGATATAGGAAGCTTGTGGCACCTATTTCTGCAGTAGTTGCTGTGCTCCTTTGCCAGAGAATCACCTGTTTGAAATAGTTCAATTGCAGTGGTGGCCAGTAGGTGTTAGAATTAAGTATGGCTGTCACCTTTTGCATACTCACTCCATTAAAATCCCCAGAAGCTTGGTCAGCATGCCCGAAAAGAAGAAATTTATGTTATCTCCTTTATAAGTAGGATGACTATGTAATTTTTTGGTCCAGACAAGGGCATTTTTGAGAGTAATGGGGGACACTAACTGGAAGGGGCACCAGATTAAAAACTATAAACAGGGGCTCTCCCAGGAAAACTGCAAAGTATGGTTGTCTTAACTATGACCCAAGTCATTAGCTTTTATATGAAAAATACCCATATGATAGAAAAATGTCTTTAGCTTCTTCTAGATTTGTTTATCATATATGTTTATGTGTGCATATGCATATATGTGTATTTGTGTGTATGTTTACACAGACATTGATCACATATCGGTAGATATGTGTATTGTGGTGTTCATAACATCCACTTAAGAGGCCAAGTCATCTGAAAAATTGTGGCCTTCATCATCTCTTTCATGGATCGACTTTTTAACTAACACTGTATCCGGCCTTTCCAAGCTTTAAATTATCTTTTACCTGTGTGGTTCTAATACCAATCTGTTGGCACAGTTCTCTTGCTTAAAAGCCTTTGATGGCTCCCCATTTTCTGTTTAATTCTCAAAGTAAGATCCACAGACGGTTTAGTGGTTAGAAAGGAAAAGCAATGAAAAAATTTCATTCATTCCATTACTATTTACTGAGCACCTTCCATGAGTCAGTCTCTCATGTAGGTGCTGGGGATATACCAAGGAATAAAACAAAGATTCCCACCCTTGTGAAGTTTTCATTCCATTGGGAGTGGAGGGGTGGAAGTGGGAGACAGATAATAAACCAAATAAATAAATAAATTATATAACATGCTAGAAAGAGGTAAGTAATTTGGGAGAATGAGAAAGTAGAATAGGATAAATATGGTTGAGTAGCCCTCATGGTGAAAGAGACCTTAACAAAGACTGAAAAGAAGGTGAGAGAGGTTAGGGGGAGTGTTTCAGGAGAGAGCACAACCAGTGCTAAGGCCCAAAGGTAAGAATATGTTTGGATGTGTTCAAAGATTAGCAAGAAGACCAACATGATAAGGTAGTGTGGCCAGGGGGAAGTTGGAAATGAAATCAGAAAGGTGGTGTAGGAATGGCAGAGCGTGTAGCACCTTGAGATACGAGAGTAACTATGATTTCAGCAGAAATCCCATTATGTTCTTAAAAATCATAATATTAGCAGTTGTGTTTGTGTTATGAAAATAACTCTGGTTAAAATAGCTTATGTTTCATATGGTGCACTTTATCTTGGTTAATATATTTTTTATTTCATTTTCTTATTGTTTATTTGTTAAAATAACATTTTTTGTTGTTTCTGTCTTAAATTGTATCCTTATTTCACAAAAATAGATTAGTGGCTCAAAAATGGTTCACTGAAGAGTGAAAATAGTGATGAAAATAGTAACGTAAATGCTACAGTTCAGAATGTCGTAAATAATTTGGAGAACTGAATCGCACTGCAAATATAAAATGAGAATCTCTATGTATAAAAACAAGGGAATTCGTGGGAGTGATGATTTTAAAACAGTACCTGAAGTTGAAAAGTGCAAATGAAAGTATTATGATGACTATCTCAAAACCGTGTATTATTGGGCTTACCATCCATTCACTACTAATCCCCAGTCATTGCCTGTTATGAAACTTTGTCTAATAGTGGCAGGAAGCCATGGATATTTTGGTGTCATTTTCAAACAAAGCACAGTGGCTTCTCTGTTATGCTATTGAAGTTTCCCAGGACAAGTACAGAATAATGCTTTCCATTACAAAATTAATGTATTATATTGCTAAAGGTAGGTAAGAGACTAAAACTCCAGTAGCATCATTAAAAAATCCTTGTAGCAAAAATATGAATCATATTATTGAAAAGACACTTGGAAAATCAGCTGGAAAGTTAAAGACAAACATTGTCCTTAGAGAGAAACCAGGTTATTGACAGAATTCTTTTGTCAAATGACATGGTTGGCTGTTGTATAATATCAGTGGAGTAAGAGTGTGAAGGAACGATTACTATCAAGTTCGTGCTGGCAGATATTTCACTTCACGGTTGGATGAAACCACCAATGTCATGCAGAGAATGAATCAGTTCTTGGCATTTGTTCAGGGAGGAGTGCTTGGTGATTCTTTGTTCATTTATTACTGAACACTTGAACTATAAGGGAAGAGATCTTTCTTTTGGTTAACCATTATTTGGGAGACTGGAAAAGTTGCTCAGGGGGCGGGACTGACAGAGTACCAGTTTCATGTTCGGATAAGAAGGTGATGGCTTCGTGAAGAAAAGAAGTTGTACCTGTGGTAGAAGCCAATCCACATGCTACTCCATTCACGTAGATGTAGTGCTTTCTGATCTTGAGGAAATAGTAAAAGAGAGTGAAAACTGGATACAATCAAATTGTGGCCGCCCAGTGTATGAGTGTGCTGTGCAAAGTGACAGGCAGGGGGTATAAAACTTCTTCTCTATGCTGATGTATGCTGGCTGTTTAGGGAAATGCGCTCATATAATATTTTATCTGTGGAGTAAGAAAAATGTTTCTTCACAGCAATGATTAGAAAAGATTTCCCTTATACCAAGTGGCATACCTCAGTAATATACTCTACTGCAGTGAAACATGTCAAGGACGGAGGGAAGGAAGAATTGTTAACAAAGCATTTGACCATAATCTTACTACTAAGAAGTTTTTTCATTAGAGAGTTGGAGGTCCACATTGACCAGAATGGGTTAAGGAGGTAATATTTTCAGTAATGGACAGTCCTTTAAACGGGCATATTATATCTCAGTGACCCACTGGAATAATAAGAACACAAAGAAGATGAACTTAGACCCAATAATTTTGATGGGGAGAGGGTACAGGTGTATACTTGGTATTTGAAAACATAGAGAACCATGGTGGGAGGAACCTAGGCTTTTAGGGTCTTGTTTTAAGATACAGGGTGGCACGGGGTATAGATAGAAGGAGGTGGAGAAGTCTGACAATTGGACATGATATTGCTTATACTTTTGCCTTAAGTGTGGCTTCGTTTCAGACAAATGGACTTGATACTCAAAGGTTTTCAGGACATGATCTATATTACCCCTGAACTAATCTAAAAAAAATAAATGATCTCTAGTGTTTTTGATTCTCTTCCCATAGGTCTCCCTTCTTCACGCCTCTCTCCCTTCCCCCCGCACCCCTTCCGTTGTTCTTTCTTTAAGCCATTGAGTTGGCATCTTTAAACTAAAAGAGACATTGGGAGCTCATCTCCTATATCCCCATGTCTTTGTGCAGATATGTGTACTATGTACTATCCAGGACCTCTAGGGAAGGGAAGTTCTGTTACTTGCTCAGCAAACCCACTCTAATGTGTTATATCCAGATATAACACACATTTAAATTTGAGCCCTCATTCTTCAATAAAGATCCATTTCCTGTTTTTTTTTTTTTAACTTAAATAGCGATGGAGTTATTGTCTTTGTGTCTAATAACTCTTCTATAGTGATGGCCATTATTCAATTCTAGGACAGAAGCCATTCATGCATTATTTATGGGACAAACATTGAGAGCCTGTATATGTGCCAGCTCTGTGCTAAGTGATAGGTATAAAGAAATTAATAATTAGACATGGCCTTGCCCAGATTAAAAAAGAGAATCTAGTAGGAAACAGGCAACCAGGACATGATAAACAACTATGTAATTGCAAAGCAAATGTAGCAAAAATGTTTACATTTGTTAAATCTGGGTGGTGGTATATTGTCTCCTATTATATTAACTTCTGAACTATATGAACTTCTGAATACATTTTTGAAATATTTCTTAAGTAAAAAATGAAAAAAACATAGTTGAGAATGTGATAGGTGCTCTGTAGATGGGGACTTTGATAGAGAATGGAGTGTAACTGAGACTTCCTTTAGATGGAGTGGTCAGGGAAGGCCTGAAGTGTAATTCATCACTTGCCTGTATGAGAGGGATGTGGGAACTTGGACAGGGTTCAGAGAAGAGTTACAAAGATGATGGATGACAGAGTTGGAAATAAAACCTATGAGAAGAGTCTCAAAGAACTGGGGATGCTGAGCAGGGAGAAATTGACTGGATGCAGCGATTTAGGCTATCTTTTTCTTCAACATATCCATATTGTCTTCTCTCATTTCCCATGGTACACAGCAGGCAAGACGAGTGACTCAGGTTAGAATTACATGTTAGAGGAAAATTCAGATTTTGTTCTGCAGTTGAGGAAAAATTGGAAAGGACCTCAGAGGCAAACTAGTTCAGCCTTCATGTGAAGTATCTCGCTAACGTTCTTAACAGGTGGTCATTAAGTTCTTAGGAGATTGTTTCTGTGCTTCCTCCACTCAGAATGAAATGGTGGCCAGTGGTGCACTCTGGTTTACTTTAATTAGGCAGGTCTTCTTTCCATCCCATGAATACCCTGGACGCATCTCTACCTCAGTACTTTTACCACAGGAAGCACTTCCCACCTGAAAGCCCACCAGTTCTACTACTTATGCCTCCAGGTTCCATAGCTCCATTGCCTTTCGGTATACAATTTAAAAACAGTAATTTTCATCATCTCTTCCCAATCTTACTCTTCTGAAGAGTATGGCATTCCTAAAAGTAAATACAGCTGTCTTTATCAGTGATTGACAGCAAGAGTGGGGGTAGAATGAGTATCATAATCTGGCGGGAGCGGAGCAGGGGAATAGAGGGAAATGTGTTTGATTTGACATCTCCTCCCTGCCCCACCACAGATGCTGATATGCTACCCCCTTGGGAATCACTATTTTATAGCAATTAAGATCTGCTTTAGGTGGTACACTGGTTATTTTGTTTCCTGTTAGTCTTTTTGCCAACTAGATTTTAAGCACACTGAATATATGGAAACTTGGCCAAATGCTCTGTACAATGCCCAGTATTGATCATGGGATGAATATACAATAATCAATGCCTAATGGCTGAAGGAACCATCTGTGTTTTTCTCATGGACCATTATGAAAGGCTGTTATTTATATAAGTCGGATATTAAGTTGGCACAGATGCTGAAAGATTCACATTTTCTTAGTTTAAAATGGAAGAAAGCCAAGTCTTAGAGGTTTAATTCATTCAGATAATTCTCATCTCAGAAACCTCCTTCTCCTTTTCTAAGTCTTCTAGCTCCTTCCTTGTCAAAGCGTGGTCCACACACTAGCGGCATCTGCACCACCTGGAAGCTTGTTAGAAATGCAGAGTCTCAGTCCCCATGCCAGACCTGCATTTCAACAAAATCCCCAGATGTGTCGTATACACAGTAAAGGTGGAGACTCACTGTTCTAACTCAAAATTTAGGAATTTAGGAGGAGAATTTATCTTCAAAGAGAAGTAAGTGTGGAAATGAAGATTTCATTAGTCTATAGATGAGCTTCTCAGTGCTTTCTGCCCTGTGGCCTGGAATGACACTGCTTTGTGGGGGAGCTTGCCAGGCCGGAAGCTGCCTGTGTGGGAATGCCCTAGAGTAATTTAGTAAGTGGCTTGATACTTAGATGTTAGACAAGATGGTGATTATAGAAAGGTGAATCAGTTGTTGGAGTGAGAAAGTAGGAGAGCGTGGCAAAGGTCGAGGACATGGGCATGCAACCTAAACCCAAAGCTAAGGCAGGAGGTCATCCCCAACTTCTAACTCTTGGGGCTTGGACTAGTCTCAGATCCACCCCTCAGGAGGCAGCAGATCACAATGAAAGCAGGTGGAAGTGCAGTGCGTGGAAACCTTGTGAAGTGAGGATCATGGGGAGGCATTCTTCATCAGAGGGAGAAGAAGTGTCATCACTCAGTTCATGCAATTGTTGCCACATGGGAATTTGGTCCAGCATGGTCACATCTTCAGGTTTTTCAAATGAAGCTAAAATGTAAGTTTGTATGTATAACATCTCTCGAGTGTAATATGTTGGTAATTAAAATGTTTTTAGAACAGCTCAGGCCAAACAAAACTCATATGCTGCCTGCATCTGTTTCGCAGCCCCTGTTCTGGAGCAACAAAACATGAGGTGCGGTGACTCCCCGGCTTTTTCAGTGCAGGGCACCAAACACAGGTAGAGGCATTTTGGTCCTGGTAGGGACCATTTTGGATTTTTACTAAGTAAAAGAAATAAAAAGATGTAAAAGAAGGGAGCTACATTTTCTTTGATGACCTGACTTAAAATACTATGTATCTGAAGAACCTCAGTAATTAAGAGGGTTTGAAGGAAAGAGGTGCCTAAAGGAATAAAACTTAGGTCCTATAATATCTGAAAGAGAGGTAAGTGTGGGGTTGGGATGATGGTGAGGAAATGGAGACATGGAAATTACGTGGCACCCTCAAACTGGGAACACACACGGCAACAGGGCAGTGAAGGCCAGGGGCTAGACCACCGCTTGGACCTTGTGCTGGGAGAGAGGTGTGATTGGGATAGGATTTGAGCTAATTACATCTGGTTGTTGAGTTTGGGTAGCTACGAATATTTAAAGTTTGACAGAAATTGGGTTTTCAAGTACGTTTTAATGTTAAAATTAGCGTTTTATCTATTTTGAGAGCAAACACTAGGGAAATAAATCAAAATTATTTCTTAAGATTTATTATTGATTATATTTCTTGTTAACAATGAAATTCGTTAAGGGTCAGGACTGTTTATTATTTGTCTTTGCATCCCCAGTATTTAGCACAGTGTGGGTCAGTGAATGTTTGTTGACCTGACATGATTATAAGACAACATTTATTTTCTCTTGTGGTAAGTCATTCTGTAGGTATACATTTTCCTTACTGATTTTAAAAAACAACAGCTTTATGGAGATATTCACATACCATGAAATTCACCATTTATAAAGTCTAAATTTCAGTGGGTTTTAATATATGCGTATGTATTTTCTATTATTTAACAAGTAGACAGGTAGTCCAGGATGGATAGTTTCACTGAGCACTGGTCATTTCTTTGATTTTGTTGCTATGCCATCCCTTAGGGTGCTGTCATCATCTTCACGGTTGAAGTGGCCTCAGTCCCATATTTGTGTTCCAGCCTATGAGAAGACAGACTAAGCGTGCAACGTGGAGTGCATATATCACTGCCACTCATTCATGAGAACGTAGTTCACCAATAAGAGTGATTGCTGAGAACTCAGTCCATGACCACGCCCAAACTGCACGGATGGTCATCTGCCCAGCTAAACTCTGTTATTCGGAAAGAAGGGAAGATTAGATTTCGGGGAATGCCTGGCAATCTACAAGTTACTTTTCTGAATCTTAGTTTCCTCATCTTTAAAATGTTGATAATAGTAGTCTCTTCCTCAGAGGGGTGTCTGGAGGGTTAGGTGAGGTAATACATATAGATTATTTATTCAGTTTCTGGCATATAAAATATGCGCAATAATTATTAGCTTTTAACTGTGAAGATCATTTTCTAATGATGAGTAACTTGCTTATTTTTATTTTTGAATGCTTAGATAACTCTTAAGCAATGCTTCTTTTACTTCAGGAAAATTGTGCTATTTAAAGCCAGAAAAGGCCTGAATTAAATACACGAAGACCACAGATATTATAGAAACATATCTTTTTTGTTTTAACATTTTTTAAAAAAGTACTATTAATAACCATTTCACACTATTTCTTAGAATGGTTTTAATGTAGATAACACATAAGTAGGTTTTGAGGTAAGTAGTCCATTAGAGTAATTTAATTTCACTTGTGAAAATTTTAGTTAGATTTTTCTTTTAAAATGGGTCATCGCTAGAAGCAATTCATTTATTTAGCCAAGATATTCTCAGCATATGGATTTGCTGCAGAAGTGAGAATTTAAAATGCCTCTGTAATTTTAAAAGTTGTTTTTCTGATCTTTGGCTGGAGGGAATAAACTATGAAATCTCTTGCTAACTTAAAGAAACACCAAAAATCTTTATTATTGGTATTTTTAAACATATACAAAAGTAGAGAAAACTTAGTGATATTTCAAACTGCCTGATTTTGAAAGTATGTGCTACATATTATTTGACATTGGTGGTTAGAAAGAAACATTTAAATCTATAACAAATTATCTTTAATCTTTCATAGCCAATTGTTACTATTTTTGAATAAAGAACGACAACTTTATTTTGGGTTTTGGTTTCCTTACTTACTAATTTTATTCTGTCAATTGTTAATGATCATTCATTAACATTTTTGAAAGCAGTTCTTAGCAGAAGCTAGTTTCTGGTAAAAAAACAAAAGTGAAAAGTAGGCAGATATTCAGGGATTTTCATTAGTTTTTTGAAGTCGTATGTTAATTTGGTTGAAGCTGAGTCTATTTCCATTGAAAGATATTTTAAAGATGAGAAAGGTGATCTTTAAATCTGTTTGTATTTTAATCCCTCACTTTCTTTGTTGATAAGAACGTAAGAAATAAACAAGTGAAGAATATGTTGATTGTTTGTTTTAATTTAGCATCTCTAAAATGTGTTCATTTGTTGCATAAGAATTCTTTCTTGGTTTGCTATTTCTTGGGCAAAATGCCGAAGGAAAATAATTATACCATCTGCTTTGTCATCATCATTTTAGATTAAATTCCCCCAATTCAGACTGAGTTCCCATTGATTTAACCTATAGCTTCTGGTACTTATTTTCTTGATCTCTAATATCACTGCTACTTATTTTGTGAGTAAGCTTAAGAAGATCTTTCCATGTAGTAAGACAGGGATAGGGTCACACAGCCACCAGCCTCTTGTAATCACTTAGGTTGGACTTCATCGGTAACTTGGTGGGGGAGCATTGGACTGAAGACAGCTTTGAATTTTGCCAGAGTTTCTTTAATTATCTCTGAAGAAATAGTTGAAACGCTTGCCTTGAAAAAAATTGAAAGCACAGAAACAGAAGTTAGCACTCAGTTTTTAACATATTATCTATTAGACTGCCCTGCTCATTAAACTTTTAAATGTATTTATTTTTAAGTACATTTTCATTACAATCTGTATAGGTTTTGAATAATCAATGCATAGTTCAGAGATAACTATAATTCCTACCAAACTCCAGGATAAATTTATACTGGAAACTTCTGTAGTAGGAGGCATGAGATTGAGGAACACAAGCTTTTATGGAAAAAATGAGGCTGAGGGAGAATAAAAAAATTAATGAATGTTTAAAATAAAATTATTTTTTCTTTTTTTCCAATCATTAATTTTGAAAAATTACTGCCTACAAAGAAGTTGAACTAGAAAGAAAAAGCACTCATATACTCTTCATCTATACCAATCAATTGTTAACATTCTGTCATATTTGAGTCTCTCTCTACATATGTATATATATTTTTCTGAACTTTAAAAAAATAAGTTGCAGACACCATTACACATTACTCCTAAATACTTATATGTTTCCTGAGAATGAAGACATTCTCCTACCATATCCAGTATTGTCATTGTTATCATCATCGTCGAACCTTAGAAATTAACGATAATTCAAAGTCATCTCATGTATATTTTATGTTGAAATTATCCCACAACTTTTTTTTTAAATTCAGGATGTAATAAAATTTCATGCATTTCATTTGATTGTCATGTCTCTTCTGTTTTTTTTTTTTTTGACATTGATTGTTTTGAAGAGTTCAGACCAGTGTAGAACGTTCCACGTTCTGGATTTGTCTGCTAATTTCCCAATTTTCAGATTCAGCTTAAGCATTTTTGAGAAGATAGCTGAGGTGATATTACCTATTGCATCACACGAACAGGCACATGAGGTCTGATTACCTTACTGTTGGTGATTGTGGAGTGCAGTCATGTAAGTGGTGGCCAGCGTAGTATTCCCACGTAGCAGTACATTTGTGCTTTTATGATTAGGAGGTAATCTGTGGGATGATGCTTAAGATCATGTAAATATCCCATTTCTTAATAATTTTTCCCCCAAGTACTTTTAGCTTTCATAGGTAATTCTTACCTGAATGAATTACACTGGAGATTGTAGAGGGATTATTTTCTAGTTGTCATTCCTTTTCATCTAATAGCTGGCATCCTGCAAGAGCTTCTTTTCCCCTCCCCGCAGTAATATAGTTTCATGAATTTTAAAAATTAAATCTGTTATAATTGATTGTCAATATTATACTTTTAGATGCCCCAGTTATCCTAAATCTGGTGCCTCTTCTGTTCTTTACATAGGACTCCTGTAGTCTTTGAGCACTTTCCTGCTTTGGGGAATAAATATTTTTAAGTGACTAAAATAAAGTTTATTTATTTTATAATGAAGTAATAAAAGTATCCTAGACATTTTACACAATTAAATTAACTTCCTTCTATTATCACTTGCTTGATGGAAGATTCTCCTTTAGTTTAGGGATGTGTGCATAACTTTGATTTACTGAAGTTTATAAGCACATCAAGAGGGCAATTTTTGGTGTGTTTCTCAAAGCTGGTCCTTTTCTGATTTATGATTCAGAATTAAAACTCTGGAGTGATGACTTCTGGGATCCTCTGTGGTCCCAGAGGCGGAGAATAACGTGATGCTTAAGATGGAAAAAAAGCTTTTGAACCAATCTTCTCACATATATCTCCACTCTGTCCTTCCCTCCTCCCAGATACTTTGGAAATATAATGTTTACTGGTGCTCCTTTTCCATTATCTTTGCCAAATTTTAATTGGGAAATCCTCTACTGTTTCTCTGCCATGTACTTGACCTCCTTTTTCTATTTCCAACCTCTCTTTAAGCCTTAACCACTAAATTGTCATTGAAAACTTGTGGTGGTGTTTCTGATTTTGTTGGAGGTTGGGAGGGATTGGAGGGGGAAAGGGAAGGAGCTGTGAATGGATCTCTTACTAGGCTGACATTATTTCATCCATCCGTTGTCTTTGTATATTCGCGTTTGAACCACCTGTGAATCTATTCAGCACATTATTGAGGTTGAATTTCTCTCTTCTTCGCCATAAGACTGTTTTAACAGACTCAGAGATACCTTGTTGAAAGCTAGATATGCTCTCTAAAGCATTGTCATAATCCACCATTCTTATAAGACTGTAAAAAAAGGAAATAAAGTGTTTGGTATAACTTATTCTTAGTGAAACCATGCTGTTTTCTAGTGAATACCTCTTTTTATTGCCCCTAAAATTCTCACAAGCCACCTATTCAATAACCCGTTTCAGAGGTTTGCAGGAAATCCAGCTCTGTGATTTGCAGAACCTACCCTTCCTCCTCACCTTTGTCCATTCCCAGACAGCAGCTCTTTCTCTGCAGCTGGACGTTGGCTGTGCTGCTGAGGAAGGAAAAACTCTGATCACAAAGCCATTGTGTGGACCTCTTATGAAAAATGATTTTTGAGCACCCACCAAGAAGATGTCCGGAGATACTGTTAAGTCAGAAAAGCTGATTTAAGAAAACTAATTTTCTGGAAGTGCCTGTCAATTATTTCTTCAAAAGAGAGGTCGTGTCATTGAACTAGTAAAAAATATTTTTTCAGGTTATCAAGAAAAATGAACACAATGAAGAATGTCTGTAACGCTCTGTTGCCTGGAGTGGAGGTGGGGAGCATAGCGGCTGAGACCTTTGCTGCTAAATGCCCGTCTCTGATCAGCACCACCTGGGTGTTGGGCAGAAATGCGGAGTGTTAGGCTCTGTTCTAGTCCTATTGCATCAGAATCTGCGTTTGGGCACTATATTCAGGTAGTCCATATGGAAATTAGGTTTGGGAAGCACTGGAAATTATTTTCATGAGACTATCTCTCCTCTGCAAGTTATCTGGTTGGGTGAGAAAGGCTCATCTTGGGAAGTACCAGCAGATACGAAATAGCACATATAGGAAAATCCTTCTCAAGCGAAAACATTTCAGATATTTGTTGTAAACTTCTGGTTTAATAGAGTTGTGAGATATTGACCTTCCCATACTGCTTCTTCCAAGAAGACTTAAAGAAATGTTTTCCAAATATCAAGAAAATTCTTTTTAAAAAGTGACTTTTTTTTTTTTTAGTCATTTTGCTAGTCATAAGCGAAAGTGCTTGAATACTTTCCTCCCTTTTCCTGCTTTGTACATTCTCTGTATTGTGACACCAGGTGGTTACATGTTTGAAGTCACGCTTCAACAAGTAGGGAAAACTCTATGAAGAAAGGCTTTAGGAGGCTTCTGTTATTTGCATCCTAACTGCTGGGGCTCTCTAAGCACAGTAGGATGCCCCTTTTTGTTCCATGACACTGGCGGTTAGTACCCAGTTGCTGAGTTATTGTATAACCCTCTGAGTAGTAATCAGTTGAACATTAGATGTCAATAACTCCCATTAGCCTGACATTGACTTTAATAATGTTGATTTCAGCTTGATATAAATCAGAGGTTTTCCCAGATCTACATGTTTCACTTATATCTAGTGATGATGAGGAATTGCATCTCCTCCCTACATATGAGACTTCCTCACGTCGCTAGATATTTCTGAGGGGTGGACAGGTCAGATGGGACTCTGATAGGCTAATATACGTACTGTTGAAGCAAATACCTTAAGCCAATGCCAGACTGCAGCTGCATCTCACTGATTCACCTAGGTGGGAGGTCCGTTGGGAACTGCTGGTGTAGTGAGCTGACAGAGGGCGGCAGTATGATGTAGTGAAAACAGATTGGATTTAGAATTTGCTGGATGTGGGTTTGAATCCCAACTTTCCTGCTTAGGTATTAGTTTTGCAACCTAGTAGCAATTATTTAATCTCTAATTTTTGAGTTCCATAATTGTAAAAATAGGGTTAAGCTATACCTCTCTGGTTGTTGTGAGGCCCTAATGAGGTAATACTTTAAATGCCTACTACTGTGCCTGGCATAGGTGGTGACTGAATGGTCAGTACACGTTACTATATACATTTTGTATATTACATAATTCCTATCACTTTTTTTTTCATGCCTGCTCCAGTCAAATTGAGTAGGGATTTAAGTAGCTTCTGATAACTTTGCCCATCAAATATATTTCCAAGAGATTCTTTGCCAGGTCAGCATCCTCTTTTATTATTGCCTCCACGGCAGACATTCAAAAGTGCTTTCACAACCTGGCAGATTCATCAGCTGGGTCATAGACAGCAGGGATTACGTGTCCAGAAAGTTTAGAATATTCTGTTTTACACAGAGGATATGCCAACATGTACTCAGAGTCAGGAAAAAGAGAGGATATGTGTAAAGCAGTAACATTACTCCTGGTGAAAAGGGCAGAGTTAATCATGTTCGAATGGTTGCAGTATGTGAAATTCTTTTCTATGAGGAAGGCTATAGAATGAGATGCTTGGTTTCAGAAAGTATGCTCATCTAATCCTGTGAAAAGGAAATTTCCCCCTCCCCCATCCCCACAATTGAGAAAGGATATAGAATGTAATGTAAAGCTCTATAGCTAAATTCAGAACTCTGCTTACATTCGGAAACTAAGAAGCATGGCACAAAATCCTTAATTATCAGTGTTCTCACTGCAAATATTTGATTATAACCTTTCTCTTTTCTCCCTTTCCTCCCTGACTTTGAGCTCATAGCCCAGTCTAAGCTTGGAGGCTCTGATTTTAGATATGGATGGAGTGCCTTGATTAGTTTTAAGTGGTTGCTGTTTGGAAACTGTTAGAAAATTAACTTTAATCAGATTTAAGAGAATTACCAAGTGAAACTTTTTTTTTGTTTTAATTGACATTTATTCAATTATAAAATGGAGCTAATAATACCTACTTCATAGAGTTACTAACTACCTCGTAGGATAAATGAGGTAATATGTGTACAGTGCATAGAATAGTGCTTGGCACACAGTAAGCACATTAAAATAGTGTGAGTTATTATTAATTTTTGTTATTATTTTCTCTCTGATTACAGAATAGAAATGTTCATTGTGGGAAATGTAAAATAAAACAAGGAAAATGAAAATCACCATAAACTCTCCACATAATAATAATCGATGCTAACATTTTAGTATATCTTCCCAGTCTTCTGCTGTTTCCCCATGTACATATGTTTTACACAAGGAAATCAAAATTATACTGGTTTGAAACCCACGCTTTTCACTTGTTATATTAGTAATATTTTCCTATTAGTAATATTTTCCCATGTCATTGACTATCCTTCTGTTACATGATATTATTGGCATTTTATTTTATGTTCTAAAAAATTTGTTTTCCCTGTTGTTAGATTTTTGTGTTGTTGTCAGTCTTTCTTTTTAACCTTAATTTTTTTAAGAGCAGCTTTAATTTACAATGAAATTGAGAGGAAGGTTGAGAGATTTGTTGTATAGCCTCTGCTGCCACCCATGCATAGCCTTCCTCATTATCAACAACATTGGCCAGAATAGTACATTTTTTACTAAGGATGAGCCTACACTGATATGTCATAATCACCTAAAGTCCATAGTTATCTAAGAGTTTACTCTTGGTGTATATTCAGTGGGTTTGGACAAATAGATAATGACATGTATCCATCATTGTAATATCATAGAGTATTTTCACTGCCCTAAAAATTATCTGTGCTCTGCCTATTTTTCTCTCCCCTCCCCACGCTCACCCCTCTCAACCACTGATCTTTTTACTGTCTCCATAGTTTTGCCTTTTCCAGAATGTCATATAGTTGGAATCATATAGCATGTAGCCTTTTCAGATTTTATTTCACGTAGTAATATGTATGTAAGGTTCTTCCATGACTTTTCATGGCCTGGTAGCTCATTTCTTTTTAGCGCTGAATATTTTACTGTCTGGATGTACCACAGCTTTTTTGTCCATTCACCTATGAAGGACATCTTGGTTGTTTCCAAGTTTTGGCAGTTATGAATAAAGCTGCTATAAACATCTGTGTGAAGGTTTTTCTGTGGACATAAGTTGCCAACTCCTTTGGCTAAATACCAAGGAACATGATTACTGGATTGTATGGTAAGAGTATGTTTAGTTTCATAAGACACCATCAAACTGTCTTCCAAAGTGGATGTACCTTTTCACATTCTCACCAGCAATGAATGAGAGTTCCTGTTGCTCCACATCCTCACCAGCATTTGATGTTGTCGGAGTTCTGGATTTTGGCTACTGTAATAGGTGTGTAGTGGTTTCTCAGTGTTATAGTATTTCATTATTTGTAAGTAATTCTCTGGTGAATATTTTTTTCCTGGAAGAGGAATTGCTGGAAAGGCTATATTCACTTTGGTACATATTGCAGAACTGCCCTCTGGAAAAGTTATACAAATTTATATTCCCATTTGGAATATATGAAATTTGGTACTCACTTCTTCTAGTACTGACCATTATAATAAAAAAAATTAATTTGGTAGGTTAAAAAAGTGTTATTTTTGTATAAAACTTTGAAAATTTTCTAATGATACCGAACTTTTTTATGTTTAGAAACTATATTATTCTGAGACTACTTTTCTTTGTCCTTTGAATGTTTTTTGAGGGGTTATTCATTTGTGAAAACCTCTTTATTTTTTAAGGCTATCAGCTCTTAATCAGGGATATTTTAAATATTGTCACCTGGTTTTAGATTTTACTTTTAAGTTTTTTCATAAAGTTTTTGATATTTTCGTTTTTTTTGGCAGTCAGATTATCAGTTTTTTCCTTTATGGTTTGTGCCTCTGTGTTATACTTAGGATGTCTACTCCACTCCAAAATTATATGATTATTCATGCTTTAGTTCAGTTCTTCATGTCCATATTTTAATTTCACAGGTATTTATTGATTGTCTGTTATATGGCAGTGCTATATGTGTTATATGGCAATTGTGACACAAAGAGTAATAATAATCTTTACGCTTTTTGAGCTTCAGTCTAGTGGAAAATAGACTTTAATTTCTTTAAAATTTGCACAAATAAAATTAAAACCATGGCAAGTGTTATGACGGAGAGTTAAATGGTAATACAAAAATGTCTAATGAGGATAACTGACCTACTTGTGGGGAGGTCCAGGGTGGCTTTCCTAAGAAAGTGATTTTGAACTAAACCCTGAAGGAAGACAGTAGTTGTATCACAATAAGAAGGTGGTGGAGGAGTGCATTTCAGGCCTTTGCAGAGGCCATTGTGCCTGATGCACAGAGATCAACATGAAGCGTGAATATGTCAAGATTATGGCTGGAGAGGAATTTTGAATCCAGACCACTTATAGGTCCTATTGTGGATTTTGAGTTTTTATTGTAAGAGCAATGGAAAGACACTAATGCCATTTAAGTAGTATATTTAAAGTAGACATGATGATTTCTATAAAAATATTTTTAACTCTTTAATCCCTTTGGAGCATATTTTTAAGGGACCTATGACTTTTCTTTCTAAGTGTTTAATCATAGTATCTGTGCTGCTGCTGCTTCTGCTGTTGCTTCTTCTTTTTCATTTGCTCCTCCTCATCTTCTTCCTTTTCATTTTATTATCCAATCCTTCATTTTCCCATTGATCTGAAGTGCACTCTTATCATCTAATAAAATTTTATATATAACTTGTGTCTTTTATGTAATAAATGTTGTGATGGGACCTGTGCTTGTATCTTAGTCTTACATGAGGGGAAATCTGTTCATTCCTGATGTAGGCCATATTTATCCCTACTCTTGGTGTCTTTATTCTGGTTTGACCTTGTAGGTTTTATTATCTTTCTTTGGCCTTTTAAGCTGGAGGGCTGAGTGCTGTGTACTCTGTTACTGTGGTCTTTACTGTTTATGATTTGTTATCTGAAGCGGGGATTTTCTGATCTCTTGTCCTTGTTTTCATTTTATAAGGGTGAGAATTTATTCCTCAATAATCTGAAAACAATACAGGTAAGTTCCAACATAGCATATTTTGCACATCATACATCTTACTGCTTGTTCATTTAGACTTAGTGGGAATGAAAATGGAATCGGTACTAGAATTGTTGGCACCAGGGGGCTCCTCACTGTCTTAGAAAGAAGCATGAGGGAGCAGTGTGCTTCCCTTTATGTGCAAAGCCCAGATTCAGGGTGGTGGCAGGAGCTGGGGCCAGGGAGCGGCTCCCATATTTTGCATACGTGGATGAAATTCTCCTGTCTGACTATCCCCTTCAGGGGCTTCAAATGAGAGTTAGGAGATGTTTATCCAGTTGTTTGGTAGGCCATTGAGCCATTTGTCAAGTTTCTAGTACTATGAAAATGTCACTGAGAAAACAATGAGCAGAAATCAGGAATTGCTTCTTTTCTGCCATTGTCATTCAGAAATCCTTTAAAAAAATTCCTTCCACCGCTGTCTGAGATGTCTGGGAGGTACCCTTTCTGCTGAATAGCTCTTTGGCTTCAGTGTCACTTGGGGCTGAGTCATTTGAGGGAGATGTTAAGGTCACTGACTTAAGAGACTTTATTGGTTATGTGGAAATGACACTGAGGCTTGTGCAGGTTGGATATTGTTGATGGCTGAAGTTAATGGTGTTTTGGGCTAAAAACTCATGTAATATATGAGGCATCAGTTTGATCGCATATAACACTCTATATGCTATGCATCGCCTTTGGTCTAGTGAGTTATCAGCCTGAAAACTTCTCCAGACAGTTATTTTGCAAATCAGAGTTTAGATGCAGATGTCTCCTAACCCAATAATTTGGTGCAATTTTCTACCATGTTTTCTTGGTAACTGCTTCATCCTGCTAAGTAGGATGGCAATTGCTTAGTGCCTACAAGTATAATTTCATTGCAGAGTGTAATGCAAACACCTATTACCATTTGTAATGTTCTGTTTACTTGTTTACTTGTTTATTGTCTGTCTTTTCAATAATCTCTAAGCAGTAGACATATCTGTTTTATTCTGTACTGTGTGCCCAGAGCCTAATGCAGTGTCTGGCATGTGATAGACACTTCATACCTATTTGCTGAATGAATGAATGAACTTGAGAGTCACAGTCCCTTCAGGTTGTAGGGGAGTTACAGACTTATGTTTTTGACTTTTGTTGGCTCACGCACAACTTCGATTAACTGGATTCTAAAACCTCTTCCAGTTATAGTAGAATTATTGCATATAATTAATCCATACTGTTGAGCAGGATTTGAACAAAATTTTGTTTCTGGAGAAGATTCATTATTTACATGTGAAATGCATTCTCTCATGACTTGCAAAAACAATTGTTAGCTTCTAGCTTATCTAAATGTGATTCCTAGAAAGCAGTTATAGTAAAACATAAAAGCCTGTGAGAAAAAATGGGATTTTCTTCTCTTTGGCCTGACCACACCCAACTTTTCTGGGGCTTGGAACCAAGCGAGGATAATGGAAACAGTTTTGGTAAAGTGGGATGGATATTTGGAGATATTTCTGGGTTCTCGGGTTATGCTGAGATACTTTAGTCTCAGTCTGGATCTGAGAGTTCCTTTTTTCTGATTCTCTGAAGAGGCGGTATCCTACTCCCTCACTGCCCTTATAGACCCCACCATGCTCCACTGAAGGAAAAACGCAGTGAAACCAAATGGTGGAGACTCTGGGCCAGCAGCGGAGGAAGATGAGAGGGAGCTTAGGGCTCTGGCCAAGGAGTTAAAACACTTAAGGAACCACTGGGAAGCAGAAAAGAAGGACTTCCTGTGCCTCTCAAAGTGATCATGTTAGGAGATGGTGATTTGGGGAATAATAAAATAACTTTTGTACTATCCTCTGTACTCTGTGCTTCATCTTTTTTTTTTTTTGTACACTTCATTTATTTATTTTGACATTCACTATTATTTTATATTAATTTCAGGTGTACAGCATAATGGTTAGACATTTATATAATTTAACAAGGATCCCCCTTGTGGAGTACAGTATAGGGAATATAGTCAATGGTATTGTAACAGCTATATATGATGTCAGAGGGGCAGTAGATTGGGGGTTTATCACTTTGTGAGGGGTGTAAATGTCTATAATATTACATTGCTTTGTACACCTGAAACTAAATAAATAAGTAAATAAATGTTCAGGAAAAATGAAAAAAAAAAAGCAATCCTCTTAATTAGTGTAATACCCACCTAGCACTATACATAGTTATTACTGTATTATTGACTATTTCTTATGCTTTACTTTATATCCCCATGACTATTTTGTAACTACCAATTGTACTTCTTAATGCCTTTACCTTTTTCACCCTGCCTCCCAACCCCCCTCCCATCTATCACCTCTTAATCTAGTACCCATCTGACACCACACATAGTTATTACAATATTATTCATTATATTCCTTATACTATACCCTACATCCCCATGACAGTTGTGTAACAATTAATTTGTACTTCTTAATCCCTTCTCATGTTTCACTTACTCCCAACCCCCCTCCTATCTGGCAACCATCAAAATGTTCTCTGTAGTCTATGAGTTTGTTTCTGTTTTGTTTGTTTATTTTGTTCTTTAGATTGTGCATATAGCGAAATCACATTGTGTCTGTCTTTGTTTGACGTACTTCATTCAGTACAATGCCCTTTAGGTCCATACGTGCTGCTGCAGATGTTAAGAACCCCCTCCCAACCATGGCTGAGCAATATTCCATTGTATATATGTAGCACCTACTCTTTATCCATTAATCCATTGATGGACACCCAGGCTGCCTCCACATCTTAACCATTATAAATAATACTGCAGTGAACATATGAATGCGTTCATCCCCTAGAAATGGTGTTTTGGATTTCGTTGGATAAATACCCAGAAATGTGATTACTGGGTCCTTCTTTGTTATTGTAGCCTTTCACCCCCCACCCCCTAGCCTTTGTTTTAAAGTCTATTTTGTCTGGTATAAGTATTGCTACCTCAGCTTCTTTTTTGTTTGTTTCCATTTTCATGAAATATTTTTTTTCCATCCTTTTACTTTCAGTCTGTATATGTCTTTTGATCTGAAGTGAGTCTCTTGTAGGCAGCATATGTAAGGGTGTTGTTTTTTAATCTATTCAGCCACCCTATCTTTTGATTAGAGCATTTAATCCATTTACACTTAAAGTAATTGTTGATAGATATGTAGTTATACGTATTGCCATTTCATTGTACGTATTTTAGATCTCTCTCTCTCTCTCTCTCTCTCTCTCTTTTCTTTTCATCTTAAAGAAGTCCCTCTAAGATTCCTTGAAATACTGGTTTGGTGGTGATGAACTCCTTTAGCTTTTTCTTATCTGGGAAGCTCTTCATCTGTCCTTTGATTCTAAGTGATAGCTTTGCTGGGTAGAGTGATCTTGGCTGTAGGTCCTTATTTTTCATCACTTTGACTATTTCTCGCCAATCCCTTCTGGTCTGCAAAGTTTCTGTTGAGAGATCAGTTGAAAGTGTAGTGTGAGCTCCCTTGTAGGTAATTCACTGCTTTTCTCTTGCTGCTGTTAAGATTCTTTTTGTCTTTAACCTTTGACATTTTAATTATGATGTGTCTTGGTGTGGGCCTGTTTGGGTTCATCTTGTTTGAGACTCTCTGTACTTCCTGGGCTTGTCTATTTCTATTGTCATGTTAGGAAAGTTTTTTGTCATTATTTCTTCAAATAGGTTTTAAATCCCTTGCTCTCTCTCTTTTCCTTCTGGTACCCCTATGATGTGAATATTGGTATGCTTGATGTTGTCCCAGAGTACCCTTAGACTATCTTCATTTTTTTTTTCTTTTTGCTGTTCTCATTGGGTGTTTTCTGCTACCTTATCTTATAAATCACTGATTTGATCCTCTGGTTCATCTACTTACTGTTGATTCCCTCTAATGTTGTCTTCATTTCAGTTATTGTATTCTTTATTTCTGACTGGTTCTTTTTTATCTTTTCTATCTCAATTTTTATGTTTCCTATGTCTTTGTTGAAGTTCTCCCTGAGATCACTGAGCATCCTTATAACCAGTGTTTGGAACTCTGTGTCTGAATGATTACTTATCTCCATTTTGTTTAGTTCTTTGTCTGGAGCTTTGTTCTGTTCTCTTATTTTGGGGCATGTTTCTTTGTCTCCCCATTTTGGCTGCCTTCCTGTGTTTGTTTCTGTGTAGGGCTGCTATACATCTCGGTCTTAGTAGAGTGGCATTATGTCGTAGGTGTCCTGTGGGACCCAGTGGTGCAGTCTCCCTGGTCATCAGAGCTGGATGTTCCTGGTGTGTTCCTTGTGTGGATTGTTTGTGCCCTTCTGTCGTAGTTGAGCCTTAGTTGATGTTTGCACATCAATGGGAGGGTTTGACTCTCAGGCTGATTGCTTGTGAGGACTGGCCATGACTACAGTGGAGGAGCTGTGCTGCAAGACAGCTGTACAGAGCAGGGTTTGCTTTGGCAAGGCTCTGGTGCTTGTCCAATCTGCCCTTTGAGTGTGTCATTCTTGGAGGTGGCTGGGTGATGTTTTGGCTTGGTGCAAAGCTGGTCACCGGGAGTGCCAGTCCTGGGGAGTCCTGGGAAAGACCCATCACAAGCTGAGTTTAGCTGCAGCCTGTGCTTTGCCCCAGGCCAGGTGGTATGAGCAACAAAGCAATCCTCAGATGGCTGCTGTTCGCATTGGGTTTGAAGGTGCCTCGAGAGGCCAATCTGCAAACTAAGGTCCAGCTGTCTCTAGTGCTGGACCTAGGGCTGCTCAGCCAGAGGTGTGGGGCATGCTGAAGCCAGATGGTGCTTGTTTGCGTATTGTGAACCTTTGAGAGATTTTATGAAAGTCCACAACATATGTTAAGACAGGTTGTTTTTAAAGAAAAGCCACTGGAAACAGCTTGGGTGTGCCTGAAAGTTGGGTAGGGCAGGGTCTCAGGGAATCACTGAGGCAGGGCAGATGAAAGGTGATAGCCAGTTTGATGGAGACTCAGACATGGCATCTGCCCGCATCTGCATGCAGGGAGGGCTCAACAAAGAAACAGTGGCTTCCCCAGCTCCTCCCTCTGGGAGATATAGCTGCCTCTCCAGCCCTCATCCTGAAGTTAGACAACTCAGTTCCTCTCCGTATATCCCCCTGGTGCCTTTCAAGCCACTACCCCAGTGCTGGAGTTTAGAATAGGTGAGTCCATCAGTGAGTGAATCCGTAAGTAGGCTCTTTAAGAGGAGCGCCTAGGACTGCAGCTGCCCTTTGGCTTATTCAGCCATAATCTCTGCTGGTTTTCATGGCCAGAAGTTATGGCGACTTCTCTCCCTGGCAGTAATCCCTGGACTTGGAGCCTGGTTAGAGCACTGGGACCCCTCAGTCCTCAGGGGGGAACCTCCACAACTGAGATATCTCTCCCAGTTTTTAATGGTCACACATGGGTGTGGACCAGCCTGTTCTATGTCTGTCCTCTTCCTACCGGTCTTGAGGTGGCTTCTTCTGCATGTTTGTTGTTATAGGGCTTAGTTTCAGCTAGATTTGAGGTGATTCTCAATGATGGTTGTTCTGTAGTTTAGTTGTGATTGATGTGGTCTTGAAAGGAGCTGAGCACAGTGTTTATTCCACCATCTTGACCAGAAATCTCTGTGTTTCATCTTTTAATAGTAAGACTTTTCTGCTAATGGCCTATATTTCTGTTTTTTCTGAAGTTGAAATTTAGGTCATCTTTTGTGAGTGAGACAGATGGAGGCTGTCTGGAATGTTTGAGGAGAGTGGAGAAAGTAAGAAATAGTTGTCATGGAAGTAGACCAGAGAGATGCTTAAGGAAAATCTAGAAGGATTTCTAGGCAGCTGAGGGCCTGAGGGATGCTTTAGGGGATAACATGTGCCTGGCATAAATCTGGTTGTACAGCATCACATCCTCCAAGAATCCTTCTCTGATCATAAATACTCAATTCTGACTTTCAACTTAAATACTTCACCCTGGTACTCTTATGTCAACCAGGCTGTACCTCATAATTCTTATCATTTTGGGCTGAAATATTAGTTTCCTACATCTCTTCAAGGATAGGGCATGTCTTCTTTATCAATAGGACCTAGTGCTGTGCCATCTCATATTAGGCTCTGGGTAATGTTTGAATTAACTGAGATAGATAAGAGAAGGGTGAGAGGTGATTCAGGATGGTGTATTATCATGAAAGTTGGAGAATAGAGACTGTTAAGAAAAAGTGATAATCACTAGTAAGAAATACTGAAACTAATATAAAATAATATTGAATGTAAACTATAATTGAAAAAGAATAATAAGAAATAATTAAAATAAATAAAAAGAAGAAACATGTAGAAGGAAAATAAAACAAAAAATGAGAAGTATTGCATATTTTATGAAGGGACTCACTGATGACCATGGAGAGGATAGTTTCAGGCTAGATTTGCATCCTGAAGTCAGATTCCAGAGGTTTATGAACAGAATGTGTGACTAAAGTGCTATTTCCTCAAAATTTAATGTAATTTTTAATTCCTATTGATTCTCTTCCAAGTGAAGGAGTAATTATTGTACATCTAAGTTTAAAAATTTATTATCATGTTTACCATTTAAAGAAAGTTATTGAATGCTGTATTTAGATGACTTGAAACTGAATAGTATTGCAGAGATGTAAATCTTTATGTAGTATGGGGAAAATAGAAAAAAGCATATTGAAGTATTTGTATGTTCTGAATTATCATCTAGAATAGAGTTTCAGCGAAGTGAAGCCAACTTCTGCTATGTGGTGTCTATATATATATATATATATATATATATATATATATATATATATATATATTAATCTTTCTACTTCCTAGAGTGAGTGATTCAAAATAGTTGTGTTGTTTATAGTCTGTCACTTTTTAACAATAGCTTGACGTTTTTTGATCTTTTGAAGTTTCATACAAATGTTTGTGAAAAATAGTATGTAATTACTATTTCTTTTCACTTAACTTCCTTCCCCTGTTCTTGACTACAAGAGTTATTGTGTTTCTTCCTAATAAAATGTGGTGGGTGTGCCCTTAGTTGTTTTCATTGTGAAACTTTTATTTTTCTGGTCCCTGAGGTATTGCTTTCCTTTGGCTCTTTCTTAACATATTCAGCAGGGTAGAATTGTTTACCTGCTCTGTTGTGCCTGAGATGAGAGGAACATTTGGATTTCATTGAATATCGTGCTCACTTTTGGATACAATGGACTTTTTACTGGGCAAAAGACAACTACGTAGGTTTTATCCAAATCAGAACTGTCTTGCTTACGTGCCAGCAATAAGTCATGAAAGATTCAAAATCTTTATTAATCTTATGAGAAATTCTACTCAGTCATTGATCTTTTTGAGTGTAACTAAAATTCCTATAGCATCTTTTTATAGTTGATTATATTTGGTCTTAAGCTGTAACAAATTACCAAAGCAGAGAATAAGAATTAGATGTTCTCATTGATCAAACATACACCTTCATGAACAAGATACTGAAATAAATATCTAATAATTATAGTACATTCTAACAATGGAATTTTATTTTGCCATTAAAAGTGAAGCTATAAAGAAAAAAATTATTGCCAGAAGATGGTCTCTACAGTATATTTTTAAGGCAATAAAAGTAGTCAGAGAGTAGTATAAATTATATCATGATCTCATTTTTTGTTTCTGTTTACCTGTATATTTATGAATAGAAAAGTCTAGAAGGGTATATGCCAAAATATTAACAGTGATTAGCTCTGAGTGATTATCTCTGAGAAATAAGGATGGATTTCCCTTTATTACTAATAATATTTATAGAGACTAAAAATTAATAATAAATTTGGTAGTGTTGGGAAGAAACTTTCCTCTACCCATCTAGGTTTTCCTGGCTTGTCTAATAATAAAATTGAGGTAAGACAGATTAAAAAGAGAAAATAGCCAAATTTAATTTGTGTATATGTACATATGGGAACCCTACATACATGAGAGATCAGAGACCCCATATACATGAGAGCTTCAAGACAGAAAGGGAAGATGAGGTATATATGACATTCTGAGCTAAGGATGAGGTAAGGCACTTTGGAGCTTCAGAGGGGAGGAAGGTCATTCACAGGAGGATAAGAAGAGCAGATGTTCAGTAATTAGAAGTTTGCCCTGCCCTGTAGATAGGTCACAAAACGTTATCTCTGGTGATCTCTCTTATTATGGGCAAGGCCCCAAATTTAAATTTTTTAAGGGAGAGGTCAAAGTTTCTCATGAGCCCACAGGGTGTTGTTTGTCCTCAGCTCCAAATAACTCACATGCCAAAGCGGCACATCTTGGGAGGCCTCTTTTGAAACCCTTCAGTTTCACCTTTGAAACTTCCTGAGAAGTTTCACATTCCAGAAGTTGGGTTGATAAATTGTTCCATATCTTTTTAAATCAGTTTCAGTCTTGAGACTAGTCCAGTGAAGTTAATTCTCTCTCTTCTTTAGAAGGTGGTGATGCAAGTGGGCTACCAAAGTTAGGCCTATAGTGCAAGCAATCAGGTGTTTAATAAGAAACATCATTATGGAAACAAAAGGAAAACAACTGGTAATGATTGGAGCAGACTGTATAATCTCAGTTTTTGAGTTCTGAAGGCAGCCGTCTAAAAGATTCTAGATGTCTGGCATGAAACATCTTTAGATGGAGTGAAGACAGGCAATGACAATCTGACAGATTTTCTCGGTCTGCAGTTTGAGTATCTCTGCAGAGATACTCAGATTGTGCATATGAAACATGTTGTGGTTATTTCTCTGACTGAAGTTTTATTAAGTTGTCCCACTTTAGCTTGCATGTCTTTGGGAAAAGGGAAGTTTTAGTTCTCAATTATTCTAACTCAAAGGATGGGAGAAAAACTGGAAGCATTAGTTTAGAGAGTCATAGCCAGATATTGGAGGAAACTAAAATTCAGGATCCAGTCCAGTTCACAGATAGGAACAGAACCTCAATGGACAGCAGTAGGATCTAATATCCACAAAGGTGTATTACTGAACCATAATTTTTCTCTCTAAAATCACCCCCATTTTTACCAAAGATAGCCAAATTAATTTGTTTGCAAAATAAGTCTAGTTTCAGTAAACTTGGCTTGTTATTTATGTAGGTACAGCAAGAATTGTAATTAACCATATAAGCCTTTTAAAATCTTCTGTGCTGGAATTTTTCATAAGTAATCTTCAGATTGAACTTTAAAAGGCCTCTTGAGGCCAGAAAAGTCAAGCTAAAGGCTTGCCATCAGATTTAACCTGCTATACTTACAGATTTGGGTGAGTCTCTCTTCTCGAAGTCCTCAAAATATTTGGAGGTTCCTGCACGTTCCAGGAAGTAACCTTCTTTACTTTTCTGGTAAGGTTGCTTACCCTGTAAGGAAGGTACCAGGCCAATTTTCCAAGTGTTTTATTGGCTTCAATAAGTCAATCTTAATTCCTTGAAGCCGTCTGGTCATATCTGAGTCTATGGGATTTCTCTCTCAAATATCACATTCCAGTCAAAGCCTTGGTAATATAACCAGTGTTTCTAAGTGTGTCCTGTTACAAGGAGAGCAGATTCTTGATGAATTTATGCAAATAACGTATTGGCATGAAAATTAGAATACTCTGAGTTTCTGAAGGGATCAAGTAGGGAGAAAAAGATAAATGTTCCAGTGCTGCTTACAAAGATACAATTTACCAAATTGCTCTAAGTCATAGGTAGCTTAAGAGAAACAAGGTTTTCTTATATCTGGAGAAAAAAACCCCAAAAGAACCAGCAGTATTTCAAACAAAAATTCATAAAAATTGTAATCATCCTCGTCAGTTCATTCCATCCCATGTAATTAAGACTTGTTCTGCTTGAATCCAGTATTCCCATTAGTTCTCTCGATCTCGCTGATGATTAAGTAGGTTCAGTGATAATTCCCAGAAGTTTGCAAGGCCTTCGTCAAGGCTTATATGATTTGCCCAGTCAACTGGGTGCCTTGATCAGTAGAGAATGTGGAAGGTATAGCTCAAGTGGGAAACACATTTTTTAATAGTTTCTCTGCCATTGTAAGAGCATCAGCCTTGCAGCACAGAAAGCCTTCAACCCATCCAGAAAACATACATAAAGTGTCAATTGAATGAAGTCCAGCTTAAACATACTATGGTGGGTGCAGGAATGCAAAAACCTTGAACAAGTGGGGTTTACAGGAAGCTTATAAGAACCAAGTAGCCGTCTTAGGTTTCCCATAGCCCCAACTATTTGTTTCATTTACAGCCGTTGTTGACCCATCTTAATTTTTCTGGTTTAGGAGCAGACTGTTGCCATGTTACAAGGGTGTCAGGATGGCAAAAGTCTGGCATTAAAGGGTCATTTTTGCAGAAGCAGAATGGACTTCATCCACATGTGCCACAATCTTTATAGATTTTGTTGCTGCTGCCTTTGTATGAAAGTCAGCTAGGGCATTTCAAATATAGAAGGTTAGCTCTTACTGTTGAGAAGATTGAATTTTTTTAAGTAATCAAAGACCTGATTAAGACAACATAAAACACAGACAAATTATTTTGATAAAACATAGACTCTGCTTTAGCCGCAGAAAACTTTTCACAATATCTATTCAAGAACAGACCAATAGTACAGGAAAACTTTGTCTTTTTAACAGAGAGCATATTAAGTTTTACTATACTATTGCTATTAAAATTTATTTAAAAACCCTTATAATAGCAATGTGATTTTTATCCAGTTTAATTACCCAAGGTAAAACTCTCTCCTTCTTTCTGCCCATTCTGAAATAACCAAGACAAAATTACTTTCATTTTTCTTAATGAAAACACACCTCCATACCTCATACCTTTTTTTGTTTGCCAAAACATATCCTACTTTTCTTGTATACAGAGTTGTTTCCTTTATTTTTTTTAGTAGCTTTAATAGAATTCTTAACCCTCAGAGACTTTAATTTCTGGTGAAAATTAAGAAGTAAGCAATTGTGTTATACATCATATTCTTTAGACTGAAACATTTATAAATGTGTTCCATAATTTCTAGAAATATATGCTCTTTCATCTTTCAACGAAGCATAGAACTTGCTTACTAACAGACCCAAGTAGCTTTAGTTCTTTTATAGTAAGAAGCCAAAAGTAGATAAACCTATGTTCAGTAATTTATGTTTCATTATTTTATCTTGTTTGGAAGTGATCTAGATATTCAGTGACTATCCATCTTTTGATTTAGCTAGCAAAACTTTAAAGTTTCAAATTACCAAAGAAATTCAGGAAACCATTTTTAAGTGCATATAAATTAAATGCAATTATTGCAGAACTTACCTAAAAAAACCCCAAAACACCTCTTTGTCCTACTTACAATAATTTATTAGTTCTTAATAATCATATTTAGACAACTCATGAAAATTTTATGACATTCAAGTAGTTAGCCGTCACCTAAGTTATTTTATTGATAACATGAACATATTTAACCAATAAAGCCAGAGAGAACAAAGTGTTATATTTAACGCTTATAACTCGAAAGACATGTCTGTTTAACCAAACCATGCTCAAACCAGTTTTAATATCAAATAGCAACAGCTATCCTTGGAAGAGACAGGATCGATAACAGATTGGCCTGGCTTTGGGAAGGAAAGGACAATGTGAAATTTTATTTCCCTCTCTCACTGGGCTCAGGAGGTAATCCATTTACAAAAAGTTTTGAGGATCCTCCCTGAGTTTAGGAAATTCCCATAGATTGGCCTTCGTTCAAGGAGTGAAAGATACGTGAGGAGGATTGCCTGTAAAGGGTAGCATCAGTCTGATAGTCTTTTATTTTATTTCTTAATTTTCCATTAGCCTTTTGCAACACGTCTTTCACTGAAACTATTTTAGAACTTTTCTTTCTTTTTCTTTAGCATATCTAATTAATATTGCTTGAAAGGTAGATTTATATGCCTTCTGTTTTGCAATATTAGGGAAGGGAAATGTTCCCTAGCGAAACAGATATCTATCCCCACAGTACTGTCAGATAAAAGAGACATATCTCTGTACATCAAGTCTGTTCAAATATACCAATTCCCCTATAAACTTTTACCTTAATTCCATCAACTCTTATATTTCTACCTAGAGCCTCCATTAGGACTTTATCAATAGGTTTTGGTTTTACAGTACTGGGTAGAAATGTTTCTGGCCTGACAATATCCAGTCCCATCAAACATTAAGGTAAAATTGACATAACTTCTTACACAAGGCCTGTTTAAACACACCAATTTTCATAATCTTATCCTTACACTTACATATTCTTTTAATCTGAGTGTAGCCTGAGTTAGGGCTTCACCAGTGAGTTTTTGTACCCAAGGTCATGGGATCCCCATATCAAAGAGTCTTGGAAATTTCTCTTTTTGAGCTCCTGACCATTTTATCCGTTCTGTGTAAAAAGGCTTCGTGTCCCCATGGAGGGGTCAAGCCAAGGGACCCTGACCCTTTTGTCATTCTTCAACTTGATTAATCAAAGTGACTGCCGATCAGGTCTCTCATTGCAATCTCTGCCTTCTGACTTAAAAGATGTTTCCAACCTGGGGTACATAGAGCAGACTTGTTTGGGGCTCTTTAATATTGTGGGACCAAGAAGGGGTCACTTGGGCCCATCCAACCTTTGGTAGTGCTGCATTAAAACCTTTGTTTTAACCCCCTGAATGTCTGTTTTATTTAGTCTTAATTGTTTTTTAAATAACCATCTAAAGATTTCCATCTTGCTGAGACAAGTTCTGTTTTCTCTTTGTTTCACCTTAGAGATATTTAAAAATAGGTATCTTATTCTGTTTATTTGATTTGAAAGCCCTTGCTTTTAAGTGTACTTCATTTTTTTAAGGTTTTTAAAATAATTTTTATTTTGCAATTACAGTCGACATACAATATTATATTAGTTTCAAGTGTATACATAGTGATTAGACATTTATATAACCTATGAAGTGATTACCCTGATAAATCTAACACCCATCTGATATCATACATAGTTATTACAATATGATTGACTATATTCCATATGCTATACTTTCTGTCCCCATGACTTTTGTTTTGTTTTGCAATTTATACCTATATATTTTTAAATTTTGTTTTTCTTCCTATATAAAAATTTGAAAGATTTTTATTAAAATATAGCTAACACACAGTATTATATTAGTTTCAGGTATACACAATGGTTATTCAACATTTATATACCCAAAGAGATAATCACCATGATAAGTCTAGCAACCATCTGACACTGTACCACGCTATCACAATATTATTGACTATATTCCCTATGCTGTACATTACATCCCTATGACTTATGTGTTTTATACCTGGAAATTTGAACCTCTGAGTCCCCTTCACCTTCCTCCCTCCCCCATTTTAAGTAAGTGTGCTTTTAAATGATTGAATCTAATTGGGACATTTCTCATAAATACCATGGTAATATTAGGTTATAAGTTCCTTGAGGGCTGACCCTAGCCATAAATGGAGTTTAACCCACATTTCTGTCTGGCCAAATTTTGGAGCTTCCAACCTAACATTCCAAGCTGAGTTCTTAGAATATAAAATTTTAAGATTTTATTTAGTAAGATTTTGTCAATTTCTTTTTCCTTTTTCTTCTTAAGCACAAGACAATTATACTTCTAGTGTCCTGCTTCTTTTTTCTTTTTTTTTTTTTTTTTTTTTACAATATCTGCAAATGTCTGAAGGCAAATGGGAAGGGTCAGAGTGAACTTGGATTTTTTTCCTTCTAATTTCTGTTCTTCCATCTTATTAAGGGAATCTTAATGACTAGCCATTATAGCAATATGAGAGCTCTCTAATTTTTTTTTTATTTTTCTTTCTTTTCAATTTAGAAGTTTTTCTAATTCAAAGGATCCATCATCTGGCCTTGATAAGTAGGATCTTAATAGTGACTCAAACCAATAAGCCTTTTTATGTCTTACTCAAGGGAATATAAGAGTGTAAAAAAAAAAAATCCAGGCCTCACAAGGTGCAGAAATAGTCTAAGAAAGTCAGAAGCCCTTCATTGGTACAGGTGGTCAAGCAACGAAGATTGAAATGACAAAGTTTGCTTATGGCTGGGAACTGTTGTGGAGGAAGAAACTTTGCTCTATCCATCTAGGTTTTTCTAGCTGTCTAATAATTAAATTGATGTGAGACAGATTAACAAGAGAAAATAACCATTTTAGTTACATAAGTACATATGGGTATCCCACATACACAAGAGAGTCACAGACCCCACATACATGATAGAATCAGAGTCAAAAAGGGAAAATGAGGTCTATATGACTTTCTGAGCTCAGGGTGAGGTAAGGCACCTTGGGGCTTCAGAGGGGAGGAAGGTCATTGGCAGGATGCTAAGAAGAGCAGATGTTCAGTAATTAGATGTTTGCCCTGCCCTGTAGATAGGTCATAAAATGTTATCTCTGGTGATAACTACAAGGCTCCTACTTTAAGTTCTTTAAGGGAGAAGTAAAAGTTTCTCATGAACCTGCAGCGTCTCGGTTGCCTTCAGATCCAAATAATTCATATGCCAAAGTGGCACATCTTGAGGGCCTGTTCAATAGGAAAAGCTGTTTTATTATTTAAACAACTTTCAGTGTCAAAATTTCGTCTGTAGTAGTTTCTTAATTTCTCTTTTTATTTAGCTTATTTCTACTTCATAGGGAGAGAGATACATTTAGCGTGACAGAGAAAACAACTTCCTAATTATGATTCACTTTGTAGGGGAGTCCCACCACTGTTAGACCTTGAATTTAAGTTGGGATTGGAAAATAAAACTGATTATCAGACCAGGAAATGAAGTATGGATGGAGACTTCTAAGCAAGAATTAGGATCTGAATTTACAATATCGAGTGAAGAATTTGAGGTCAGTCTACCTCCACATGGCCAGGGCCTTACCCAGTAGATAAATTAACCAAACTGTGTCAGACTGCAGCTTGAGATTACAAACTGAAACACACTTCAGAAAGGTAAGCAGGTAGACGTGGTCAGAGTACTGAGACTTTTCAGTTAAGTAGATCTCTAATAAAATTGACAAGGGAGCAAATCTTCTTTGACCTTTGAGAACCCAACAAGAGTTAGGGAAGCCTCTGAGAGATCAGGGTGGCCCAGTAGGTTACATTGTCCTCTTTCCTTTAAGGTCCAGTGCTCATCAGCGTAGCCTGTCAGCTAGACCTTGGCAATTAATCATTCTTCCAAACCACTGAATCATGCCTTCTTTTACCTTTACCTGGTGGTTCACACACCTTGTGAGAAATGGCCCAGGGGCCAGTTCAACCTAGAATATTATAGCATTGCCTGAAACATATCAGGTCAATTGGTGAGTATACTTTGCTATGAGTATCATTTCTTGTTCAGTTTTTCTGGGAAAATGGGGATGCAATGCTGAAGAAAATTGCTTCTATTATAATCTATCTACATAGATAGAAGCTTTAACCAAAAAGTGCTTTTTTTTGTAAGGAAAAAGACTATGAAAGTTAACTTTTTTTTAGATTAAAGTTTATTGGGGTGACAGTGGTTAGTAAAGATACATAGGTTTCAAGTGTACGATTCTGTAATACATCATCTATATATCACATTGTGTGTTCACCAAAGAAGTAACAGTCAGTAGGTTCTATGTGTTGATATGACTTTGATATAGACATTGAAGGATATGGGAACGTTAAAAAGTAAGAAGAGTAAATATTAGAGAAAATACAGTTTTGACCAGCAAAATTGGGTGTAAGTTAATGAAATATTCTTTGGAATCATTAAAAATGTAACTATATGGATGAATCTTACGAACATGTTGAGGGATAGAAGACCCCAAATGATATATTACAGTATAATTCCACTCACATGCAGTTCAAAAAACAGGTAAAACCAAACTATATTGTTTGGGGATGTATTCAGAAGTGGTAAAACTATGAAGGAAAGGAAGGAAGTCATTTTCCTAAAAGTAATGATTGGAATACTTCCTGGAGGAAGGAGAATTTGTGATATGAAAGGACTCACAGGAGGTGTTGGCTACTGACAATGCTCTACTTTTTTGACTCAAATGACAATTACAAAAGGTGCTCACATTATAATTATTTGTTACACTGTGTATTTATGTCTTATGCATTTCCTTTGTTATATTTTCCAATTAAAAGGCTTTAAAAAGGATATAATGACCATAGCAAGTATGCAATCTTTGGTCTCAGATTTGAAGGGTTTCTATGTTTGTGTTATGGGTTGAATTGTGTTTCCTTCCCCAAATTCATATGTTGAAGTCCGAACCCCCTCAGAATTTGAGCGTATCTGGAAATAGGGTCTTTACAGATGTTATCAGGATAAAATGAAGTGATTAGGGTAGACCTTAATTCAATATAACCGGTGTCCATATAAAAAGGGGGAATTTTGATACTGAGGAAAGACACTGTGAAGAGACATAAGAAGATGGCCACCTACAAGCCAAGGAGAGAGGCCTGGAACAGACCCCTCCCTCACAGCCCTCAGGAAGAACCAACCTTGCTGACACCTTGCTTGTGGCCTTCTTGCCGCCAGCATTGGGAGATAATTTCTGTTGTTTAAAGCCATCCCGTTTGTGGTAGTTGTTATGACAGCCCTAGCAGAGTAATACAGTTTAGAAGACTAATAAAGATTTTATTTTTAAATCAGTGGTTTTACTTATTACAATGACCTGTTTTGGGGTTTTTCAAAGTAGAGCAGGGACAGCTACTTTTCCCATGTGACTTAGGGATCTCTAATTAAGGTGACTGAAGAAGGCTAGGTGCAAGGATGTGCTTTATTCTCAGGCCATCTAGCTTTTGTTTAATATAATAGTTATCTAATTATTTTTCAGAGCTCTGACTATTAGTTGTTTCCTTTCTCTTTTTGTAAACATCTATGTATTTCATATGGTGACTTCACAGTAGATTTCTTATTGGTGTTGTTTAAGCAATGAGTTGCATTTCTGTATTAAACTCATTCATTGTGTGAAGAACAGGCCTCATTTTCCTCATATGATAGGAGCTGCACAGGAAGGGACCCCCAAATGATGTTTGACAGTATAATTTCACTCAATAGCCCCTCAGTTGCTGGTGTAGGAATTGGTCTCCTTGCTGCTGGTGAAGCAAGGCATGATCATGTAATAAAATGTACTGTGTTTCCCCGAAAATAAGACCTAGCTGGATAATCAGCTCTAATGAGTCTTTTGGAGCAAAAATTAATGTAAGACTGGGTATTATATTATATTATATTGTATTATATTATGTATTATATAAGACCTTATATTAATTTTTGCTCCAAAAGACGCATTAGAGCTGATTGTCTGGTTAGGTTTTATTTTTGGGGAAACACGATAGCCAGTGAGGGAAGGGGTGTGCCTTCCATGTCTTTTTCCTCCTTCCGCCTGACTGGGAGATGGTGAGACTTGAAATAGCCATCTGAAACTAGAAATGTAAGCTTTTCCTGCCTGGGCTGGTTACCTCTGGACTATGAAATATTACGACATGATACGGCTCTTGGTCAAGCCACTTTTCAGTTACTGTGTAATAATAATAGCACCTGCGTCTATGCGTCTATAACCCCAGCTAATGTATCCCAGTAGTTAGAAGAAAGTGAGGGCTATCAGTACCCCACCCCCAATTATGAAGACAATATTTATTTGTAACAAGGAACAAAAATACATCTACAACCTATTTTGTAAGTTTAATAATGTGCATGTCTCTGCCCTTTTAGACATTTTTTGCTTTGTTTAAGATGTTCACTTGAGGCAACTATGACAACATTGTAGAGGCAGGATTCAGTTCAACTTAGAGTTGGCATTGGACCATCAAAATTATCCAAATAAACTGTGCCTGAGTGAAAAATCCAGCCTGAGGCTCTGTGCTGAGTCTAGCCTGCCATGTGCACATGCTAGGTCATGGAGTGGTGGGGTACCCCCGAAGTATTTCTAGCCCATTCACAAGTCTTGAACTTCTCAAATTTCCACAATACGAGTACATTTCTAATAACCATGTAGATAACTGACAACCTTAGCTCTTTATTAGAGGTAAAGATAGCCGAAACACTTATAGTAGCTGTCTCTTAATGTGGTTTTTTGATTAACTGACTATACTTGTACTGATTGTAAAGGAAATTTCTGACCACATAACAATAGCTGTAGTCCTTTCCTGATACTTATCTTAGCTTTTTGCTGTGTCTTCTCCTTCTGCTTTCTTTTATATATACTTCCTTTTCCCTAGAGTCCTCAGAGCTTTTGAGTTTTCTTGGCTTCTGCTTTAGAGTGTCAGTTTTTACTTTTCTCTTAATTATTTTCTGTTCTTCCACTACATGACAGCTCTCTCTGACATGCTGCATTAAAATACCCTGAAAAAGGATCTTATTGAGTTGCTTCATCACTGTTCAGTATGCTTTGTCCCTCCTGGGGTCGAGCTGTTGTGCTGGTCACCTTGAGGCCCACGGTCTTTCTCATGTCCAGTCTAGATCTGACACCTTTAAGTCAGGCACCAACCCCTGGGCCAGTAGCCAGGGTTGCAGGATAAGTTTCACAAAGGTTTCTTGTGCACAAGAAACTGTTTCTGGACCATTTGTTCTCAAAGGGAGGGCAGATACCAAGCTTCTAAGACTTCTCTGCAATACTTTCCTTGATGCTTGAAAGAGAACAGTGACATAAAGGTCATAAACCAGATATTCTGGTAACATTCTGACAAGTGTAGTTAATTACATCCACAAAAGTAATGTTTCTAGAGCATCTGCCAGACATTGTGCTAGACTAGTCATCAAGTCATCCAAACTGCTGAGTGTGGTGGGGGAGGCATGTAAACAAATAATGACAACAGCTTGAAGAGAAAATAACCATTTGCTTCTCTCCATGGCATGGATTAATTAGGACAGGGAGCTGGAAAGTTGTGCCAGGAGAGACCTTTAAAGAATCTAATCACAGACAGGATTTGTGCCAGAAAGGAGGAAGATAAGTAATACACCGTAGTCTTTATTTGCAAAAAACGTAGCTGTAATAGGAGCTAAACTTACAAAGATGCACATTTTTATCTTGTCCTATGAATTTCTTATAGCAGGAAATGTAAATAGCTCTTTGTGATCAAGTTAATGTGGGTTTAAAGAACCTACCTTAGTCAAAGTATAAGAGCTACGTGTTCACCGTAATTGAAAATATCATTAATATATTCTGATAGTTGGAAAGTATTGAGTATGTCATTTTGCTACCGTAAATGATTTTTTGATGCTGGAATTCACTGGAAGGAATTCACAGCATTTAATCTGGAGGATTTATGTATTCTCTTGAGTGCTGTAGAATTTAATAATCTATGAAGTGGCTTTTGATTACTCTCAGTACTCGGAATCCAATGATGCATCCCCTTAAGAACTGGGGACCAAGGTGTGTATGATTGTTCTCTGAGAGTTAAACAGAGCAGAGACTGACAACTGCAGGCTTGCCAGGCAGATTGAACACAGGAGCGTGGTTTAGGAATGTGTCAGTAAGGGAGGTTGGTTATGTGTCCCAGGACAGAAAGATGTCTAAGGATGCACACGGCCCTGCCTAAGTGTAGATATGAATGCATTGAGCTACTTTAAACTAATGCTGATTAAACATTCAAATCACATTATAAACTTTTTAGTTCGATTTTCTCTGTCAAAACTCTTATGTAGTAAACAGGGCTTCTTTTTGTTTGCAGGAGATAGAAACCCACCTCAAAGTGGCTTACTCAAGGAAGGAATTTCAATTGTCTCTCATAAATGAAAAGTTCAAGGGGATATCTTGGTCTCAGGCATGGCTTGACTCTGACGTGAACTGATATTGTCAGGCAATGGCTCTCTATCTCTTCGTTCTGCTCACCTGTTTGGCTTCATTTTCAGTCAGTGCTCTCTCCTTGAGATGGCGTTCTACATCTTCCATCTCCTATCCTCAAAGGTTAGCAATCCCACCAATTACTGGGGCAATTTCAGCCCTGGGACTGGCCAATCCTGGGACTAATGCCCATCCAAACATCTAAACCATAGGTTCTCTTAATGGGGAGTGAGTAGTTCTCAAAAGCAAAATTCTGTAATCAGATTAAAGGAATCGGTAGAAATGGCAGCTTCCCTCTCCAGTTCTAGTATTTTGTTTCCGTGAGATGTGCCTACAGGAAGAAAATGCACTTTCCTCTATGTTAAGTGCTTCCAGGCTTCTTGACAGACTTTTCTCTGTAAATTAATACATTCTCTCTCCCTCCCTCCCTCCCTCCCTCCCTCCCTCCCTTCCTCCCTCTCCATCCCTCCATCCCTCCATCACTCCCATATCTCTCTTTCTCTCTCTCTCTCTCTCTCTCTCTCTCTCTCTCTCTCTCTCTCTCTCTCTCTCTCTCTCTCTCTCTCTCTCAGATCACATGTAGATCTCATGAGTTATGATTTGGTGAATTTGCCCCCAAGAAAAGGGTCTACTCTGAATATGGCAACTAATAGGGTTCCAGGGCCTTCCAGACTGAGATGCAAAGTCTGGACTTGGGCGAAGTCTGACCCTTAGAAGTTGTCTTTTCGTTGCTATTCCCCATGGCTTTTTCCTTTTGAATTCCCACACTGATTACCACATTGTGTGTGCGGTATGCCTGTTTTAAAAAGGGCATGGCAACAGGAAGATGTGAATTGCTACAATAGATCAGACCTCTCATCTAGCTAGTTTTGTATTTAATATAAATACTCTCTAGAGACTTCTGTTTGACTTGCTCTTTGAGAAATAGCACTATTATTTTCCCCATTCCTGTTTCATGCTGTCCAAATACGACTTTGGATGGAATTCATTTCCCACAAGTGGTACCTGTGGAATTGTGAGGTACTTTTGCAACAATGGGCTGAGACTTTCTGGGGGTTTGTTTCCTGGAGTGGTTAGGGCAGAGGGAAGGGTTGAGTTTGGAGGTCAGGATTGGTGTTTAAGCTGTAAGAGGAGGGAGGAGTGGCTGTTCAGGCCTAGCATCTCCCTGTTTCTCCCCTTATTCTCCCTCTAACAGTGAAGGACTCCTGTTTCTCAGCTCAAGGACACATGGGACCTCATTAACCTCTCTTGCCTACCCCTGATGATATACACTTTAATCTGGTCTTTCAGGGGCCCGTGAGCGTCAGGGAAGGAGGTCAGCTCCAGTCGGACAATTCATTCCGCTGGGGACCAGGCTCGGGTAAGGAGCAAGGCTGCACTTCCAGTCAGGCTCTGAATGGAGCTGTGCCAACTCTTCTGAGGAAAACTGGTCATTTTCCTGTCATGCTGGCTGTAGTTTCTAGGATGCCTACTTTTAAAACTGCTTGAGGCAGTTTGCTCCTTTATCTTTGGATGCCCTTCGCCTAGCAGAGTTCCGAAATCTGGGAGCACAGAGTTCCCTAGTTGGTAGATGAATTGAATGCTGTGAGAAGGCCTGCCTAAGGCTTTCTAGATACTTTATTACCAATTTACCTGTCTTTCTGAAGAAAATTTACTTTGTCTTAGAATATGAAGGCTAGCACACAAAGGTTGATTGAATACTAAGGAGAACAGCATGAAAGTTACGTTTCTGTAATCACCTCTGTTGTCAACAATATTAATAGCGTACATTTATGTAGAGCATTTTATATTGAGTATATAATTTCTTTTATATGCACAATTACATATACACTAAAAATATATTACATTTCTAGAGTTATCCTTTTGTGTAAAACCTTAAAGTGTATCTTGAATGTTCTATGGTAGGAAATCATTTTTTTATTCTAAGAAATTATGTGCATCTTAATCTATAACATTATTCACTTGTAAATTTGTATTTAACAACTATTAGTGTCTAAAATATTTCTTGACTATAGCAATATTTGATTATTAGAATCTAGAAAATATGGAAAAGCATACAGGAAAAGTAAAAATCACTGAAATGCCACCTTTCACTGATAGCAACTGCTAGTATTTGACAGACTTTCTGTTGTCGTTTTTTTCTCTGTATATCATACTTTGAATTTTGAGGCCCTACTTTATATAGCTATAGATATATTAAATGCATCTATATTAGATATGTCTCTATACATCCTAAATTTTATAATAAAAGTTATATTATTCTTTGCATACATACACATGTATATGCATGGACTGTCCGAGAAGGAAACAGAAGAAGAAGCCAGTAATAGTAGTTACCTACGGGGAGGTGAATAAATGGCTGAGGGAAAAAGGTGTGAGGAGACCTACTTTGCAGTACTTACTCTCGTGTGTCTTTGAACGTGTACCATGTGCATATATTACTTTTTCTAAAATTATGGATAAAATAAAATACCAAAAAATCCCATTAAGCAATTTCTTATGTCACTAGATACTTTTTTTTTCCAAACACAGATTTTAACTGCCGCTTTATTTTCTCACGTTTGTTTTTCATTTCACTGATTCTGGTTTTGCAGAGTGTTGGGTTTGCCAATCTGGTTTTAATTCCATACATTTCTCTTGTTCTTTCTTGTTTACCCTGCTTTCCTTTAGTATGTACTTTTGTCTTTATGTATCGTTCAATGTCTTTTCAATTTGGCCTGCTATTTCTTTATATATTTACAAAGCATGTAGAAATTGCTGTTTTTTTTCCCTGCTATTATTCCTTTAGGCAGCTCTTGTTGCATACTATTGAGATGTATGTTTTGTGAAAAAGTTCTTCAGGTTTTTGAAGGAGTTTATTTTTAAGAAACAGTCTTCCTTTGGTTTCTGAGACTTGTATTTTTGGAATGAAAGCAGAAAATAATTTAAATGTTTCATTATCAGGATCTGTAAATATAAAGAGTCAGTTAAAACAGATGGTCATAAAAGGATGAGTAAAAAAGTCTTTCTGCACACTCACCAGTCTTTTGATGTAAAACTGAAGTCTTCTCTTTGAGTCTGCATCTACTTACTGGTGTTGCTCATGAGCGTTCTTGCCTAAGCTGCATGCGTAATGCTTCCTTTATGCTTTCCTATTCCTATTTCTTCACTAGAGAAAGTATTTCAAGACTCTTGTGAAGCATTCTGAATGAAGAATTCTTCTGGAAGTTTAAGATCTCCCCCAATTCTTTACCCATTTTTAATATGACAGAAATATTTTCAGTTACTTGTCTTTACCAAATCTTTCTGAAAACACTTGGTTCCATCTTACACATATATAACTTAATATTATGAAAACCACAGTCACTCTCACATTTCTGTGGTTTTCATAATATTAAGTTATATAATTGCAATAACAAGTAGATCTGGCATAAACTGGTCTGGTAACAAACACAATTGGCTTTTGGGGTCACACAACCCAGCTTGTGGGAACAGAGGTGCATAGACAGCCTGGAGGGCAACCCCCCAGGAGGTCCAGTGGGCATCATTCAGTATGTTTTGTGGAGTGAATGAAGAGCATTGGCCATTTGGATGGTCAGTTGAGTGAAGGTTGGGTTAGAGGAGATTGGTAAGAGTGTTGCATATAAAGACAATGATGGATGGAAGGGCACAGAGGAGCTGAGGATAGTTTTATGTACAGTCTCTTGCCACAATGCTAAATTTCCAAGTCTTTTCTTTTTAGTTCCTGATAACTCTGTCATGTAAATAGGATGACAAGTCATTTCTTGTGTGATCATTCTTTGTAGTGATTAAAAATATTGTACTTCTTCATATTCTATTCTTTGTTTCAGAAAAATGTATGATAAAAGAAGGAGATATTTGAAATTCAGATTCCTTAGGCACAAATACTACTCCTTTCCTATACTTGATTCCTAAGTACTGATCAATTTCATTGACGTTAACAGATCTCTTTAGCACAGTAACTTAAAGAACGATGAGTAGGTCATTAATGGGTAGAGCAACTACTTGCCATTTCAGTTTTTAAAAGTTTAAAGGAATAATAATCATTGTGATAAAAATATCTGATTATTGACTAACATTTTACTGAATGTTTTCTGTCATTCAAGGCTTACCGCTTCCTGTGAGGAAGGAGGGATGGGAGAGGATATTAGTATTTTGTACATTTGTAAAATGAGCCTCAGAGGTTAAATGATTTGCCCAAGGTTCTGCAGTGGCTGAGCTCCTCAGGCAAGAGTTTAGGAGTGCTCACAGTCTCTACCAATCCACCTGCAGTCTCAGCTTAAGACTCTAGGATACTTCAGGACTTCTGCCACTATTTACGCCATTTGGGTAATCGTTCCTTGCTTTTAGAACTAAAAAATCGAACAGACTCTTCCTTTTCAGACTACCACTTCTCACTCTTGGAAGGACTTGGTTTCTTTGTTCACAGATATTTTTTCCCACCTTCAAAGATTATTTCAGCTCCAAGGAAACTGTGTGGCAGTGGGCTGATTTGGTACAGAGGCAACAGCTGGTTCCCGGGCAAGTTACTAAGCTTTTATTTCTGCTCAGTTTTGATGAGCAGCCTGAAAGCTGGCCTCTGTTCTCTTCTATCACCAGGATTGCCCTTCAAATAAAAATGAACATCCTGGGAGGGAAGCTTATACAACCAAAAGTAAAAGTGTCAGAATCTGTTGGCTCATGATACATTTACGTAGTTTTACAAACTTAAGGTTTTCAACAAGATCAGTCATTTAAAAAAAAAAATGCTCATAGTTGGGTGTGGAGGGGCACTTGGCTACGTCTGTGATTAACTGATCTACAAGGTGACTGCCCTAAAAGAAGAGTCATCCACTTATCGCCTATAAATGTAATGTGGGCAGTTCTGTACAACTCTTGCAGTAATCTTTGAGGATTACTGAGTTTGTGGGTACCTTTATGTTGCCAGAATGAATCAGAGGCGGTTGCAATGGCTAGCAAATTGCCTTTTTTATTGCCCTCACAATCGTTCAGTGTTTGCCAAAGTGTGGTCCAGAACTGCCTGTATAGCATCTCTTGGGGCAGGGCCTGGGATTCTTAATTTAACCAAACTCTCCCAGTATTCGTAGATACTCTAAAATTTGACAAGCACATTCTCCTGTCTCATCTCTCTTGTTTGTCTTTATCACAGGCAGCTGAGATACACTCAGGCCAAATTACTTTCTGGAATGGAGTCGGGGAGGATATACGGGAAAGATCTCTGTAAGGTAGAGAAACAGTGGAAGTTCTTGACTGTGTCTGTTAGACTCCTCTGTTTTTCTTCCAAGCACTGTTTGGCCACACCTCAGCCTGGCCTGTTTTCTGCCCTGGGTCATGCTGTCCCTGATTTATGAGAAATCTTTTAATAATTGTAATCATCTGTTCTTTGTCTGGTCTGCTTTGCAGGCCAAGAACTCTGCCACCTCCTGATCCCCAGCTTCAGTTGAATTGTAAGCCTTTGCATATAGCTAGCTGTCTCTAGTCTAGATGTGTGAATTCTTCTTGGATCTATTGCCTTCCATCTAGAGCCTTGACAATCTTCCCACCTTCCACCCTATCCCATTCCATACACAGCATATTCTTAAATTCCAAACAGGTTTTCACAATGTTCTTTTTCAGTTTTTTGTTTTTGTTTATGTCTAGAAGCACATTTTCCTGGAAATTCTATTATGATGTCTAGGTGCTAGGTTCTTCCACCAAAGCTGATTTGAGTTATATGGTAACTGAATTGTTTTCTAGGAGCAGGACGCCTGCGATATGGAGGAAGGAGGAAGAAGAATAGTTTTCTTTCTTCTTCCTAGGATGGGAATGGCTTTAGGCAACATTAAACAGGAAGAAATTGCTTTTTGCCGTCTCCTTCCCTTTCACTAGTTCCACCTATTCTGGCCTCTGTATTTGAAGTTAGGTCATCAAGCTATGAGATGGGTGATGTGTGGGGAGCTCTGGGCTTGTTTAGTTACAGCTGCTGCTGACTTCCGGCCAATACCAGCACTGCTGCAGCCGTCAAAAACCCAGTGAATTGCAGTGGCCTTCTAACTTAGGGGACTGATGCCCCGTGTAGTCAGGTAGTGCAGTGGCCATTTGGCTCATTAATCGTGGGGGTAACTGGCCCTGAGGCTCTTCGTTCCTAGTCTAGAAAGCTGGATTATGTGCCTCCTGGAGATCATGTGGCATTTAACTTTTCAAAATGTATAATTTCCTTTTCATCTTTAAGCTGGAGGTGAGTCCTGGATGGGGAGGGGAAAGGGCCTAGATGGGTCCTAGGTATCCAATGGCAGACTCTGGTTATCAAGAAATTGTTTTTTATATAAGATCCTCTTCCTGCTTATCAATAGAAACATTCTAGGAGTTGATGGGGGCAATTATATGTGGGCAGCAAGGGTTTAATGAGGCTGAGTCTGCCAGCTTTGAAGATTCATGAGCTTAGACAAATGCCCACTGACATTTCTGATCTTCTAGTGCAGCTCTCTCATGTGGTCCTGTGGCCTCTCCAGTGTCCTTTACCTGGTGTACCAAGAAACCGAATGACTCAGAATTGGGTAAAGTTAGAGGGCCCGCGTATATTTTATAGGAGTATCAGAGTGTTCTCATAGCAGGTTACTCTTCCATGAGATCTATTGATTGCTGACTGAGTCAGTGTATCCTCCATATCCAACCTTGGCGATTTAGGAAAAAAAGAGTTCATAGAATACCATGTAGTTCCCCTTTACCTTTCCAGATTGTTCAAAAGTGCTCCCAAATTATTAAGCCTCAATCATCAATATTTACCTTCTGTAGCTGTTCACTGATAGGTGTAGAGTGGAAAGCAATCTGATTAAATTCTTCATAGCCTAGTGATTACCTTGGAGGTAGTTGGATTTTTTTAGTTTGTTTTAACAAGTACTGCTTATTAACTCAAATCTCAAACTGATGGCATCTGAAGCAATGTGTCAATGAAATGAGCAATTTCAGACATTCTAGACAAAAGTGAAAAAAATATCAAAGAATTTATGACCGTTTGTCCTTGGGATCTAATCTAAGATGTTTCTGCTTTTTCTTATTTTTCTTCTGCTGCTTTTGAACTCATATCCTCTCTACGTTTCCAAAGTGACTGTAGTAATTAGGGATAGGTGAAGTGGGGAAGGAAGAATAGCCAGGGCTATTCAGTGTGCATTTAGGGTTGACTGTGCCATAGGCATTAGACCTAGAAAGGTGTGTGGTAAAGGGATAGGGGATTTTGATGCACTGTAGTGTGTTTGAGGCTTCTAACTAAATTGTTATTATAGTTAGCCTTTAGCAAATCTCTTTATCTTTCAATACGGTATGAAAGGCATTATACCAAGCTCACACAAACCGTAGCATGTAAATTGGATGTGGAACAGTATAAAATTTGTAAACATTGATGTATTTGGAATCTTGTCTGTTTCTATGCATTATGTTGGAAGCAGGATTTAAGAAATAACAAAAAAACCAACATGGTAATCAGTCTCTATTTCTCACATTGGTGGTGAGGACCAACTAACATCTATATTAGTATTGTTCCTGATTTTGTGTTTCTTCGGTTGGAGTCTTTACCAACTTTCTGAAAGCAGCACTAATTTTCACAAATTGGGAAATCTGTTTTCCCTCTTATGGGACGGCTGTGAGAAATGAAGCTTTAAATATGGCTTTTTAGGGGCTAGCTTTTTAAAAAAGCAGTTGAAGAGAGTGCTTTTTAGTTACATTGACAACTTGTTTTCCGCTTAGTCATTTTGTTGTGCAAATTGTTATGGCTTGAAGGAGCCATGCTAGGAGTTGAGGAGTTGGCTGCTTTGTTAATTTAATGTTTGCCATTTCAAACATTTCCCCATTGAGATGTGGGAGCTATGTGGCAACTGAAATAGGATTTGACTTTGGTATCTCAGGCTTGTAGAAACAGTGTTCGCCTCAAATACGATTTAAAGCAAGAAAAACACAAGAAGTGCCCTGTTCGTTCTAGTTAACTGTGTCTAGCCAGGTGAAGCCACCCAGGAGGAAAAATGAGCATCATCTTATTTCACAGTAGCAGTTAACAATGGAAATGCTATCTGAGGCTGAGGCAGACAGTTGTGTTAAACAGGTTCTTGGGAGCTACTTTTAGCTCTTTTAAAAAAATTATATCTCAAAGCCCCAAATCTCCCTCCTGCGTCACAGCAGCTGGCCTACATTCACCAGAATATGCAGTCTCTCATCTGATATTTAGGGAGGTGGAGTGAGGCATAAGAGAATCGAAGGGGATTTAGCTATCATTTCAACCCCCATTCTCATTTCTAAGGCTGGAAAGATTCTTCCATGATCCTTAGGTACGTATTACTTAAGAGGAGAAAAGTAGCAAATCCATCCCCTGATGTTTCACACTCAATGAATTGAGATCTCAGAGCATATTGCCACTAGTAATTTATTCCTGTTTATTAATGCTGATATATAAGCAGTTTAGTGTGAGAGGCAGGGAAGAGCTGCATACCGTGGTTCCCCGAAAATAAGACCTAGCCAGACAATCAGCTCTACTGCGTCTTTTGGAGCAAAAATTAATATAAAACCGGGTCTTATAGTAAAACAAGACCGGGTCTTTACTATAAATAAGACTGGGTCTTTAATATAATATAATATAATATAATATAATATAATATAATATAATATAATATAATATAATATAATACCAGGTCTTATATTAATTTTTGTCCAAAAGATGCATTAGAGCTGGTTGTCCTGCTAGGTCTTATTTTCGGGGAAACGGTAATTTAAGAACAAAGCAGAATAAAGATTTTTTTTTTTTGCTGCACAAGGACAGGAGGCCCTGATACATATTAAAGAGTCATTTATAGCCAGATTGAACCTTTCCTGTGGTCAGGAAATACATCTGCAAAATAGGACTATAAAACTAATAATAGAACTACCGTATGACCCAGTAATCCCACTTTTAGAAATTTATCCGATGAAATCCAAAACACTAATTTGAAGGGATATATGCACTCCTATGTTCTTTGTAGCACTTTTATAACAGCCAAGATATGGAAGCAGCCAAAGTGTCCATTGATAGACAAATGGATAAAGAAGATGTGGTACATATGTACAATGGAATATTACTCAGCCGCAAAAAAAATGAAATCTTACCACTTGTGGCAACATGGGTGAACCTAGAGGGTATTATGCTAAGTGAAATAAGTCAGACAAAAAAAGACAAATACCATATGATTTCACTTATTTGTGGAATATAAAAAACAAAATAAACAAACAACACAGAAACACAAACTCACAGTTACAGAGAACATTTTGACGGTTGCCAGATAGGAGGGGGATAGGTGAAAAAGGTGAAGGGATTAAGAAGTACAACTTGCCCGTTATAAAAATAATCATGGGGCTATAAAATACAGCATGGGGAGTATAGTCAATAATATTGTAATAACTGTGTATAGTCTCAGATGGTTATTAGATTTATTAGGGTTCACATGTCTGATCACTATGTTGTACACCTGAAACTAATATAATAATGTTGTATGTCAACTGTAATTGAAACATTTAAAAAATAGCTGGATGTTACAATTTATACACACTACTTTCCATATGTCTGATCTCATTTAGTTCAGAACACAAAGCTAGAACTTTTTATCAGGCGCATCTTATCAGTAAACGCAAATAAAATCAAAATTCTGGGAATAGTGTGCAATAGTAAATCAGGGAGCAGTCATGAAGAAACCAAAGCAAATCCCTAGCCCAGCTGATAGCTCATGATCAATACCAAATAGCAGATGCATTGGGTTGGATTGTTCATGGCAATGAGGATATAAATTATATATAGTAACCATTTCTCAGAAGGCTAGTATATTTTAGCCCCAAGCAAAATTTGGTTTCTTGTTCTTTATACAAAGCAAGAATAGAAGAAATTGTCAAGCTTTTGTCTTAGGCAGTTAATTAAATTCTGTAATCTAGTGTTGACCTCATACAATTTTATAGTGAGGTAAGCTGAGCCAGAAAAAAGTCAGCCTAGTTTAAGGTGACAGTAACAGAGCTACTTGCCTAATTAAGCGCATTACAAATGGAAAATCAAGAATGAAATTACATCTATATACTCCTTTTCTGGTGCCCTGGACAAGGATACATATGATTTTGCTGAGATTAAGAAATAGGAGCTTTTCCATCTATAGCCTGCAGAATGAAGGGGGAAAGTAGGAGGGTGGAAAGGGAAGTGAGATACAAGGTAAGAAAAAAAAAAAAGATGAGTTCTCTCCTGGCTGCTGTGATTCAAAATAATTTAAAGGGTGAGGTGGTTGAGACGTCTTCATATTATGGAAATGGGTCTACAGTGTCCCACATTAATGATAGCCATCAGTGTGATAGAAATAACATTAGAAGTAGATGGTGGTCATTGGTTACTAATTCCCAACCAATACAAAGATCTTTCTTACAGTTTCTCTACACAGAGTCAGGTAACCTTGGTTTGAACATTTTCACAACATTATAATTTATTTGTTTACCAAAAGATCAGTTGCCTAATCCCTGGTTTCCAGGAAGAATGAAAACATACCAGCTAAGCATCTGTCTTCAAACAAATACAGTTAAGATGCAACTGACGCTCTTTTTTTCCTCTGGTTTTACTGAGGTATTATCGACATACATCACTGCTTAAATTTAAGATGTACAACATAATGCTTTGCCTTGCATATATTGTGAAATGATTATTACAATAAGTTTAGTTAACATCCATCATTTCATACAGATGCAATAAAAAGATAAAGTTTTTGTACAATGGAATATTAGCTACAAAGAAAATGTAATGTTACCATTTGTGACAACATGGATGGACCTAGAGGGTATTACGGTATTTTGCCATGTATGATGCGCACACCCATTTTTGGCCCAAACTTTCAGGGAAAATATCTTTTGTTTTAATGTTTTAATTCAATATTGTATTTGTTCACATTTAGGTACTTGTTTTATGTATTATAAAGGAGTTTTAGCATGTATTTTTTAACATATTATGGCACAAGGAATTTTATGTAACAAATAATTACAAAATCCAAGAACAGATAGAAGGTATAAGAAATATTCTGTACCAGTAACAAATTCACGATGTTTACGCATCAAAGAAGGCCAAAAACTCTTTGTTGTTGTAAGTTCGTCATAAGTTCAGCAAAACCGATGATCGTATTCCAGGGTATTATTTTGCACACAGATATTTATTGTTATTGATTTCTAGAGTTACACTTTAAACTCATAAGCATAAATAAAAGAATTAAAAACATTTATATAGATATGGAATTAGTACTACCCATGTATAATGCGCATCCTTATTTTCCCCTCACAAATTTGGGCAAAAAAATGCGCATTATACATGGCAAAATATGGTATGCTAAGTGAGAAAATAAAATTTCTGGTGATGAGAACTCTTAGGATTTACTCCCTTAACAGCTGTCCTATATATCATACAGCAATGTTAACTATAGTCATTATGCTGTACATTGTATCCCTAGTACTTTGTCTTGTAACTGGAAGTTTGTACCTTTTGACCATCTTTCTCCAATTCCCCTCCCCCACCCCTCACCTCTGTTAAGCACAAATGTGATCTAAAGAGAGCAGGTCTGCTCAGTTCCACTCAAATGTTGCCATTTGTAAATAAAAATTCATAGTTGCCAGATCTTCTGATCTTTTTATAAAGAATCTTGGTTTATTATATGAAATCTGATTTCTGAGTGTTGACATGTAAGTAAAAATTAAATAAACATAAGTACTGTGTAGGCCAACATTGTAAGATCAAGCAAAACAGGTCTGTAACTGGGATTTGTTTCCACAGATTCATTTGTATGTAGGTCTCAACAACTGCCTTAGTTAGGGTATGCTGCTATAACAAAGAAATCCAATAATACAGTAGTCAGACGAACAGAGATGTGTGTTTGTCATGTGACATTTCCACCGTGAATGGATCAGGTGGCCAGACATCATTGTGCTTCACAGGCTTCAGGTACTTTCCAGATTGTTGTTCCACCATCCGCAAGTGTAGTGTTGTTCATCTCTGTGTGGTTTAAGTTGGATAATCATATTTGGATTCCAGTCCTCCTAAAGAGGGAAAGAGAGTGCGGATGAGGCATGCTTACTGTCTTAAGGCCCTGACCATATAGTCATAACAACTATTAGTATTCATTGGTATTTTTTTCCAGCATACTTCCCTATTAATTTTTTTATCCTTATAGACTTTTGAGCCTGGTGCAATGGGTTATTCTTCCTGTTGGACAGATAGAGAAATGCTTTTCAAGTAGGTTGGGACTTGCCTAAGATCAGAAAGAGAATTAGTGTCAGGACTAGAATCTACCTTGACTCCCTCATAATAATAAGAAAATGCCTTTAAATGAATTTATAGTAACTTATTTGCATTTCTGTCACCAAAAAAATTTAGTCACTTACCAAATTGGGAAGGGAGACAGCAACGTATTTTTTCCTCCAGGATATGTTTTCATATTCCCCTTCCAATATATCATTCTTGATTGCTCCTAGCCTCACTTGGGAATCCACAAAAGCCAACAGCTCTTTGAGTACCAGGATGAACTACTCAAGATGGTTTTCTCTCTCAGCACTAGAGCATTCTTTTTGTCCTAAATGTTAGTTTAATTATGTTTAAGAACATTGATTTCTTATGGTGTGGTTTATACATGTGGTTAAAACCCTAAACCTCATTCAGTCTCAGTTCCTGAGAAAGCTATTAGAGAATCTCATGACCAGAATTCCTGTCATTAGTCAAATCACTTTTACTTTTGGATAACCACAACTTCCTGCACAGATAGGTAAAATGTTACTAGATTGTTTTGGAGGCATTTCACTAATACATATCAGCGCAAACCCCTCTTACCTTTTTACTCAAGCCTTTGAATGAACGATTAAGTAGTGAATTTGGAGTTCTGGAGAATGAAAAGTTATAAGGATGTGGAATTCTCTCTCCTCTGGCTTTTATTAGAGTTAGGAAAAGAACCAGGCATGACCACACAATTGTGACTGCTCTGATGAAGAATGAGCAGAACAATGAAGCAGTGATGTGTTGACAATGCCCTGGATGTGCACAATAGAAAAGCCTGTTTTTGTTTTGTTTTGTTTTGCTTTTTGAATGAGCATCATGTTCTGGTCGATGGGGCCGGGATTATAATGCCAGGAGACTAGGGTTCTAGTCTTGGTGCTTCTGCCATTGATTCTCAACACTGACTTTGAAAACCTATTAGCTTTTGGTTGCTTCAAGCAGCAAGCCATTTTTAAATGTGGGAGGCGGAGTGTGTTCTACCTTCCCTGTAGAGAACGGGATGGTAGAAATGTTGCTTTTCTGTAATTTGTGTACTTAAAAAAATAGTATGTTCGACTCTGTTTTCCGTTAATTAGTCAATTTTCTATAATGTAGGCACCAGTGTTAATAATGAATTAATTGCGTGGTAAATGCATCACACGAAGATTCTCATGTTTCCAAATTTTAGTATTTCAACATTTAAAAAGTACAAGGATAAAGATTCCTTAATCTTTGGTGCATAGATTGAGTAGAGTTGCTTTCCTCTCAATGCTCCATTTTCCTCTTCTATTATAGAAAATGAGTGTCACAGCAAGGGCTTAATAGATATTGATGATGGAAGTGATGGCCGTTGTACTGGGGCTGGTATCTTTGATTAATGTGCACCTGTAATTTCAGGAGATCATTAAGACCATCACTTAATATGCCAAATTCTTCCCTCAATAAAAATGATATACACTTTTAACTATATCTCTTTAAATGATTCAATTGCATCCATATGTCTGTAAGCTTTCTTTATGCATTAATTTACATGACTGCTTGTAAAATTTTAACCAGGACATAAAAATCACTTAATGTTTCTTGAAAATTTACACTGAAATATTTGTAGGAGAGGATTATAAACCTCTCTAGGGGCTTGAAATATGGTTCAAAGTGTTCTGTTGCAAGTTTCTTTGAAATTCATTATTTTTAATATTCATGCAGATGTTGTATTCTACTTTATAATACATCTTTTGTTTTAACATAAGAACACTGATTTTAATTACTCAACATTGGTTAAAATTTGACACTTCAAGGTTTTCCTGCCATTTGCCGCGCTTTCAGCATTGCCTCAAACCCCGAGTGAGCTCCCAAGTTTGGCAAGTACAACTTACGTCATATACAGTAGCTGGATTAAAATGACATCCTAATATTCATATGTAAGTTTGTGAAACACTGTGAAGAAAGTATTTTATAATTATCTCTGTTAGAAGTTTCCTGGTAAAATCAGTTATGAGTTAGCAACTAATGGTAGGTTTTGCTTTTTGGTACTCACTTCACAATACTGAGGAAATAAAAGGGAGACAGTGCAGGATAGGATAAACTGTTTTGAAGTGACAGCTTTTAGTCTCTTTCTGGTCCCCCCATTTTCTAGCTTTGTGAGCTTGGACCAGTTGTTAATACTTACCTACCAGAGAACTTCGATTCTTCATATGTAAAATGGAATGATAATACCTACTCTATTAGATTGTGGCGAAGATGAAATGAAAGAATGCTTTTCTGTTTGTCTGAACCCTCCCAGTGTGTTCACATGCCACACGGCCATTGGGTTTTGGTAGGGATATGAGCAATGCTAAGGACTGGGAAGCTTGTCCCTAGCTTTCCTCACATACTTTCTTCTGTATATCCTAAAACCACACTGTTTTATGTTTAAGCTAGCGTTCTCTGTTCACAGTGAATTTTTCTGGCCTTATCAATAATTTTGTCTTATATATAGTGGATTATTACTCATGTATTTCCTCCTGTGAGACTGAATATTAGACTTAATTAGATTGAATTCCCTTGGACCTACCTGTCTCCATGTTAACTATTCTGCATAACCATGGGACATTGATACATGTTCGTCATTAAAAGCTACAGTGGAAAAACTGAGTATTGTATTACAAACTGACCCAAGCCCTTCTACTTATGAACAATGATTAGACTCCTTTGTTTAGGTAAACACCTCTAAACTCCAATAGTTAGGAGTAATTTTCTTACTGGGGTCTGATGAAAGCAAGTTTCAGACTTCATTCTGTCACTCATAAACCTGTTTGTGAGGGAGAAGGTACGAAACAGTCATACAGCCCGTTCTGTAAGCTCTAAGTTCCCAGCAATCTGTCCTTTCAGGTGCTCCTTAGGGGCACATTACACGATAGGTTTTCCTGGGGCAGTTGCAACAATATTCAACAGAAAGACTTCGTTAACTATCTAGGGTTGGGTAGACAGGAGCCCATTGGAACAGCGACCCTACGCCCGGCCTTTAAAGTGTCAGTCAATGTCACAGTCTGTGTGCTCACAATAGTTTTATTTTTTGGTAATCATTTAAGATTTACAGGATAATTGCAAAGATAATACAAAGTTTTCATATACTACTTTCCCTATTTCCCCTTTTATAAGCCTTGTGTATTACCATGGTATATTTGTCAAAACTAAGAAATCAATATAGGCCCATTAGTATTAGCTACACTCCAGATTTCCCCCACTAATATCCTTTTTCAGTTCTATAATCCAATGCAGCATACCACATTGCCTTTAGTCATTCGATTTTTGTTCATGGAAGAGATCAGTTTGCACATCTTAAACACCACTAATTTTGCCAAGGAAAACTTGTCTCTAACATCTACAACTCCTAGGCTCAGAACCACCCATGTTGATTGGGGAGAGAAGTGGCTGCTTCTGGGGGTGTGGTTTTCGAGTTGGTGTCAGCTGACAGCCATCAGAGTGTGCAGTCCCAATTAAGGGGAAGAGAAAACCTAATACACATATACCTATTGCTCTGCTGTGGCATTTTGAAAAAAATTTCAGGTAATATAACACTTGGGTTATGTTCAACTTTAGTTTAAGTATGTGCTATATAGATTATTGCTGAAAGGAAATCCTTAGTTCTTTTTAAAAAATTTATAGCATTCTCCACCCTAATTATAAAAAGCAGCACATTTGTTTACTTGTAAGACACACAGAAAATATAGAAAAACACAAAAGTAAAGGTGCCTCATTCACATAATTCCCATCATGGTAATTTTCTGGCTTAAACATTAATTTTTCCCTTGAATCTAATTACCCCTGTGACCTCGAGAAACAAGGCAAAGGTCAGAAACACTGTAGTATGTGAATCTGAATCTGTCTTTCCCTAAGTGTTTCGGGAAGTTTTTGCCTTTTTGCCATCAGGGGTTGTCTGGACTGATCTCAAGAGTTGAGTGGTAAGGAGACAAAAATGTTTCCTAGCATAAATTACTACTTTTGCTCAAGCAGTTTATAATGGAATTTTATACCTCTGTATTTGCAAAAAATAAGAAAGTATGCCAATGTTCCTCAGAATATAGACTAACATGCTAATGTCATAGCTGAAGCAAGCTGCCAATGCTCTTTTCTGTTTATTTTTGGTTTATTTCTGTATTTGTTTCTGTATTTATTTCTGTATTTATTTATTTATGTAGAGTTGTTAAGTTACTGATGTGTAACTGTGGGAGACAGTGAAGACAATGGCTTTGCATGTCTGCTGTACTGGTGAACCTATGGAAGTGGAATGGGTGGCAGAGAAAAGTCAGTTTCACATGAGATGGGGAGTGTCAGTCCTGACTCCACCACCTTCTCAGGGTTTGAGATTGGACATTGACATGCTACTTAGCCTCTCCCTGCCTTGTTTCCTCCCCTGTAACACAGATATTAAATACATCAGAGGTCTGAAGTTTACATTAAATGAGATGGTATACATAAAGCACTTAAATACATGGGAGCTATTATTAATATTAAGTGTATTTTCCGTTGTGTTTTATTTTTTTAATGATGTAAATTGAATCAATTCTTGTCCTGATGCAGACTTCTGCTGAGCTTCCTCTGTGTGCTATGATATGGACGTGGTGTTAGGGATACAGAAAAATGACAGTTTTCTCATGTAATGCTAACCTTGCAGTACCCCTAGTTTTGCCTTTGTATATCTTCCTTGTTCTGGAATATTCTTTCATAGCATTCTTTGTTTCTTCCATTGCTCCTATCATACTTTGTAATCATGTACTTATTTATGTGCTTACTGATTTACTACCAAACTGTAGGCTCTATGCTGGGCCAGATCTCTGCTGTGTTCATCACCGAATTCTCAACCCCTTCTATCCTACGTGGCATACGTTAGGCACATAGTTGCTGGATAAATGAAATGAAGGTATTGGTATATTAGGCTTAGGGTAGGTCGTGAAATTCATTTGCACCTCTGCAGTGTACAGTGCAGCAGTCAATTTTAATTTAAAGTTCATTCCTGTTTCAATTATTCCAGAAAATGAGTGGAAATATTGATTGGTGTTTTGATAAGTTTATTAATTACATTTTTGGTGCTTGTGGTTTCATATTTAGGAATGTAATATTTCATAATTCCAAAAATTATTTACTGTACCTATATTATCAGTCAGATTACAAAGTCTCATTTTTAGAGATTTTCAAGACAGTATGGGAGAAGTTCTTACTACTAATTGCTTTTTGTTATAATGCTGAGGGGAAAATAAGTCACCATTAAATTAGTCTCATACTAATTAAAACTGCAGTGCTGCACAATAATAAGAACTGCTTGTCCATAAGCTCTTTTGGGCTTTCGATCACACCATTAAACAAATAGATGGATGAGTAAGAAAAAATAATACTGTAATCCCCATATTTGTGGAAAATGACAACTAAAATCCTCCTTTTTAAAGTCAATATCTTTATGAAGTATAACAGTTAAGGAACATTTTTAAAGAAAATCTAACAAGACTTTTAAACCATTTTTATTTTTTTTTATATTTGAACCAGAAGCTTATTTAAACATTTAATAATTTATTTTTATTCCGACTTTGGTAGAAACATTTTTTACAGAGTAATAATTGTGGTTATTTGAAAGCTTAAGATGAACATATTCATAAAAAGAAATCCTGTAGGAAATAATGGAGTGCTCTTCAGAGGGGGGCCAAATGGAGGAGGAATGACAGAAACAAGAGTGCTCATCCCCAACTAAGATTTTGGGGAACACGGGGATGGAAGGCAAAGAGGCAGAAAGTTGGAGGTGCATTCTAGGATAATTTGCATATCCTGAGAACTGTTAGTGGGGCGCCAGGATAGAGGACTTAAATCTGCTATGGAACAAAAAATACTGTTCTTTCTTATTATACCCCCACCTACTCATCCTCCACACAACCCTCCACACACACTGATGCTTTTTATAATCCATGAATTTTGAAAATCAAACACTTCATAGGCCTCAGCTGCAGTGAGAATCAGTAGCTTTCTTTTGCAGGATATTCAATTGTGATCTTGAAGGAAATGTTTACTGGTTTAGATTTATAATTTGTATTTTAGCTGTACCACTGGGAAGGGTAGAAATATAAACTTGTTTGTCTTGAATATACTCAGAGACTGATGGACCCATCCTTCTATATTTGACACAGGGCGACTTATTACCTGTTCTTTTCTTCCCTCTGTAGTTGTAGTAAAGGAGTAGAAAACAGGTTACAAAAAGTAGCTCAGAAGATTTAACAGAAGAAAAGTAAAGTAACGTATTTATGTCTCCTTCCATAGTTTCTGAAATCAGTACTCTACTAGAATAAGTTGCAGAGGGATAAAATTATCTGCTTGTTTAAAGTAGTCTGTTTTTTCCCCCAACATAAATTGTATAAATGGTGTAAGCAGGTTTTAAAATATACTAGCATATTATAAAATTTCCCGGGACAGTTTAAAACAATGAATCTTGGTTTCCAGAACATATTAGAGTCAAAGAGGAATGTTAATGTCACAGGAGAAAAGCAGCTGGATGAATGTTTTGGTGGATAACTCTGAAACCATTTAACCATTGCCTGGTGGTGGAAGGAATGGGTTAATTCTTCTTACTGATAGTTCCACTGGGGGAAGAAGACTCCTCTTAAAGTGAGATATCCTTTCTTTTAATCATGACTCTTCAGTTAGGTTTAATGTTTAGGTAAGTTTTAGAGTTGGTTATTTGGAATTTAAAATGCATCTTTCCCATAATGTTTTAATTCAGGGATAGAGATGCAGTACAATGTAGTGAAAAGAGCCAAGGACCTGCAAATAGATTTGGAGTTAGATGTTGCCTTTCCTCTAAGCTAGGGTTTCTCAACCTTACCAGTATCAATCAACATTTTGGACCAGTTAATGATTTGTCATGGGGAGTTGTGTTTTGCGTTCATTGTAGGATGTTTAACAGTATCCCTGGCTTCTGCTCGGTAGATAACAGTAGCAGTCACCTCAGTTATGACAATAAAAAATGTCCCCAGACATTGCCAAATGTCCCATGGTGTGTGTGTGTGGGCAATCATCCCAGAATAAGAATCACTGCTCTAAATGTGTGATCTGTAAGACCTTGGTCATATTATATAACACCCCTCAGCCTGCTTTTCTCTCTATAAGTTGGGTGTTACTTACTTCAAAAGAGATAATGAATGGTTTTCAATGTGGTTTGTACTCTCTCTACTTGTGTCTCTATTTATATGTGTGTATATATTATGTTTAATGTATACACACCTAAATAGATTTCCCAATGTTGATCCATTCTTTTATTTCTGGAATAAAACCTGATCGATCATGATATGTTGTTCTTTAAAATGATTTCTGTATTAGATTTTCTAATATTATATTAACATTTTTGTTTACCTAGGGTCATAAGTGAGCTTGGCCTGTAGCACTGTTTCTCAAAATATGGTCTATATGCCAGTTCCAAGTACTGAAAGAATTAACTCTTAGGTAGTATGCAGATACATATTTGACAAGTGATACTGGTTTTTCATTTATGAGATTGATATAAATTTATCTTTTAGAGTAGCCAATCAATTAAAATTAACATTGATTAAATAAATTTATATGTACTATATGTGGTATCTGGATATGTCAAAAATTATGAAGGTTGTACCAGAATGAATGACAGGTTTGGGAAATATTGGCCTATAAAATAGGTGTGTGTGTGTGTGGGCTAGAGCAAAGGGTGGAGGTGGGAGGAGAGCCATATATATATATATATGAGTCCTGTATACGCATCCTTGTCTGGTTTGTTTTGCAGATTCTGTGAACCTCCTAAATGATCAGAAGCTTTCCATATAGAGATTATTAGTTCTTCAAAGGCTTGATGGAACTTACTTATAAAGCCATCGGGACCCATTTTATTTTTTAGAGGTAGGTTTTTTTCTAAATGACTTTTCTAATTTCTACCATACTTATTGGTCTGTGTAGTATTTTCACCTCTCCTGGGTCTTTTTTGACCTACAAAGCCTTTTGTAAAGTACACGTCAGATCATGTTACCTCTTTGCTCTACATCCCACAGTACTTGAACAAGCCAAGTAAGTTCTAGTCCCTTTCACTTTAGGCCCACATTGTTCTGCCCTTCCCTGACCACTGCACGGAAAGCCGAAATCCCTTCCTTATCTCTCCCCACTAACCAAACCCATCTTTATTTTTCTTCATAGCGTTATCACCATATGACAAGCTATATATTAATAATTATTTCTGTCCTTCAACCCTACTTTGACCCTCCCTACAATGGGAGGGATGTCATCTGTTTTGTTGACTGTGGTAGCCCCAGTGCTTGGCATATAGAAGGTCATCGGTAATGTTTTTGTTGAATGAATTAATACATTGATATTTCTTAGAAAATTATCCATTTGGGTTAGAGTTTCAAATTTATTGGCATAAACCTGTACTGTTCTCTTAATACTGAAATTAGCCATTGTATCCCCTTTCTCGCTTAAGTTATTGTTGCTTATTTGTGTTTTTCTTCGTTTTAAAAAATCAGAGTAGTCTGTGATTTGTCTGCTCTATTGCTCTTTTAAAAGTACTGTCTTTAATAAACCTAGTTTCTTTGTTTTCTCTTTCATTAATTACTGTTTTTATTATTTTGAATTCTTTGTTTCTGCTGTCTTGGGGTTTAAAAATTGTTTCAAAATTTCTTTTAAACCATAAAGTATGGTTATTAATATAAGATTTTATTCTGATTATTGGGGATCAACCCTTAACAGGCTGTTTAAGGCATGAAGTGGCCAAATACTGATGCATAAGACTCTCTAGAGTCAGCCTTTCATCAGGCAGGAAACTAATGCAGTGGGAGGAGAGTAACTTCGGAGTTTCACCAGTACACGTAGTACTCTGGTGTGTTCACACATTTTCTAGGTTTGTGGTCTTGAGTATTTTGCTTAATCTCTCTGTGCTCAGTGGATAAAAATGTGGATAATAATAATGGTTGAAAAGTTTTGTGAAGAGTAAATGAGAAAATACATGCAAAAAGAACAGTTCATGAACATGGAAGGTATGTTCAAAAATTCCTTCCCCAGTATTTGAGGGCATGATACATAAGCTTTGAATATATACCTTCTGTCCCAAAGAACTCACAAGTAAACAAATATTTCAAGTCAAATAAAAGAGATATGTCGGGAAAAAAAGAGAAAGAACTTGAATTCTTGTGAGGGTGAGGGCTGCTGTGGAGGAGGAGGGGGAGAATTATATTATAGATGTAAGTGTAACATAGAATGTAACAACGAGAAGGTTTATGGACCCATGTGCTGGCATGGACCTGTAAGCATTTCCCCGAAGCCCATAGAATTTGCCTGGTGGGTAGATAGATAGATGAAGAGGAAGTAGAGGTAACTGCTGTGGTGATCACATGAGATAACCTCCCTGCCAGGAGTTTCTGGCTTGAGGGACTGAGAAGAGAATTAGTTAGGTAGAAGCATCCATCAGGTGAACTCAGGAGAACCTGTACTGCATCTCTATGATTGGGAATGGGCATACCAGAGTCCTGGTACCACTGGTTAGCCAGGTATTGTATGGCCTCTGCCATTAATGAATAAAGCAAGCATGGGATGCTCTCAAATTAGAAGCATCTGTGATTGATTTGACAGTGAGAGTCTCTGGGTTGGTGGTCCTGCTGTAGAAGGGCTCATGAAGAGTGGAGCAAAGCCTGTGGTGGGGAAAGTACATTCTAAAAAAAATTCTGTAATTAAAAAAAAAATTATTCTGTTCTTGAGTAAGAGTTTTATTGTTCCCCGGTAGAAAGCAGTGGGAAAACAACAACAATCAACAACGTGTGCCTCATTTCTGTTATTTAATTTTTTAACTCACTGTAAGATTGCCTTTTCTATGACTTCCCTAAACTCAACATTATGCTTTCAGATAACTTATTATATGTAATTTGTTCTTCATTATACACTTAAGGAACCTATGTAATAATGTTTATTACCAATTATTATATGGAAGTAATTCCAAAGTTCCAGTTATTTTTAAGTGACTTCCAAATTCCCAAGTCTGGTAAATTGCTGAATCAGAATTTCTGTTAGTGAATTCAATTCTATTGCTATTACACCCATAATTAAATTTGCATATGTGTCTATATGTCTGTTTATTTCTTTGCATGTTCTTAGGATAAAGAAGGAATCAAATGATAAATGTTTAATGTTATAGATAACAACTTAGCTATCATGAAGTATGCATATGTGGCTACTGTCCTTTTAAATCAATTTATTCTAAAGGTCAATATATTGATAATGTATTTTTTTTGACATTCAATATTATTTTATATTAATTTCAGGTGTACAGCATAGGGGTTGGACATTTATATAATTTAAGAAGTGATCTCCCTAACTAGTTTGGTATCCACCTAGCACTATATATAGTTATTACCATATCATTTGGTGGGGTGGGGTCCCAGGTGAGTCAACAGGGCAGAGCAGTGAAGCTCACCAGGCCAATCAGAATCAGATTTGGCCTGTGGAGGTGGGCTCAACATAGGAAAGATGACGTTCGCCTGCCAGCAGCACAGGAAACAGCCCCCTCCCCAAGAAAATGCTGACTGTCCTCCAGTCAGTCCTTCCCCTGAAGCCACACATCTCAGTCTGCACCCCATATGTCTCGAGGCCCCCTGAATCACAATCCCTCCGCTGGAGCTGAAGGTGAGTGCCTGCGAGCGATTGAGTCTGTCTGTGTGAGGGCATCCATCTTGTTTAAGAGGATGCTGGGTCTCCTGCAGGCTTGCATCCCACCAAAACAGTCAGAATCCCCATTGTTTTTCAAAGTCAGATGTTGTGGTAGCTCCTCTTCCCAGGACCAGTACTCTGGGCTGGGGAGTCTGGAGTGGGGGGTCTCGTCTTGGGGGAACCTCTGTGGCCGAGGAGTCCCTCCTGATTCTCAACCACCACAGAGAGGTTTGGGGCCTGTTCTGCGTCTCTACCCCTCCTACCAGTCTGGATGTGTCTTCTTCTTTATATTTTTAGTTATAAGACTGCTGTTTGGTTAGACTTCAGTTAGTTCTTCAGGTTGATTGTTCTATAATTTAGTTGTAATTTTAGTGTGTTCATGGAAGGGAATAGGCACAGTGTTTATCTGCCATCTTGGATCTCTCCCCCAAATTGTGTAATTTAATAAACAACTTTTTAAACACTACTATGTTGGTAATTTTTGTACTTGTGTTTCTGTCCCTCTGAACTGGGCTGGACCAGCCTTGAGTAGATGCTTAATAAATACCAGTTTCCTTCCACCTCCCTTCTTATTTCCCTTCTTTCCACCTTATTCTTCTGGGCTGTGTACTCAACTCACCTGTTATAGGGAAAAAACTATCCTGCCACAGCAGAGTACTGGGCCTCTGCCTCTTTCCTTCTCTCTGCTGCTGTTGACCGTCTGGGTAGAGAAACACGAGAGTGGGGAGGGTGGTGGGGATCAGGTGGTGGCATCAGGATAGTATGTTTTTTACCCTTGCTCTTGATTCCTTCCTCTGACTCCTCTTTCCCCCTTTCTTTCAATGTGGCTCTTGACTGATACTGAAAAATCTAATCTCCTGCCTCTATACTTTGTGAACACACTGCTGTCCTTAGAACTAGACAAGAGGCCCTTCCTCGGGCCCTCCTCCCCGACCCCTGTCTCAATAGGGCAAGGAGTCCACATGGTGAGGCAATGTATCCATCTGGAGCTTGTGCCTTGCTTTCTGGAATACCCTCTGGGCACTCTCAGTACTGGATTTCCTGCCCCAAAGCCCCAAGCCTGCTTCTGGGGCCTGCTTGGGCCTCTCTGGAGGTGTTCCTATTGAGGACAGACAGGGATACAAAGCTAGTGTTCATACCCTTAGGCCCAAGGAGTGTCTAAGAGGCAGCTATTTGTAGGAAGTGTGAATAAAACACGAAGCGCTAGATCGGGTGCCCATAAGTATGCACAGGTAAAGTCCTTCGTAGTATTTACGTGGACCTGGGGGTAGAAAGAGAAGGGTGCCTAGCACCTCTGGCACCCCACATTTTGGCTAGAATTCTCAATTCAGACTTGGCCTTTCAGGCCATTTTGAAGGTCAAGGTAGGAGAATAGGCCAGATTTATTAGCTTAATTGATAGCCTTTAAATATTTAGACATATGGAGGTGAGCCTCTGTTTGGACTCTTGCCCGAACCTTGCAAATGTTAGCAGTGGACCAACATAAGAGCTGCTCTCCACTGCCTGTTGGTGTTGGAATAATCAAGGCTGGGTAAGAGCAGCAGGCCTCTTCCCACCCAACATAAGCTCCACTGGGCAGAGACCGTCACTACTTCTGCTCACCATTGTTCCTTAGAACAACGCCTGGCGCACACTTGTTGAATGAAAGGAGGAATAGTCATGGGATCTGAGCAGCAGTGGAATGGAGGGAATTATTCAGCAGTAGAGGGAAAGAGAGGGTGAGTACCCTTAGCGACTCCACTGGGGTGCAATTATGTGTAATAGATTAAGAATTAGCTGTTCTGGGATGTACTCCAGTATCCATTTTCTTCTTGGATCATACAAGTATGAAAAGTTTTGTATCATTTAGGGACCCTCAGATATGTGAATATGATATGTTTCTATTTGACCTAGTATCTGTAGCATATTTTCTCTCTGAGGGAAGGGAACTCCATAATAGTATCCTGATTCACATTTTCACCACAAATACCCATTATAGGATGATATGCAATTCATTTAGCTTGTAAGAAATAAGGGAAGGAAGGAAAGGAGGAGCAAAACAAATATATAAACAAAACCCTGGACCACCAGAGTTGGTTAAATGAAGACAAATCAGTAGAAAATAAAATATAAAAAACATTGTTATTATTGATCACTGAGACTAAATTTCTAAGCAAAACGGGAGCATGATGTTTTCTATTTTTTTTCATGTAAGTCCTTGTACTATTTTGAAAGCATTTTCAAAATAAACAAAACTATCTATGGGAGTTAGATTCAAGGAAAGACAAGGTTTTCTTAGTGAGGAACCCTTCACTGAGTGTGACTTGAGAGATTAAGTTAGCTTGTAATTGAAATCATTTTGGGGGCTGGGGGAGTGCTAGAAGAGAATGTGAAATGGGATTCATCCTTTATCATGGCCTTTTTTTGGAGTGGGGGAATGTACAGAGCTGAAGTTTAGTAAAATGTTATATACTGATCTTGTTTCTGGCTTTGGAAAATTATGCAACTTTTTCTATCCAATGCTCAAGAGAAGTGTAAGCATTCATATTTCCAAATCGGAAGATATCATTTTCCTCTTTAATTAGAAGTAAGCCTAAGTCACTTCATGTTTTGATCTATAATAGGACTTGTGAGCTTAGCTATTGAGTCTTTTACATTTTAAAGGAGTATTTAAAAAATCAAAAGCAGTAGAAACTCTGTGCTCTGTGAATATAACTGCAAAACACGTGGACTTAGCCTATAAGCACTAATTTGAGAACTGGTAGTTTGCTCCTAAAAAATGAATTCTCTTTTTTTGTCAGTTTCTGTAATTATGGCACCTCTTCCAATTGTGTCTTTAATACCATGCAAAATTTGAGAGTTTCCCAGTAAAGAAAACATTAAAAAATATTAGTCACCTTATATAACTTACAATTTAAAATGTTATTCTCATATATCACAGTTTCATAAGAGACAGATAAAGAAAATGTGTTTCTGCCTCTACTAACAGATTATTTTTATTACATGAAAATTCTGTGTATTATTACTTTAACTTCTGAAAAGAACCACCGTCTGAACAAGGATTAAATGAAGTAGGTGATTTCATTCTGTTATTATTAAGTCATTTTATCTTTCTTCCTTATTCCTCTTTACCTTTTCATTCCAAAGAGAAAAGTCTTTACTTTTGGAACTGGTTTAGCTTAGCCAACTAGGGAAGGAAAATTAGGGATGTCCTCGCTGTTGGAAATTTGCCCTCTCTCTTTGGACATCGTGTCCCTCAAGCCAACCCTCCCTTGACCTTGGTTTTTGGTATTGAGTTTTAGGTAGGTGACTGCCCTGTTGGCAGAGAAAGGGTGGAAGACAAAAAGTAGTAGCAGCAGGGGAAATGTGGACAAGAAATGGAGATGTGGAGGGGACAGTGGCTGCCCTTAAATCCAATATAGTCTAGGTAAGTCATTTCCAATGCTATGCTGAGACAATGTTTTTGTGAGTTTGGAAAAACATGGGCAATATACTGAGTTTTTATTAAAGCTGATGTTATTCAACTTAAGGAATTAAATGGTAAAGTAAAATGGTATTAATTGTGCTAGTTTTTCTTTCTCTTAAATAACTTTGACAAATTAAAAAGTTACTCTATGTTAGTCTAAAATGTTTTCGGAATTTTACTGTTCTGTGAAACCCAAAAGTCTACCATTCACTTTTGGTCCTTTTTCCTAGCAGTGGGGATTGTGTTTATGAAAATTGTTGGAAATGCATACATCTTTTAATAGTGGAAGATTTTATATATGTGAGTATGTATGTATATATTTTATGTATTTATGTATTAAGGAGATCAAACTCATACTAATGCCTGTGTTGTCTTTAGGTCGTGGGAGGGGGGGACTGTGCTCTGAGTTTGCTTTATATTGAGTTATAGCGTGTTGTATGCTGGTCTTTTTTTTCTAAAAGTTGATATTCAGAGTGCTGGATCTTAGTCAAAAACCTTGAAGAAAGGAAGTTCTATAGTTCTTTAGAGTGTTTTCACATGTATTATGTCATTTAATTCTCACAAGTTGGCATCATAGAGATAGCATTATTCACTTGAGAATTTCAGTTATGAGCAAGGAGTTTACTTTTTTTGAGGAGGTATATTTTTATTTTTTGAGGAGGTATGTTTTTAGGGATGCTTAATGTTGGAACAAAATACATAGTAGAACTTGAAATAAAATGGAATCTTAGACTCATTATTCCAACTCATTATCATATCATGTGATCATTATCATATGCTTACAGAAAAGAGTAGAGATGTAGTACACAAGTGAAGTTTATTATTAACAAAGTCAAGTCTCTCTGAATGGGCCTGGAACACAATCCTTAACTCAGAATGATTAAGAACAATGAAGTTAAAATAAATAAAACCCACGTGGAAAAGAACTTCCTGGAAGTCCTCGAGTTCTTTAGGGAGATTTTGGAGGTTTGGTCAATATGTATGTTTAATGTTTAAAGCACTTTTTTTATATTTAATTTTTGTCCTAAAAAAAAATGCATGCATATTCATATGTTGCTGAGTCCAAGAATGAGAAGCAAGCCACAGAATTCAATGTAATATGAACATTTACATAGTTAAGGACTCTAAATTTCTCAAGTCTTTTCAGGGTCCCCTTGCTTTGAAATTGTCACATGCAAAGAGCATTACTTCCATTTTTTTTGGTCAAGTGTGTTTACGTTAGCAAACTAGCGTTGATCTAAAAGAAATTAAGATTGCTTGATGCTGGCAAAGGTCTAGTGAAACTAGTACTTTTATATCCTGCAGTAAGAATGAATTTAATCTCTTTTGGAATGCAGTTTGTCAGTACATCATATGAACTTTAAATATGTGACCTTTCAAAATCCTACTTGTGGATTCCTCTTCTAAGAAATAATCAGAAATACATACAAACCTTTATGCATAAATATGTTCACCATAATATTCATAAAAATAAAAAAGAATCTTGGCCTATTTCCAAAGAAGTGGGAATGGTTAGAAAAGTATGTAGTCATGCGATAAGATATTTTCATAGCTTCTAAAATGACACATGCTGAGAATTTTTAATTAAATGAAAAAGGAAACACTTATGCTAGGATATTAAGTGGAAAAAAAACAGGTTGTAATATTTATTCAACTTCTGATTTTCAGGAGTGACAGTAGCTCTTGACCTTTCAAGATGCCTTTACCTTCCTGGTTAGTGGGTCCATTATCATTGACTAATAGTAGCTTTGTAAGTCATTCAGTCAATAACCATTCATTTCCCATTTACTCTGCTAGATATTAAGCTGCACCCTGAGATACAAAGAGCCGAAAATCTCCAGTATCTGAGTGCAAACTTGATATTTATTCATAAGTGTTTAATAGTAAGCAGTTGCGTTCTAGTTAAATGTCACAGCCTGGATTTCTTTCTTGTGTGGAAGGCTTTCTTTGCTTTAGGAATAAAGGTGGGTCAAAGCAAAGTGCTGCAGAAAAGAAGCCAGGAAATCCAGCTTACTTTAGGAAATCCTAAGGGGACAGTTTGGTCTGAACATTTTCAGCATGCATATTTGAGGGGAATCTATAGATTCTAGAATTGGCAGTAAGCTTCTAATGTTGCATCCACGTTTCTCCCTCCTTTGGGCTCTTAGCCAGTCTGGTTTGCATTAGTCTGGGCTATCAATGGGGAGTCTGTCACCCTCACTTAACTGAGAATTCCTAAAAGGCAGGTACCAAGGCTCATTCATCTTTTAGTGCAATTCCCCCAGCCTTGCATAGTGCTGGCATGTGGTAGGCACTCAATAAATGCTCGGAAAAAAATGAATTATTGCTATATTTATAGTTAACAATTGCTGTGATATAGAATGGATGGAGAAAAACTGGGTTAAGATTTGAGTAACAAAAAACATGGCCGCCTCACTGCCATCACTCTTTCAGCAGTGAACTTCTGGGAAGAATATTTACTTTGATTTACAGGCCAGTGAGCTTATATAGTATTTCATACTTACTATCTCACAAAGATTTAACAGATTTGAGACTAGTTGTAAAGCAATCTAAGCTCCTTAGAAGAAAAGTGCTATGCAAATCTGAATTGGAAATTTGATTATTTTTAACTTCAGTGGGAATTCATTGACAAATGAAGAGTGAGAAAGGGCTCAAGATTTGGAGAAAAACATGCTATAAAAAGAATATAAGTATGATCATTATAAGAAATGCTTGAGATTAGTCATACTGATAGAATATAAACATATGAGAATTAATATACATATGTATTATGCTTGGGGTGCCAAAAAATGTATACACATGACTTGTATTCATCATTTTTTTCTTAATATCTTTTTTTATTAGTTTCAGGTGTACAAAATAATGCAATAGACATTTCAGCCCTCACAAAGTGATAGCCCCCTCCCCCAATCTATTGCCCCTCTGACATAGTACATATCTATTACAATTCCATTGACTTCATTCCCTATGCTATACTCCATATCCCGTGACTTTGTATATATGTTAAATTATAGTTGACCTACAATATTATTCAGCTTCAGGTTCAGGTGTACAGTGCAGTGGTTAAGCATGTACACCACCCATGAATTGGTCTCCCTAATCAGAAATGTGCCCATCTGACACCATACAAAATCTTTACAACTTTATTGATTATATTCCCCAAACTGTCTTTCATATCTCTGTGGCAATATAGTAGTTACCAATTTATGCTGTCTAATCCCTTCCCCTTCTCTCTCATCCCCAACTCCATCCCTTCTAGCAAACATCAGTTTTTCCTGTATATCTCTGAGACTATTTCTGTTTACTTTGTTCATTTATTCAGTTCTTTAGATTCCACATATAAGTGAGATCATATGGTATTTGTCTTTCTCTGACTGACTTATTTCACGTAGCATAATGTTCTCTAGGTCCATCCATATCGTTGCAAATAATACGATTTGATTCTTCTTTATAGTATAGAAAGATTTCATTCTTCTTTATTGTATAAATGTACCACAGTTTCTTAATCTAGTCATCTACCGATGAGCATTTCAGTTGTTTCCAAGTTTTGGCTATAGTAAATAGTGCTGCAATAAACATAGGAGTACATATATTTTTTCTAATTAGCATCTTGGATTTCTCTAGATAGATACCTAAGAGTGGAATTCCTGGGTCATAAGGTAGTTCCATTTCCAGTTTTTTGAGATATCTCCATACTGATTTCCGTAATGGCTTCACCAATCTGCAACCCCACCAACAGTGCACCAGGGTTCCGTTTTCTCCACAACCCGCCAGCACTTATAGTTTGTTGATTTATTGATGATAGCCATTCTGACTGGAGTGAGGTGGTGTCTCATTGTGGTTTTTATTTGCATTTCTCTAATGGTTAGTGAGGTTGAGCATTTTTGCTTATGTCTGTTGGTCATCTGTATGTCCTCTTTAGGGAAATGTCTCTTCGTATCCTCCGCCCATTTTTTTAATTGGGTTGCTTATTTTTTTGGTGTTGAGCTGAATGAGTGTTTTATAAATTTTGATATTAACCCCTTATCAGATGTATCATTGACAAATATTTTCTCCCATTTAATAGGATGCCTTTTTGTTTTATTGACGGTGTCCTTTGCTTTGAAAAAATGTTTTGGTTTGATGTAATCCCATGTTTATTTTTTTCTTTTACTTCCCTTGCCCAAGGGGATATAGCAGTAAAAATATTACTCAGGGTAATGTCTGTAAATTTACTCCCTATAGTTTCTTCTAGGAGTTTTATGGTTTTGGGTCTTACATTTAAGTCTTTAATTCATTTTGAATTTGTTCTCATATATGGCATAAGGAGGTGGTCCAGTTTCATTTTTTTGCATGTATCTGTCCAGTTTTCCCACTTATTAAATAGACTGTCTTTACCCCAATGTAAATTCTTGCTTCCATTGTCATAGATTAAATGACCATATATGAATGGATTTATTTCTGGGCTCTCTATTCTGTTCCATTGATATATGTGTCTGTTTTTATGCCAGTACCTACTATTTTGATTACTGTAGCCTTGTAGTATGATTTGATGTCGGGTAGCACAATGCCTCCCACTTTGTTCTTATTTCTCAAGATTGCCGTGGCTATTTGGGGTCTTTTATGGTTCCATGTAAATTTTAGGATTATATGTTCTATTTCTGAGAAAAATGTCATTGGTAGTTTGATAGGAATTGCGTTGAATCTATATGTTGCCTTTGGTAGTATTGATATTTTAACTATATTGATTCTTCCTATCCATGAACATGGTATGTGTTTCCATTTATTTGTATCTTCTTTGATTTCTCTCTTCAGTGTCTTATAATTTTCTGAGTACAAGTCTTTCACGTTCGTTAAATTATTCCTAGGTATTTTATTGTTTTTGAAGCAATTGTAAATGGGATTGATTTCTTGATTTCTCCTTCTGATAGTTTATTATTGGTATGTACAAATGCAACTGATTTCTGAATACTAATTTATTATCCTGCTACTTTACTAAATTTGTTTATCAGTTCTAATAGTTTTTTCGGTGGAGTCTTTGGGGTTCTCTCTCTGTATAGTATCATGTCGTCTGCATATAGAGAAATTTTACTTCCTCCTTTCCAATTTGGATGTCTTTTATTTCTTTTCTTGTCTGATTGCTGTGGCTAGAACTTTTAGAACTATGTTAAATAAAAGTAGTGAAAGTGGACAGCCTTGTCTTGTTCCTGATCTTAAGGGGAAAGGATTTAGCCTTTCCCCATTGAGTAAGATATTAGCTATGGATTTATCATAAATGGCTTTTATTATGTTGAGATATGATCCTTCTAGTCCTACTTTGCTAAGAGTTTTTATCATAAATGGCTGCTGGATTTTGTCAAATGCTTTTTCTTTATCTATTGATATGTTCATATGATTTTCATTTTTCATTTTGTTAATATGTTGTATCATGTTAATTGATTTGTGGTTATTGAACCAACCTTGCATACCAGGAATGAATCCCACTTGATCATGGTGTATGATCTTTTTAATATGCTGCTGAATCTGGTTTGTTAGTATTTTGTTGAGGAATTTTGCGTCTATGTTCATTAGGGATATCGTCCTGTAGTTTCTTTTTTTTGTAATGTCTTTGTCTGTTTTTGGGATCAGAGTAATAGTGGCCTTGTAAAATGTGCTTGGGAGCCTTCCCTCTTTCTGGATTTTTAGGCATAGTTTGAGGAGAATAGGTGTCAATTCTTTTTTGAATGTTTTATAAAATTTACCTATGAAGCCATCTGGTCCAGGACTTTTGCTTGCTGGGAGCTTGTGGATTACTGATTCAATTTCTTTGGTAGTGATCAGTCTGTTCAGAGTTTCTGTTTCTTCTTGATTCAGTCTTGGAAGATTGTAAGCTTCTAGAAATGTATCAATTTCTTCCAGACTGTCAAATTTGTTGGCATATAGTTGCTTGTAGTATTTTCTTAAAACTTTCTGTATTTCTGTGGTCTATATTCATCTTTTGTTATCAGTGTATGTTGAGTATTACAATTTTAATACAATTTTTCCTTTCTTAAAATATGTATACATTTTTTGGCACCTTCTGTATGTACATATATATGGGAAAAATCAATCAATGTTTCTCATGTCAGCACCAGTGTATTGCATCTGTGCCTGGCATCACTGGAACTCATAGTTTGGAAAGATGCTTCAGCTTATACCATTCCTGTTGGGTAACAAAGCAACACTCACGCTTGCTGACCATGATGTACCATTGTCTCTGGAACATTCTGTGATGATCTGCATGTTTGGAATTATGGAATGTTACTGTCAAACATAAACATTTGCTTTTCTTTATTTACTTTGCAACATTTTGGACTATGTTAAAAAGTTTTTCTTAAGAGATTTTATTTTAAGCATTTTATTTTTATTTTAAACATTGAGTGGTGGTGCATACTATTTAAAATCAGAATTTTATTTTAAGCTTGAAAATTTGAATTTCCACCCAAATTCAGAAATTTTCCCCACCTATTTGAAAAAAATCTCTTCATGAAGTTTTCTCTTAGTCCTGTTAATATTATATTCATCTTAAGTGAAATCTTATGAAATCTAATCTGGAATTATAGTGCATTTATTCCTTGTAATTATTATCTTTACCTTACAAGCCCATTATATGTAATATTTTATCATTTCCTTTTTAATTTACTTCTGTATGTATGCATTTTTATGCATTGGATATTTAAATTAATGTTTATTGAATGCTTACTATGTGTATGCACTGAGTTTTGTGCTATACCCAAGTATCATCTCATTTAATATTCACACGAAACTACACAAGGTTAGATGTTATTTTGACTTTAAAAGTCATGGTCATTGTAGAAAAATAGGAAAATCTTGAAGGGGAAAAATAAAACAAATTCATTAGCAATCCAACCATTTAGAGAGAACATTTTGGAGAAATTAATTTTATTCCCTTTTTTCCTTATGTTTATGTGGACACAAGTATGCTTTATGTGGCATGTGTGTATATGTATATTTTCCATGATAAAATTAGGATGTTGATGTATATGTTGTTTTGAAACATGCTTTCTATTATTTTAACCATGTATGTAGGATTGAACATTTTCCCATGCAATTACATATTTTTTTCCTAACATTATTTTAATAATTTCCCGGGCTTATTATAAATGGAATAAAGCTCACTGTCATTCAGTCAATTCAGAAATATAAAGAAATAGAATCACTATTTTGTGTCTAGGCTTTGAGACTTTTTAAATTTCCTATTCTTGATCTCCTTGAAAAGAGCTATTTACAGTATGTGGGTGGAAATATTTGTCAGAATTAGGATCTGACATTCCTTAACTCTTACTGGTGTTTATTGTAAGAGGGGAATTGAGTATTTTCTTGTTTTGGCTGTAAGAGGAATTTGATCCTGTTCCCTATAATGTGCCTTTGAAAAATAGGTTTGTGAGAGACTCCTTGGAGAATATGAGCAAACTGACTTACATGTGTGTAGATCTATTTCTTAATGTAACAGTGATAATATTATTGAATACTTGTCAATCTAGAATATGCCCATGCATGGTCCCATTTTAAAAATGAAATATAGTAAATTAGTTTTCAAAATCATCATTGTCTTTGAAATTATCTCATTTATTACTTTCTAGTTTTAGGACCTTTTTAAAAAACAACAAAAAAATACAAGACAAATAAAGACCTAAGGCTTCTTCACATTCTCTAGCCAGCTAATTTAAGAATACAAGTGTCTAGTAAGACATAAGGATTCCTGTTAAAGCTGGTACATTTTGGATAGATGTCATTGATACTGTACTCCTGCGAATACTGCCTAGTATTGATCTAAATAGTATTGCTGCTTTTATGGGAAAATGTTATAACAGCATCAAAATATTTGAGGCACGCATTGATGGTCAGTACTACAGTTTTGAAATGATTAAATTCATCCAATATTTGGCCCCTGTCTTAGAAGACATCTGTATCAAAGTCAAGTTGTTTGAGAAGGCATTGCCTGGTGTGGGATGTAATGTAAGGCAGTTATCTGTGGGACCCTTCTGAAGGTGCTGTGACTGAATAGGCCAAGTCATTTCCCTGGAAAGTGGGGTTTGGTTCTACTTTAAGGCTTAAATCTCAACATCAACATCAACATATTGGAACCTCAGTAAGCAGGGTCAGGATAGGGTTAAATTTTTTCCAGGAATCAACAAGGGGCCATTTTTCATGAGCTAGCCTGAGTGTTATCAGCCAGAGATCAGTGATGTAGTGATAATTACCCATCTTTCATGGCAGCACTTTGGCAATAATAGCATTTTATTTAAATCCTTTGTTTGAGGATTTAATATTAACCTTACTTTCCTAATAAGGGAATGAGTAGAGGAAGTGCCGCTTAAATTTCTCTGAGCTTATATTTGGAATCACACGGATAAGGGGTGGACACTGAGCATTTCTATTTTTGTCTAATAGTTCCTTCCCTTGGATGCTGGGTCCCAGTCTTTGTTACCAGGTTAAATATCATTCCATTCATTAAGCCTCTCTAAAAACAGAGCAGAGGATGCAGTAATAATTAAAGGTGCTTCATCCCACACGTCTCCTGCCCATTTCTGTCCCTTCTAGGGGAAGGCTGCCACACGCACCCTGGGTCCTGAGAGGGTGCTCACTGTTGCTGCTGATTTTATCTTTTCTGTTAGGAACGCTTATGTGTGCAATGTTGGCAGAGTGCATGGCCTTGAGGGTTTTCTAAAATCATAGTTTGTCTCTGAGCCCAAGGGGATTGCGTCTGTAGCTTATGATGATAGGAAGCTTGGCCACCCTCTCTGTACCCTGACATAATGGGGAGCTCTGTCTAACGGATCAGTTCTGCTGCCAATGTTAAAATTGGGAAACATGCAAGCAGCTCAGTGGGGAGGCTATGGAGAGCTACAAAAATGCCACTGAGTTTGCCTGCAGAAATGTGCGATCCCGTTTGAGGTCGTAGTATGGCTTCCAGAGCATTTTCTCACTTTCTGAATTGCTCTTTGCCTTTTTATTAAGTCCTTCCTTCCTCTCTCCCTTTCCCCTCCCCTCCCCTCCCCTCCCCTCCCCTCCCCTCCCCTCCCCTCCCCTCCCCTCCCCTCCCCTCCCCTCCCCTCCCCTCCCCTCCCCTCCTTTTTTCTCACTCTCAACATAATAAAAGGCCACAGGAACTGGGGCCTTGGCTGGATTCTGCCCTCCAAAAGAAGTCAACCATCATAGGAACCGCAGTGCCAGAATCTGGATCTAGAATACCACCACACCCTTTACAAAATCCACAGGAATCACCATGTTTCTGACACTATTTGTGAAATAGGTGGGGAAATTATAGATGCTATATTTGGTATTGGTAAGGGATAGGAATAGTGTGGTGTAATGAAAGAGCTAATTCTGAATTGATTCAGGGGTTTATCTTTCTGTGTTTTGAGAATTTCTACTTTTTACTTATTTTATGAGTCTTGCATTTTCTCCATTTTTCTAAGTATCTTCTTTCCTCAAACTTTTGATCACATTTTTTCTTCTTAAAACTCATTTTTAATTTCTTAAATTAATAGTTTTTACAACCTCAACTTTTATGGTGATATCTCCTGATTTTCCTTGTCATCTCTCTGGCTAGTTCCCGTCCTAGTCTCTTTCCCAGACACATCTTCCCCAGTCCCCTGTTACGTACTGATGTTCTTTCCTCTCCTGTATTTGGCCTGATCTTTTTCTCTTTCTGGTTTCAACTATGTGCTCTGGTCCCAACTCAAAATTTCTCTAAGCTATACCTTTCTGGAGCTCTCCACTGCAGGGCTTCACAGGTATCTCACACTCCACATGCCCTGAATGGAACTCATCATTTTCCTACGTTTTCTCTTTTCCAATTGCTCTCTCTTGTGATTCTGCTCTTCAGAAAACTGGGGTTTGTCTGGACCCTTTCTCCACTCAGTAACCACACCCAGTCAATTACTTTCAAGCCCTGTTGGCTTCCTCCTTAATAACTGGTAACTCTGTCCTCCCCCATGCCGCACTGTCCCCAAGCTGAGTCACACCTTTAGCCTTACAGTCCTGCAATAGAACCTGTAATAGAACTGGTCATGTCACCCACCCAAAGTCTAGCCAGGGAACTGTTTGCCACATTGCATATGTAACTTTTGTGCTTGCATCCTTCAGTGGCTTCCATAGTTTTCAAGATGAAGTTGAAACTCTTGAGGGCATATTCAAAGCCCTCTGTGATTTGGCTTCTTCATGCCTCATCAGCCTCCTGGTTGCTGTTTTGCCATATGCTTCCCCCATCCTCAAAACACATTCACACACACACTGCACACTCACAGATGCACAAACACACACTCACTGTTACCTTTCCTTGCAGATGAACTCTGCAGTTCTCTGAACATGCCGTACTCTCTTATGCCTTTATTTTTGTTTGTTGATTTGGTTTTGATGATAATTTGCTCTTCCTGACTGCTCTTCCTTTGCTTCTTTACCTGGTTGTCTTCTTGTGTCCTCCTTTAAGACTCAGAATGGGTACTGTCTCCTCTGGAAGAAGTGACCTAATATTTTGAGTATTATTCTGTGCTTTGGTCTTTCTGTCACTGGCCATTGCTATGTTGTGACATTTATTATTCTGTCCTGTAGTTATTTTTGTCCTTGTTTTCTCCGTAACTGTCCTGACCATAAATTCATTGGGTTCACAGACTTCTTCATTCATTCCCTCATTCATTTATTCAGCAAGTATTTGAGTGCCTTCTTCATGCTGGCAGTAGTCAAGATACTGTTTTATTTGTATCTCTAGACTCTGCTCCTAAAGTGTAGTGATTGGAAAATAGTAGGATATCAGTTAATGTTTGTCAGATTACAATCTGGAAAAAGATTTTTCATCCTCAGAAGAGGAAATGTTCAGGACAAATAGACCAGACTGTCAGCAGTGGTTATCTTTGGCCATGGGAATACTGGTTACTTATACGTTTTCTTTGCCTTTCTCATTTATATGGAGCATGATTGTTTTCATAATCAAGGCACAATGCTTTTAAAATAATAAAAAATAGTTATAATTAAAAGGGAAAGTGATCATTTGTTATATATTTTTAAATGAAAGAAAAGCAGACTACAGAACAATATACAGGAAGAATGCAGTTTTGTTTCATGTATTTCATGTTAAAAAAAAACGGGCCTTAGACAGAAATAAACCTCGAGTATATGGCCAAATAACCTCAACAAAGGTACCAAGGATGCTCAATGGGGAAAGGATAGTCTTTTCAACAAATGATGCTGGGACAACTGGATATGCACATGCAGAAGAATGAAGTTAGACTGTTACATTACAACATATACCAAAATCCAAGTGGTTTAAAGACGTATATGTAAGCCTGAAACTATAGAGCTCCTGGAAGAAAACATAAGGGAAAACCTTCATAACATTGAATTTGGCATTGCTTTCTTGGATGTGACACCAAAAGCACAGGAAACAAAAGCAAAAATAGACACATTGGACTACGCCAAACTTAAAAACTTCTAAAAGGAACAGTGATAAAGCAACCTAAAGAATCAGGTGAAATATTTGCAAACCATATATCTGGTAAGGAGTTAATTTCCAGAATGTGTAAAGAACTATAATCCAACAACAAAAAACCAAATAATCTAATAAAAAAGACAAAAGTCTTGGATAGATGTTTCTCCAGTGAAGATATTCAAATGGCCAACAGACATATGAAAAGATGCTCAACATCACTAATCATCAGGGGAATGCTAATCAAAACCACAGTGAGACAGCACCTCACACCCTTTAGGATGATCATTATCGAAGAATCAGAAAATAACAAATATTGGTGAAAAAGTGGAGAAGTTGGAATTCTTGTGCACTGTTGGTGGGAGTGGAAAATGATGCAACTGCTACAGAAACCAGTTTCATGATTCCTCAAAAAATTAAAAGTACAACTAACATTACCAGAAAGTCCACTTCTGGGTATATATCCGAGAGAACTGATGATGAGCTCATAAAGAAATACTTCATACCCATGTTCATTGCAATGTTATACACAATAGTCAAGAGGCAGAAGTAACCTAAATATCTCTCAGTGGATGAATGGATAAAGAAAACCTGATATGTACATATAATGGAATATTATTCAGCCTTAACAAAGGAAATCCATGCTACAACATGAATGAAACTTGATTTGATGTCTACTGATGTTTTGTCCTTTGATCGCTGCATATGTGAAACTAACGTATGAATGATGATGAAAAATTAAGTACTAGTGAGGTGCTAGCCGGGTGGATGAAGCCATAATGGTGTTCTCATCTTGTTTGTATTCCTACCCCCACCCTAGTGTCTGACACAGAGTAGGTATGTGTTACAGGGACTGAATTGTGTCTCCTCAAAATTCATGTCGAAGTCCTAGCCTTCAGTACTTCAGAATGGACTTCATTTGGGGATAGGGTCATTAAACAGATAATTAAGTTAAAATGAGGTTGTTAGCATGGGCCTTAATCCATATGGCGGTTGTGCTTATAAGAGGAGGAGATTAGGACACACGTAAGCACAGAGAAAAGATCATATGAAGATAGAGGGAAAAGATGGCCATCTACAAGCCAAGGATAGGAGCCTGAGAAGAAACCAACCCTGCCCACACGCTGATCTCGGTCTTCTGGCCTCCAGAACTGTGAATACGTTAATTTTTGTTGTTTTAGCCACCTAGTCCGTGGTACTTTGTTATGGTAGCCCTAGCAATCTAATACAGTATGTCATAAACACTTGTTGAATTGTATATAATGATTGTCTCTTGAATTTCCCTGCTGACTTTTCAAAATTGTTAAATGGCTTTAACTAGATTGTGACATTTTCTTAACAAAATTTTTCGATATAGTGAGGCAGTCTGGGAAGGGAGGGTGGCAAAGTGGTGGGGCCGCACAGAACGGTGTTGTAGAGTTCGCCATGAAAACATGTTAGAGGGTTTTATGGGAGGGCTTTAAGAAAGGGAGGGGTCAGAATAATAGATGTCAGTTTCAACCGCATTATAGAGGTTGGTGAGAAGATGAAAGAGGAAGGGTGTTTTCTAAGTAGGAAGGGTAAAATGGCTAAAAATGGAAATCCAGATAATTGAGTGAATGTCGTAGATGTATCGATGTTGGATTCTGAAAACACTTCAAACACTGGGGAGCCCAGTCTTCTTGTTTTAGTGATAAAGAAATTGAGGCCCATGTCTAATCCCTAGGCTGTACACCTGAAATTAATATAAAATAACATTGAATGTCAACTGTAATTGAAAAATTAAAAAGAGCGGGGAAAGGCGAAGGGGAATAAGAAGTTTAACTTTCCAAGTATAAAACAAATACATCACGGGGATGAAATGTACCACATAGGGAATATATACAGTCAATAATATTGTAATAGTGTGGTAGAGTGTCAGGTGGTTGCTGGCCTTAGGGTGATCTTCTTAAGTATATAATTGTTGAATAACTATGATGTATGCCTGAAACTAATATAATATTGTGTGTTAGCTATATTTTAATAAAAATCTTAAAAAAAAAAGAAAAGAAAAGAAATTGAGACCCAGAGAGGGGTAGTGACTTGATCAAGTTGGAATCTGCTTTTGGTGAATGGCTCTTGAACCCAGGTAGCCAGATTTCCTTTCCACTATGCCTGTCAGCAGCGTGATGCCAAGAACTTAAAGAAAGACTGAAACTGTGATTTGCTCCCTGTCACTAGAATGCTATGTCTTTAAGTTGTGCTCGTCTCCCCATTTCCAATATAGTGTTTCTATAGCCAGTGAGGACTGATGACATTTTAAGGTTGCTTTTCTTTTGAGGCTATCCTTTTGCCTGTAATAAAATTTGGACAGATTTTTGCTGGGGCTCCTAACAAACACTTGTCTTTCTATGCCATGGCCATTAGATTGTAACTCATCGTAATGCAGTTTCCAGGACAAGTAAAAATGTAGGCCCCAAACAGGTTCCAGCTGGCAGTAAGCTGAGCTGAAGTCCTGCTTATGTGCAGGCTGTGATTTTGTGATTTTATTTGCAAACATTGATTTCCTTTTTTTTTTTTTCAGTTTCCTGGAAACATTTCTAGAAATGTTTTATAGCCTTGGCTGCATTTCAAGATGATGGTTTCAGGTGGGTCAACCTCCAACAAAGTGGTTGATAACTCAATTTTATGTCTAAATTTCAGAAAACAGAGGGGAACAAAGAAAAGGGGCAAAAGGAATGTTCTAGTTCAGCCAAGGCAATATCACCTTAGCATAATACAGTCTCTAAAGCCTGGATAAAACCTCATCTGTGGCAGAATTCCTAATTAAATGAATGAATTCAGCAGATATTGGACTGGCTACCATGTACAAACTATGGTGCTAGAATAAATGATCATATTTAGTATTTGAAAATATGCTGGGCCCTGTGAAATAAAGTATTAATATTAACATTGTTACTATTCACAAGAGGGTTCACTTGTGCCCTATGACTCATGTACATGTGATTTAAATGCCTTTAAGGCACCTAATATATGTGTCTGGATTTTGCTGAATGTCTCCCCTATGGTTAGATTAATATGTTCCGCTGCCCCCTGTGTTTCTTGTAAATCAGTAGTTGAATTTGGAGGCTTGAGCAGATTTGGTTTGATTTTTTTTGGCAAGACTGCTTCATACTTCAGAGGTGGTGGTGTGTTCTCACCTAATAGATTCTGAAAGTCTGTAGGAAAAGGAACGTGTAAGTCCAGGGTGCATTCGTTTTCTTGGGGAAAATGTTCCCACAACTTAATGTAAAAGATCTGGAAAGCCTTCACCTCACCTCACCCATCTGGGCTGGACGCCCTTCCTTTGTGCAAGTGATTTCACAGCACTTATCAAACTAACTGGTCCACTTTAGTGTCTGTCTTCTCCACGTCAGCATGCACTCTTCAAGGTTTTATATAATTCTTGATTTTTGTAACAGTTTAGCATGATGCCTGGCATGTAGGTACGTAAGGTTTATTAAATCCATTGAATAAATCATGAAGATAAATACATGCTTGAGGCATGTTTCAGTCCATTGGTATTGCTATGCTTGGCCAGTTGTCTATGTTGTCAGTATTTGGGGGCTGTAGTAAGGCTGGGAAATGAGGTAGATAAGAAAGCTTCTGTTAGTGCAATTATCAATTGAATACACATTGTACAAGTTGCTTAGCCTATAAAATACCAGTCTAATAGTGGTTAATTAAAGGGGAACTATAATTTCACTGAGATAAGCTCTCAAGCTGTAGCTGTAGGTAAAAGTGGACTATATTTGCTTGGTGAAGCTGTGTCCTAACCTGTGACATTTAGAAGAAAAGGAAAGGAGGAGAAGCAGGACTGGCTTGCGGGTGTGTGATGAGTGCACTCACACAGTGGGCCCAGCTCTGACGGCCTCTGTGCTTGGGGAGCAGTGCTCTGTGGTCGCTATCTTGAAACTCTTGATAATTTTATCTTTGAATTTGTGTTTTTGTAAGTGAAGTCTGGTGGGACAATGGTGCCTTTCCAGGGGCGTGGAGCTCTGCTTCTCAGGGCAGTGCTACTTTCCCACGCCCGGTACCCTGGTTCTGCCCGGTCTGTCCCTGTCCCCACCATCAGGCAACCACTCTCAGTGTCTGTCCCCCATGGAAGTCTGGGTACTGGGAGTATCGGGGTCACACATGCACACCCCACAGTGTCTCAGTGCAAGGAATGGTGGTGGTCATCCCACAGTGGTGCGCTGGTTTCAGCAGGGGACTCAGCACCTCTCATCACTCCCCATCCAGTTACTGAGTGTGTCCCAGTGTGAAGGGTGCAGGCCCTTGGGGTGGGCCTATGCCCCCAGTATTTCTGTACTCAAGGGAGTATGATAGTAAATAACAAATAAAAGACAACATGGTAGGTTAACAGAGAAAGACCAGGGATGAAAGGAACAATTTTATATTTTAGTATCTTTAATGGCACTTGTATCCAACTTTTTCAACAAGGAGCTCCACATTTTTATTTTGGATTGGGCAAATTATGTCCCTGACCCTGAAGAGAATGTCATTAGACGGCATATGGAAGAAGGGGGAGCTTGGGCGTTATGCAGTTAGCTCTCTCCACAGGGAGGGAATGTGGTCAGTTTACTTGGATTCTTATAAGAACAACATCTCAGCTGTCTTGTCTGATGTACATTTTATAAGGGCATGTAAATCCCCTTTTCTTTGATTTCAGTGTTCACCAAAACAATCTTGGGACTGTGATTTGTCTCCCATGAGTTTAGCTATAGGAGAGAATATAGTGATTCGAAGAATTTTGAGTTTTCTAATAATACCTAATAGCTTTCTAATACCTAATAGCTAATAAAAGATAGTTATGCTTTATTGTAAACTAGACTCGTTGATGTTTTGATTTTCCATATTGGTTGTTACCTTGGTTTTATGACAGTTCCCCTTTGAAGATGATCCAGTGTGGTGGGTGGGTTACCACAAATAGGTTTCTAAGCTTGCAAGCCTGACGGCTGGCACTGGAGTCTGCGAGTCACTGAGTCCCAGAAAGGAGGTCTCTTAGGAGAGACTGTGAGGTCTCTTAGGAGACGATCTGCCCCTGATTTCCCCTGCGAGTGAGTCCGTGGCATCACAATGTGGCAGGGCACATACGTGCTCATTTTCCTGAAGCATTTGTGATCTGGGCACGAATAACAACTGTGAGGCTTACTCAGGCCTTGAACAGAACAACACAACTGCATCTCTTTGGGCAGTTCCTAATAAGCCTACAGCTTCAAGGAGGATGAAATTAATATGTAATTGAAAGGGTCAGGGAAGCCAAGCTAAAAAGTGTGATATTCTACCTAGATTTGGACGTGAGAAATGAGTTTGTGGTCTTCGAAAGATCTTTTAAGAAAACACTCGCTGCCAAACACCTGTTGTAACATATGCCACTAGTACTTAAGTAATCCTGAAAGCAGGGATGGGTTTTCACAGAAGAGTTTAATTGTGAATGCAAAATCCTCCTGAAACTTGCTGAGGAAAGCTTTTCAGTGTCTACTGACTAGAGAGACTACCAAGGGCTAAAATTAAATTATTTCCTCCCAATTAAAATATTCTCAAATTCATGTCAAAAATATTTCTTGAGGACAATTACTTAGTAAGCATAATAAATATAAGCTTTGTACATGTGTATCCTGTGTGGTGACCCAGTGGAACTAGCATGGAGGGGAAACAGGACTAAGGGTCAGATATATTGCTGAAGTATTCAGTAGCTCACAAACAACAGAAAGGGCGCATTAGGTAGGACTGTGGTTGAGAGGGACCTCAAACTGGCTGAAGCAAGAAAGCAATATTGTTTTGCTTATGGAACTGAAACTCTAGGCATAGGACTAGGTTTTGTGTGGAGCAGTGCAGGCGTCAGAGATCTCTCTCATCTTTCCGCTCTGTGTCCTGCAGTCCATCCAACTTTCCATCCTCCGTATTCTGTGCTCTTCCCAGTCTCTGAAGAAAATCTGGAGGTGGAATTCAGAGCAGCCACTGTTGTCTCCACTTGTGAAATGTGCACAACCAGAACCCACCACCGTGGCTGGGGATGGACCGTGCTGGCTGCCGGAGCCTGGAATCTCCGGCTCCACACTTGGAGCCTTGAAGGAGGCCTCATCTCCTCTAATAGACTGAGAAGAGGGGGAGCAGTGGGTCTCCACATAGAAATCAGGCTTTTCTCACATGTTGAACAACCCAAATACAGAATTTTTTCACTACAATGGAAACTGAGTATAAAAAAAGTATATTAGGGTAATACAATACAAAGTACTGTGTGTGTGTGTGTGTGTGTGTGTGTGTGTGTGTGTGTGTGTGAAGATGAAAGGAGAAAGAAATCTTAGGTTGGGGGAGTTGGAAAAGCTTTGTGAGTGAGACCTCCAAAACGGATGTGATTTGGCTAGAAATGTGGCAAAGAAGACTTTTCATGCAGTGCCATCTCTTTTATTGGGAGAAATGGGGAGAGCATATGGCTGAGATGGGAACCTGGTTGGGGAAGAATACATAGGTTGTAGAATATGTATTTTTTGGGGAGAATGGCTGTTGTGTTGGGAAAAGACTTTGGGGTTGTATTGTGAAAGGTCTCAAATGCTAGGTCATGGTATTTAATTTAGTAGGCCATAGAGATCTTGAAATATTTCTAAGCATGGGTGACGTACACAGAGCTGCAATTAAGACAGACCAGGAGGAGATTCTGGTTGCACTGAAGCAGGGAGCCCAGCAGACCAGTTTAGTCCTTCAGGCAAGGGGATAATAGCAGGAATGGAAAGGCAGGGCAAGATGGAAAAGAAAATATGGGAGTGAGAGGAAGACTCAAAGATAGCTCCCAGCTCTTGTGGCAGGTTTCTATTTAGGGAAATAAGGAAATCTGGCCAGGGAGCTGCTGGAAGAAGAGGAGAGAGATTCCGAGTGTGTCCTGAGACATACTGAGTGCCGTGTTCACACGGCATAATGTGCATGATTAAGCATCGCACGGAGACTCAGGCAGTGGAACAGAGTGAGTAGCTATGGCTCAGTGACGCAGTGTGTTGGGACAATTTTGATTTTGATTTTGCTCCTGGGATTTAGTGGACATAGACTTGGAATACTTGAGACACCCCTGCACAAGGAAGAGCTGTACACCCAGACGTCAGTTGCACTTCCTGTTCAGAAGATTGAGAACTCCTGCATGACAGTGTCTGTCCAAGTGTAAAATTTTACGCTTGTTGGCAAGTGTAAAATCTTACTCGTTTTTATGTCTGTAAGGGAGTGATGGATATTATGCCAAGGGCTGAGGGTGCTTTGGGGATTTTACTCCCAATTTCCTTTTGAAAGAGACGAGGAAGATGAATGGCTGAGATGGAGCTCGAAGTGATGTGAAAGGCCCTGGGTTCATTTCCTTCTTCTGCGACCAACTTGAATGTGCTCACAAGGGTCAATTTTCTTCGCTGCTGCTTCTTCATCTGTTACCCAGGAAAAGGAGGGATGGCTTTGAGATTGAGTAATAATATCCTAGTAGAGTGAGTTTGTGCTTTACTATGTTGTGGCTAATCTCGGTTATTTCAGGCTAAATTATGTACCCTTCTCCTTGGCTCTGAAATCGACTGTGTTACTTCTCCCTAAGTGGGGTTCCAGTGGGTGCTGTATTGGGTGCTGCCTCAGCCTGTCTTTCTCTTCGGATGAAATCCAATAATTACTACGTTTGTTATAAGATGGACTCTCCCCTGTATACCCCAGTTTAAAGGTTATCTTTGCCTTAGCCTTGGCTTTTGCCAGTTCTTACGAGTGCTGTAATTAGTTTCTAACAACTTAGTACAGGATTGCCCATGAATTGAGAAAGTGGTGATGAAAGCCAGTTTCTAGTATCTTACACTGTCCTGTTCGCCCTTGCAAGACTGGGTTGCTTCTTTTGGTATAAGTTGGGATCTCCTCTGGTACTTTTATTATATTTTTTTCTGATACTATTCCTTAGGAAATTGCTTATGGGGATTAGGCAGAAAGCAACAGTTGAGAGTAAAGTTAATATAACTAGTGATAATAACAACAGCAACAGCAACAATTACTCCCACTGACATACCTTTTTAACCCATTCCAGTTAGTGGGTATAAGCGACAGAATGTTCAAACTTACTTTTAAGAACTACAGAGTTAAACCACAGTGATTGCAAAGCTACTGGGCAATATAAAAACTGCTTTTTACGTTACCGAACAGCAGGAAAAGCAATGACCTTGCATACCGTGAACCAGGAGATGTGTCTGTGGAAATGCACCTGTTTTTACAGGAACCATTGTGAGTTGCACAGAGTTTGTAGTGGGATGTTTTTTCCTCTCCATTCTGCTTCTCTAAATCTCCCTACTCTCCACAGTCCAGGTCAAGTCTCCCCTTTGCCGGGAGCCACTCTTGTCACCAGGGACACTCTTGATTTCTCTGTTTTGATTTCCTGCTGTTTCTGTTTCTCACAAACCAGTTTCTCTCATTGGAGACTTGTTTCATGCGTAGTCCTTAGCACTCCCTCGCTTCCACACTGTTAGCCATGCAGTAGAAGCTTTCTGTCTTCCTGTCGGCTTTACTCAGATTTTAGTTTAAAGAAGTATGAAGAATTCATTCAGATGTTTTGATAACAAGTTTTGCAAAGAATCAAAGGAAAATTAATTAACTATACTGTTAGTATAGTATTAAATTATGGCACTATTGAAAACGAAATTCCCTGAAACATTTGAACGTACTTTGAGGATAAATGTATACTGCATCTCAATTAGGATTTTCCTCCTGAAATGCTTGAAAGCTAAGAAAGTGGAAGAAGTGTTTATTTTATTTTAGAAAGCACGCAAAATTTACCATAAATGGTCTATTAATGTTTACCTTTAATAAGGAAATTTAGATCGGGTTTGATTTATTTTTAAAATGGCAGCAATTTGATGAATTAAGTAGACCAAAATTCTTATTAGGCAACTACTGGAAAAATATTCATTGCAACTTTCTTCCACACGTTAAATATGGGCTAATTTCTCTTTTTCTTGTATTCACTTAGCTATTGCTTTTAATGCTTTGAGGACATGGTATTATTTCTATTATATCTAGATATTTTGCATTTTCTTGAGAGGAAAGAACTCAATATTTTACAGTTCAGAATTCTGCTTTCCTATGTACTCCAAATTTTAAGCTCTATTTCCTTCTTTTATGGGTTTATCAGTATTTAAATTAGATAATAGACACAATATGAAACCAGTGAGAACTTTGGATAAACTAAATTTATTATTGCATTTTTAGATTTTTAGGAGTTTAGTGTCTTGTGGATTAAAAAAGATCTATTTGATAGTTGTTTACTGAATTATTTCATAATGGAGAAGGATTGAAAAATAATACCCACTTTGGTATGCATGCAGTGAACAGACCCATTCATACATTGATGGTGATAATGTAAATTAGGAATTATGATCTTAGAAAACACTCTCCAGATATGCCTTATGTTTATATGTATCCTTAAGTGATATCTTTTTGTAAATTACATTTATAAGACATCTCAGGTACAAACAGAAATGACGCAGTGTTAGTGAGATGTTAACCAATCATTGAATACTAATACCTAATGTTTTTTGAAAGATAACTTTGTGCCAGATGCTGTTTTAAGTATTTTGTGTGTATCATCTTATTTATTTGTCCCAAAACCTAATGATAGATGTGCCATTGTCATTTACCTTTTCTTTTTTTGATGAGGAAACTGAGGCACAGAGAAATTATGCAACTTGCTGATGTGATAGAGCCAGGATCGGACCCTAGGCTGTTTGACTCTGGGGTCACTACACCACATAGGTTTTTTCCTGTGTCAGAGAAACATGTTGGGAGGTCTGGTGTAGACTGACATGGTGAGGGACAAAGGGTTTTAGGTTGAGAAAATGTGGGAGGGTTTTGAGGACAAAGGCAGAACAGTGAGGGTTCTGAGATCAGCTGTGGGTTTGCCGAAATGCTCTTCTCCTGTCGCAGCATCTAGGTTTGCCTTTTGAAACTGCATATGACCTGGGCTGGGCCAATCCCAGCAGCCTTTGCACCTCTCAGACCATAGTGGTTGGTTCAGGGATGGGCAAATAAACCACATTAGGCCAATAAGAACGATTAAATTTTCATTCAGGAAATTTTATTGGAACTCTTTACAAAGCAATGCTCTCTTTTCACTGGTCTTAAAGCTTGGAAGATATAAGCCTGAAGCTGCTGGCAGGCATCTGGCCACTAGTAAGGTAAAACTTGGCTAGAAAAAGAGGATCAGATTGAGAAAAGCAGAGGTGAGAGGTGGAGAAAAGGGATCAAGTTCGGATGATATCTTCTGGATCCAGCTATGTCTGAAGATTTGTGATATGAGAGGTCCACCCTTAGATTTTTAAGTTTTGTGAGCCTCATTTTTCCCTGTTGCCTTTATCTCCCGTCTTCTCTCCTCCCCACTTCTCTTCTCCTCTTCTTCCCTCCCCCCCATTATTTACAACTAAAAGAGTTCTAACACAAAAGGTGAATAAATTTAGAAACTGTCCAACCTGGACATCTCCTCGTTTCTGTCCCTCGTCTGAAGGAGGAAGTGGTTAACAGCATTAAGGGTACAAAACTAGGTGGGTGGGGGCTGTATTGTTAGGGGACTTCTGAACATCTCTGAGCCTTTCTGAGAAAACCGTTGAGAAAGACTTTGGTCCTCGATACTCTCTTGGAGGCAGAGCCATGGGACCATGGACCAAGCCACTATGTGCATCAGAGAAATGTGTAAGCTAAGTCCCCTTTCCTTAGGCACAAAGGGTTGAGTTTAGTGGGTGGGAGCATAATACATACTACATTTTCTATATTGAACATATCCTAATAAATGGTCTTCTGCTTTGAGACTCTGGATGTTAGGAGATTAATTTGCTTAGTCTCATGCAATTGAGGGAAGACATTAGAAATTTTAGCAAATGCTTTCATCAAAGCTTTATCCTGGGATGACCTATTCCATCTTATAATGTACCTTGTAGGAATTAATCCTAAAAAGTAATCAGCAGTAGAGACAGGGTGCAAGCTGTTTGATAAATCTTTCCACTATCAGATATGAAATGACAGGTAGCTTTCCATCTAAGCTTTGCACCTTTTGTAGAGTTGTGTAGCTCCCTTACAATAAGTCACAAAATAGATGTGTGTATAAATTGGTACTACTATAAACCCATGACATTTAGTGATATTTTCTGAGCTAGCATCCAAATGAATGTTTGTGAATAATTATGTGAGAGGCTTTATTTTGCCTGGTATGAGAACATTATTATTAGAGTAAAATGCACACTATCTTAGAAATATAATAATTTCCTTAAATAATGGCTTAATAATATTTGTAGCATCCACCCACCTGTTTCTGCTACTGCCAAAATGCAAGCCTTTCTGGGAGCTGGCTGATGTGCTCTCCCTTACGCTGTCTGCTCACTGTTAAATTGATAAATGATACATGTGAATAGTCATTTCATTTTCACTAAAAGGTATATTTAACTTTTTTATTATACATTTAGTAAAACTATGTCCTTTTTATTATGAATTCATTTGGCAGTAACCAAGATCACTAGCTTAAATGCCAAAGAGTTTATTTTAAAATGCACCTTGTTTAAACAGTTATTTATAACAAAATGATGCTATGTGCTTTATTTATATACTTTATTTCATTGGAGGATTACACTCTAATCTAAAGGGTTTGTGCTATGGGTTTTGTGTTTTTGCCTCCTAAAGTTGGTTCTGGAAAGATCCTAGCTGCGCTGTAATAGGCAGAATCCCACACCCTCACCCACATTTTCTGGTGATGTGCCACTTTCTAAATATGTCCTCCCTGTTCCAAAATGAATATCCATCGCTGGAAGCCTTTGGAGAATGTTAATTTAGCTTTTGTGTTAAAGAGTGGCAGTCCGTTTCCTAGATTGTGCCCTGTTTCACGTCGGTTTTCCAAATAATTTCTTTTTTTTTTCTTTTCCTTCTTTTTTAAACAGAACATTCAACACTAGTAAATCCAGACCTGGTTCTGCACTGGTTGGCATTATATCAAACTTTACCTTAAAAGCCTGATGTAAAATTTGATCCATAGAAACTTGGCAGACATAGTCTGTTCTCAGATTGCAGTTTTAATCATCTGGTTCAAGATAATAAATTCTCTCTCAACAATCTAGTTCTTCTGTAAAATTTTTATTTTTAACTTCCAGGGTTTGGATACAGGTTAATTGTACGGGTGGTTTTTAAAGTCAATTTAATGGTCATCTTAAACACTGGTGTTTAAACTTTGTTTTATCTTGCACCCTGGTCAGTAAATATTTATTTGTAAATGATGTACACTTATCACTGTGCAAGAATATATTATAAATTATGTTACATAAATTAATGAAAATAATTTGTACTTATGTCCATTATGTATGTTATATAACAGACAAAACCTAGGAATCAAAAGGATTTTATAAAAAAAAGTTCTAATATTTTCTTTTTGAGATTTTCCTAGTGGTCTCACTTCAAGACCATTGATTTAGAAAGCAAAAGATTGTTCGGTGCACACAAATAATTCCTTTTGAGCTATAGTACTAATCCCAGTTTGATGTTTCTGAAGTTTTAGTAAACTTCAGAATGAATGTAACTTGAATACAGCTTCTGGTCACAATTCATTGCTAATCAATTTTCTATTAAGGGAATGTGGTTACCGGTTCACCAAGACAAGGTCTTAATATTTTATTATGAAATCTTTAAGATACACAAAAAAGTATGACATATGACAAACCCCCATATTTTTTATCTGTCACCTTAAAAGATAAAACATTACTTTCCTACTGCAGAGGGACCCACTCCTCTGTTTCCTATTCTCTTACAGTAATAGACCTATGTTTGGGTCCCAAACAATGCATTATGTTTTGCATGTTTTATGTTTTATGCAAATCATGCATATAATATATAGTATGTGCCTGCAACTTTCTCCCTCTCTGCATATTGTTTATAGGCAACTCTAGTTTATTCATTCCCACAGCTGTATAATAGTCTGGTTTGAAAATGCCGCAGTTTAGCTGTTTTTCACAAGTGACATTTAATGTGTATCTTTTTCTTTCTTAAAAAAGTTTTCTTTTTCCTATTACAAATAATCCCAATAGGGATTTTTAAAGTGAAAAATCTGTGAAGATTTTCCTAGGATGTACCTGGGACAGGAATTGCTGAATTGTAGGATGTGCATCTTTTCAGGTTTACAAAAAACTCCCCACCAGTGTATGTATGAATCCTCTTGACTCCTCCTCCTTGTTGACACGTGGTAATGTCCGACTATTTAATTTTTGCCAGTTTGATGGATGTGAAATAATATCTCATGGTGGCTTTAATTTATCTTTTCACCCTATGTTTATTTGTTATTTAGGTTTCATTTTCTATAAATTGCTTACTCATATATTTTGCCCAGTTTTCTTTTTTTTCTTTCTCGACTGGTCTCACATATTTAAACACACACACACACACACACACACACACACACTGATTCAATGACCTTCAGTTGAAAATAAAAGTCTTCTGTTTTACCTCTCACATCTGGCCCTGATATGGTATCATGTCACACCCCTCCTTTTCATAAAAAAGTCGTTGCTTCTCCTATGAGGTAACATGACAGTGTAAGTAAGCTGTCATTAGCTTGCTAAAAGACATTTTGCAACCCAAAGGTTGTCTAGGAAGATGAGGCAGGAAAAAAGCAACAATCTCGGCTTTCTGTAATTCTCTTTTAAATACCTGCAGGCTTGGTTTGGACGTGTGTATATTGATATGTGCCTATCATCCCGCTCTTTGTTTCTTTGCTCTCCCAGTTCAATTTCCAGTGTTATAGATCTTGTAGACCCTAGAGGTATTTTGAAAAAAAGATCTTACATCTTCATACATTTAGGAAATCTGTAGCTGTAGAAGTGAAGGTATTAACAACAAGCAGTAAAACAGTGGAACAGCTTCAAGTATTGCTACTTGCAGTGTGGTCTGCACCAGACAGCATGGCCATCATCTGGCAGTTTATTAGAAGTGTAGCTACGCACGCTCCACCCCAGTCCTACTGAAACAGGGGCTGTGTTGTAACAAGTGAAGTTTAAGAAGTTCTGCTTTCAAGGATCCATCCCATCAAGGTTGATCTGTCTCAGATGGGACCCCACTTCCCCTAAGGTTTCAAAGTCACTGAAGCCTGGGGGTAGGTGGGTGTTGACAACACGTACATATGCTGTACAACTTGCGGCTCTAGTAATGAGAGGTTCATTTTAGCTCATTTAATGAATCTAAGCACTCTTCTTTAAAGAAACAACTAGGATAATGAAGGGGTTACTAGTAATTTGTATGTTGATGATGATTACGCTTTGTTGCTATCTGCTATTTTATAAAGAAATGGAAACTTCATAGTAAGAGAAGACAAGGTAATTTTGTAACATGGGTTACTTAGGGAATAAGCAAGGCCTGGATTGGAGGCTCCTATAAGGGAAAGTCAAGAGCAGCATGACATTTTTCAGTAAGAAGACGAAATAAGGGAGATAAAAAAGGATCAAGGAGTTTCCTCAGAAATGAGACCATCTTCCTTTCTGTGTTGCAATAATTTGCATTGCCAAACCCAGTATTATTATTTTAACATTTCAAATTAAAGTTAATGATCATTTCTGACATTGTTTCTATTCAATAGTGTTTTTTTAAAATGTATTATGGGCATGTGGAGGACTGGGGTTATACATGTACAAAGCCATATCCTGCCCTAAAGGCCCATAGAGCCTAGGAACAGCCAGACACTGAAACCAAAATTAGAATATGCGGTGATACAAATATTGAACTAGGCCTCAGTGTCTTCCTATTTTACAGGATTACTGTGAGGCTTTAACGGCACTTTCAAAAGGGCCCAGAGAAAGTTCTCAATAAATAGCCGCCACTCCTGCTCCCCTTCCCTCCTCCTGCCACCCCCCCCCCCAAATCCCATCTCAAATAGTTTGATTCCAGAGTCTACAGAGATTAAGACTAAGAGGTTAGTACTAAGAATAGTAGTAATGGTGGAAATATTTATAAGGAAGTGATTTCTGCAGGGAGAGATGTTTGGGGTTCAAAGAGAATGTTTTAATGCATGTGCATATTTTTTCTAAATATTGAAGATGAAGATCACCTTCGTTTAAATTCTGCTATTTTACAACTTGCTGAAGACAAAAGCTAGGCTGAAATTTGTTCTAAACCACTTCTTTGGTAACACCTAACATGAGCTGTATGAGAGAAAGTTGGTGTCAGCTGTTACTTGTTTTGTCCCAGCGGGAGGCTCGGGGTTACGAGGTGACATGCCAGCATGCTGGTACCAGTGTGAGTTCTAGTCTAACAAGTCTGAAAACTAAGAGACTTAAGGTTATCAGAGATCAGAAAGAAGTCAGAGATCAGGAAAACCAGGGGTTGAGCAGTATTGACACAAATATTCCTAGAATACTTTTTTATCACATTCTTCACAGAACCTCAGTAGCTCCCTCTGCCTCTCTAGCTTTCCAGGTATTCCCAGGCTGCCCCAAAGTCCATTTCTGGCTCGCTTTATGCTTTACCTCCTGTTCACTAGCCCTACCAGGATGACTGTTTCCACTCTTTCCAGCTGACTCAAATCATAACCATCAATTAAGATCTGCTTCAACTGCCACTTCTCTGAGCTCTCCCTGACAGTTTCAAATGATTCTGATACCTGCTGTCCATCCTTCCTGCCAACTTCAGTAGTATTTTGTACACTTGCCCTTCACTGCATTGCCTATGTCTTGTCCCTTTGAATGCTTTGGAAGTTCCCTGAGGGCTGGGGATCTTATGTTTTGGTTCTTACAAGTTCTGATTTCTTGATGTAAAAGATAAACTTGCTAGCTAAATTCCTACCATCTGAACCTAGGAACAGAATAGATTTGGATAACTTTTTGGCGGAGGAGAAATTCGGATGAAAGTCATGGAGGTGTATATAAATACTTTCCTCATGGCTTATCTCAAGCTGCCAACCTGAGGTCTTCGAAGCTTGGGAAGAGATGCACATAGGTACTCCTGAGCCAGCTCCAGCCAGCTCCAGCACACCACTTAGAAGGATCCCCACTTCCCAATTCATTATCCAAATCACAGGAACCAAATATTAATAGACTTGAATAACATGGTTTCCATCACTGTCCAGCTCATGGATAGGGCTGGAAGGGTGATTGATCCTTAGTCACTGGATTCTTCTAGTATGTGGTTGTGGTGACGAGAATTCTTAGCCTTCAGACTAATTTTCTAGTTTCTAAAAACATATTTTTATGGCTTTCTATACTAGCTAATTAAGAAGTTATGGGATTGGATTTGAGCAAAGATTTATAACTGTTTATTTGGGTAGCCTGTGAAAGCAGTTCTTTGAAGGAGTATGTGCATAGCTGATATTCAATAAATATTGGCCAGATTATTGATCTAAGGAAAGAGCCAAAGAAAGAGGAATAATAATTCCTTTGTATATCCAGTGGAATTGCATAAGGCTAAAGTAATGTAAAACAAGAAACTGGAAAGCTTCATTTTTATTTAATGTGCTCTTGGATCAATGGTCAGCCAGAATGGCCAAGGATTTGCCTGGCACAATTAGGAAACATAAGATTTTTTTTGAGCTTAATATAAGTACAGGTATTTGTAGAGAAAGTGTACTAATCTTTATTATAGGTAAAGCAAAAGATAAGGCAGCTTCCCTAAAGTGAAATTATGTTTAAAAGCAGTAGAAGAAATGATTAATTTAAGAGCACCCTCAAAATCACGGTGTAGGTTGGGCCCATATTGTCCTGGGCTCAGGGTTATTTTTCAATCTATTCTTCTTATTTTGGAAGACTAAAGACATTGAATCCTGCATTATTTTGATTATTTGAATTTTAAATTGAATTCCTAATTAAAGCTAACTACTGCTTTGTAGATAATCTAGTAAGAAAGTTAAAGCTTGTTGCCTTTAATAAACACCGCTGAATTTGGAAGCAGACTAAATTAGCCAAAATCTTATTTTATAACTTGAAATTCTAAAAAGAAATAGAACATCAGCCCCTTAGCATTTCCCAAAATACTTCAATCCATATGCTTAAAAAAATTACTGCCAAATCCTTTCATTGGTTAGTAAAAAACAAAATATATTCTCTTAAAGCTGTGCTTTGGGTGCTTCATCCTTCACTGAGGTGTATATAGAACCATCTCTCCAGGAGGGTGTTAGGATTATAAACTAATACAATCTCCTTTAAGCAATTGGTTTACAAACATGTAATCTCACTCTCTTTGAAGGTTTACCATCCTCTTCCCTAATATGCCCATGAAAATTGTCATAGCACCAACCTTTGCCGTCCCTGAATTCTTACAGGTTTGAGCACAGCCAATGAGATAATTCAGCCAATGAGGCTGAATTTTTGCCTCATGTTCATAAAATCCTGGGAATTATACTTCAGGCTTTCCTTTGACTTTTTTCCCCCCCTTTCGTGATGATTTTGTAATGAAAAGAGGACTGAATATCTCAGCTTAGTCATCAAAAGCCTGTCATTTGATATATTGAAAGGAAATAGGCTCTGTTTTAGTTTTGGTGGAGCCAAAACAAAACAAAACAAAACAAAACAAAACAAAACAAAACAAAACACAGCAAATACATTGATGATGCTTAGGTTGTAATTCTAACTCCCAGCAATGCTATTTGGCCCTGGATCTACACTGTGTTTTTTCTCTCCTATATAACGTATGCAGTTTTTCAGATGGGAATTCTGGGGTGTGTTTAAAGGCACTAAATTGAGAGTTAAGATGAGGTCATAATAGCTGGTGATAAAGTGGCAACATTTGTTTTTTTAGGTGCCATTTTCTTTTTTTTTTTTTTTTTTTTAATTAAAGTTTATTGGGGTGACAATTGTTAGTAAAGTTACATAGGTTTCAGGTGTACAGTTCTGTAATAGATCATCTATATATCACATTGTGTGTTCACCATCCAGAGTCAGTTCTCTTTCCATCACTATGTATTTGATAGCTTTTACCCTCATCTCCCACTCCCCTCCCCACTTACCCTCTGGTAACCATTAAACTGTTTTCCGTGTCTATGAGTTTTTGTTTCTTCATGTTTGTCTTATTCCTTATTCCTTTGTTTTTGGTTTTATATCCCATATCAGTGAAACCATATGGTTCTTGACTTTTTCTGTCTGACCTATTTCGCTAGCATAGTAATCTCAAGACCCATCCAGCGCAAATGGCATTATTTCATCTTTTCTTATGGCAGATGCCATTTTCTTAATGTTCGTATTGAAAGATCCAAAATGAAATTGGAAGCAATAGAGATGATAAAGTGGGTGGTAATTTTAATGTATCCCTCTTCAAAAAAAAAAAAAAGAAAAAGAAAAAGAAAAAGCTTAGGGATAGATTTAAAAGTAAAATAAAAGGACCTAACTCCTTATAGGTGGAGGAGGGAGGATGAGGGAGTAGCTTAAAATAGTACTTACTCTAAGTTTCTTCCTATGAAGCTTCTAGCACAGTTTGATTTATTTCTTGGGTCAAAATGAAGCATGGATTATGAATGTTGCTGATTGGTTCAGCTGTCACTATGGATTTTTCAGGGGAGGAGAGTCAATGGACAGGCGCTACTGCCTGGTTGTAGCTACTGCCTGGTTGTGTAAAATACAGAGTCTCATGGTGAGACGGACTGTGGCAAAGAACCATTTTGTCTAATAGAATTTAAAGAACAAAGAGATCAAGTAATTGAGTTAAATCACCTTGGAAATGGTTTCACTTTATAATATAAAATAGGATATTATATAAGCAAGTTTTAAATAGTGCTATCAGCTATCTCTCTGCAATTGCTGCTGTTATAATGAAACTTATGCCAGTTTATGTAAGTATTCTAAAGAAGCCCAGTTCCATAGTTTTGAACTTTCATTTCTAATGAAATTCCCACTTTTCAGTTACGAATAAATAAGTAAAAATATTTTTTTTGCAAGGTTGAGTGGTGGTGGTGTACACCCTGGCTTGCAGGACAAATCTACTTTGGATTTGTTTCAGTCTATTCCCAAATATTCCAGGCACGAAGGCATTTCTCTTTTCTTTTAGAGAACTCATCTCAAACTCAGTAGCCCATGCCAACAATTACAATTGATAGAACAAACGCCTGTTAAATAATTACTGCTGCTCTTCGTTTGTTCTCATCTCATGAAAGAGGTGAAACACTGTCTACACACACAGGTCTATTGGTGTTATCACTAGTGATTAGTGAGGAAGACAGAATTGGGTTCGTCTATATCCCTATGACTAGTTGCTACTTATGGACTATAGAATTTACAAGTTAGACTTTTACCAGGACTCAGAAGCCCTGACATTAGTACCAGTGGGGACTTGGAGAATTTGCAGTTTCTTTCACTGCTGGTTCAAGTCAGGGGGTCATCGCTCTCTTGTTTGGAAGTCTTCCTGGAACAGGGGACAAAGAGCTGGAGAGCTGCTTTCCCACATCTGATGTCCTTACTCATTGTTTAATCTGTTTAGGCCATTCCCTTAAGGCTTTTATCTTACATTTTATTTTCTAGTCTTTCCATTTGCTCATCCCTTGGTCTCCTTAGATTATTGCATTTCTTAATGTTGTTGAGATGAAGAGTACAGTTGTTTTGAACTGATTTTTGTCCAGGGATACTCAGAATTGTTAAGCATGATGAAAGATCATTTCATTTTGTTCAGTGTCTTTCTTTATCTCTCTCTCTCTCTCTCTCTCTCTCTCTCTCTTTTTTTTTTTTTTTTTTTTTTTTTTTGATGGTGGTGGTTAGGGGTTGCTTCATAGAATTATAAGTTACAAGTTTATCATTTAGTAAAAAAAAAAAAAATTCAAAACTGCTTTATAAATAAATGGCCTTAAAAGGGCACCTATTAATAAAAAAGAAACCTGTTTTGGTTATATTTCTGGGAAGTAGTGATTATATTGTTTTAAGATTCTTTTTAGCTAAAACCTGATTAAAGCATAACCAGGAATTGGCCATCTGGAAAGCACTGTTAATGGATCCAGAAATGTCATTGTCATCTTGAATCATATAATAGAATTTGCACTGAAGGAAAATATAGTGGGTTGAGTAGAATCCAAAGGCCATAAAAAAGTCTGGTCTCCCTATTATATTATTTTTTAGGGTCAATTTATTTTGCGTGTCATTCCCAATGAGAAGTAATTTCTCTATCACTTATGTGTAGAATTTACCATTTAATTTTTGTAATCCTGTGCTGTTTGTTGTTTTTTTAATGCTGTCTCCCCAACTGGACTGTAAGCTTCTAGAGAACATGCACCAAGGCTTTCCTTTTTTCTACCGTGTTTCCCCGAAAATAAGACCTAGCCATACAATCAGCTCTAATGTGTCTTTTGGAGCAAAAATTAATATAAGATCCGGTCTTTACTATAATGTAAGACCGGGTATAATGTAATGTAATGTAATGTAATGTAATGTAATGTAATACAATATAATATAATACTGGGTATAATATAATACTGGGTATAATATAATAATAATAATAATAATAATAATAATAATAATAATATAATACCGTGTCTTATATTAATTTTTGCTCCAAAAGACACATTAGAGGTGATTGGCTAGGTTTTATTTTCGGGGAAACACAGTATATATTCTGCATTGCCTAACATGGTACTGGGCTTAAAATAACCTTAATGAACACCGAGTGCTTAGTCGTCTGGATATGTGGTTAATAGGTCAAGGTGTTTACCTTCTTGTCATCTTCATCATTTGGTTTCATAGTTTTTGCTCTGGAACTTTTTAGAGGCTGTATCATGTGCTTCCATACCTAGCAATGCCAAGTCACAGATTTTCATCCATTGGGGTGGGGTGGGGTGTAACAGTTAAAGCCAGATACTCCCAGCACTGTAAGACCGTTCACTGTCAGAAATTGGCTAACTCGGGTATATAATATAATAGAACTGATAGAGGGCATAGGAAAGGGAAACAGTTCCCATTATACTAGCCTATGGTGACTTTAAAGAATTGTGAGTACTCTCTCTATTGATTCATTGGATCAGATATCATATGCTCTATTTATAAACACTTTGGCATATTTTGGCATATTTCCTAAGTATAGATTGCTTCTCTACTTAGCCTTTTCAGGTTTTGTGGTAGTAGAGGTTCTTTTTTTTCCCCCCTTAAAGTTTGTTGTGAGGGAAAGGAAAACAGAAATAGGAGACATGATATTTGTAAATGAATCACAGACTTATAAATCTGTAGAGCTGGGAGATGTCTTGGAGGTTATATATTCCCACTCTTTCATTTTTATGGGTGAGAAAATCCAAGACCGGTGTGGTTTAGGGACGTAAGTCAGGTGACATAGTTAGTAGAAGTCAGGAATAGGACGATACTGTGAGTAGGTGGGGATAATCAATTGATATTATTTCTGGGTTCTCTGACCCAGTTTGTAGAAAATATTGTTCTGTGGATAGCTGTCTGAGAAACTCACACATTCTTAAAACATGTAATATTTAAAAAGAAAGTCTTTCAAAAGACCTTTTATATGCTAATATATTGAACAACTCTGCAAGACGACCTCACACGGAACGTGGCTGCCAGTTGCTAATACCGTATAGTGTAGCATGTAGTTGAGAACTGCAACTCATAATTCCAGGTCTGTTAATTACAAGCCGTATGACCTTGGAACAGAAATCATATGGCACTTGGAAAGTTAGTTGGCATTGTTATTCAAGAATGGAAGAATTAGACAAGAGTCACTCTGAGAGCCCTGTTAGGTTTAAAATTCTGTGTAGAAATGAAGCAACGGGAAACGCTCAGAACTTGACATCATCAGAGCTTTATGAAGTCAGAGTAGAGACTGACGTATCTAGTGTCTTCCCAAGTGTGTCAGCAGCTCATCATGTGGAATTTCATGACTCGCTTCCATACCATGTCTATTCATTAAGCACTACTGGTGCTTTTCCAGAGAATTTCTACTCCTTAGGCTTCATTTGGGTATTTCTTCTTTGCTTGGAGCTTCTTGCAGGAATATGAATACTGGGAATAGATACATATGAACCAGTAAACTTCTTATTTAAGGATAAAGAAAACTAAGTTATTTCCATTTGAAGCATCTTTTGTTGAAAAGCACTATAACTGCCCCAAAGGTAGTTTTGTTGAATTAGTGTATTTTGCCTGATAAACATCCCATACTTTACATTCTGTAGAAAAGTATATCCAGAGTTTCTTAGCCGTGCTCACTTTTATTCAAGGAAAATGCCTCAGGAGGGTAAATACCGTGTTTCCCAGAAAATAAGACTGGGTCTTACATTCATTTTTGCTCCAAAAGATGCATCAGGGCTTATATTTAGGGGATGTCATCCTGAAAAATCACGCTAGGGCTTTTTTCTGGTTAGGTCTTATTTTCAGGGAAACATAGTAGGAGGGCCATCTGGTCATACTTAAGTGTCATTTTACCTTGCCCTGCATTCTGAGATATGATTCCTCTTATTTGCTGATTGTCGTGACCTTGAGTAATCAATCTTTCACCAACCTAAGCTCAAAGACGTGTGCAGTGCCTGCGGCCCTGAAATTTCCCCCAGCTTTCTTCAGAGGACAGCTGGTCAGTCATGACTGAAAGAACCATTTGCAATCTGTTTGTAGGGTGCTTTTGGAAGACACTGCAGGGCAAAGGCAATAATAATGTACAGTCAGCAGTATTTTCCTTGCTGGGGTAAGGGAAATTGGTGATGGGAGATAATGTATATTGTACAAGCTCATAGCATAAGATCTCAGTAAATATGTTATTATTCTGCTTTATGGTTTTGCCTCTCGCTTTATAGACCTCAGGCAGTCAGCGACCAGGCTTGTGTATTTTGTTAAGACTCGGGCAAGATCCTCCAGACTATTTGACTCAGTGTAGAGTTTTAGTACAGTGTCCTCTCTATTGTTTAACGTGGAAAAAAAGAAGCTAACCTGTTCTGTGATTTGAGTATCCCTCACTGTGTGGATTAGTAATTAGGGGCTTAATTTGTGCTGCAGGCTTTTATAGCTAGACATAATTCATGTTCCTCAGCATGTAGGAGTATGGAGGTGTGAATGATCAGAAATGGAGACTTTCTTTTGAAATTTACATGCCGTTTTAAATGAAAACAGAGTCAAAAATGCTAGATTAAAGTGCTGTTTAAGGTTAAAGGGCTTGATATTTTTCTTTGCAAATGGTAGTTTTAAAATTTTTCTGTTACTTAACATGACATATTTCTTTGACAAAATAATTGATTTTAGGTCATTGGACAAACTACATTATTGTCTCTTGAATTTCTTTTGCTAATTAGCAAACTAATTTGAGTAATATAATATTTTTATTCTATACTACGTACTTCTAGTCTTAAGTATTACTGTGGTCTTTATTAAAGGTGTATGCAAGTTTAGTTAATAAAGATTATTTTAATTTAAAATATCAATCAAGACTTTTCTCCAAATGAATGCCACAATTTAGAAACAATGCAGAATTGTATTTCAAGAATACTTTGTAAGAAAAATGTATAGAAAAAGTTGTTTATACCTCACATTTTATAATTTTGAATTTTGAAATACTTTAAAAATGTTTTTGTTAGCATAAAGTCATGAATGAAATAAGGATATTTATGATAACTGATATCACTCAACTTTATTTTAGAAATCCTAATCAATATGATAATCCCCCAAAAATAAATTTGGATGACAGAGAAATCATCATTACTTGTAAATGAGATGATTGACTACTTAAAAAACATAGGCCAAGAAAATGAAAATATTTATAAAAATTAAATAAAAGGAGTGATGTTTAATCCCAGTAAGAATCAAACAAATACAAATTAAACAAAAATGAGGTTTATGTTTTCCTTTCAGATGGGTACTGTCTAATATAATACAAGCAAATATTTATTGAGTACTTACAATATTTAATCCTTAAAAATAACCCTTTAAGATGGGTATAAAGATATACTGCTTTACAGAAATCTGCAGTAATGATGAATAACTTTCCAAAGGTCAAAGAGCTAGTCCATGGCAGAGCTAGGATTTGAAACTAGCTATTGAATTTTTGTTCTAGAACTGGTTCTCTTATCCACTAAACTGCCTCCAAAGATTTATAACATTCAGTGTTGGTGAGGGTATCTGAAAGGAAATAGCTATCCCCCTCCCCATTGCCGCTATGGGCAGTGATTATTGCACCTCCTTTCTAAAAGGCATTCTGGTAACATTCTTCAACACCTTACAACTCAGCAAATTCTACTTCTAGGAAATTATCCTAAGGAAATAATCAGGCATGAGTGCAATAATGAATGTATAAGGATGTGTTTACAACATGATCTATAGTAATAATCGAAATGACCATTTTGAGGGAGTTGTTTAACTAAATTATGGCATATCATACAATGGAATGTCATATGACTATTAAAAATGATGATATAGTGCTATGTTTATTAATACGATTGCCTGCATTACATTTTTCAAAAAAGAGCTGGTTACAAAACAGTTTGTACTGTGTGATTTGCTCTCATCTATACATCTAAATAGCTATGCATGTATTTATAGACCAAAAAGCAGGGGGCTGGCATCTCTGGGTGGTGGCATTATGTATGATGTTTATCTTCTTTATCTTTTCTCATCTTTTTTGTAATTTTATAGTGGGCATATGTTATTTTTATAATTGGAAAAAAGCTCTAAAAGTATTTATTTTCCTTATTCCGTGTGTGTGTGTGTGTGTGTGTGTATGCGAGATAAAATTAGGTTGGCGAGCTTTGCCTTGGTTTCATGCTTTCTAAATGTGAGGCAGTCTTTTACATGGAGTTTTCCGTGACCTCCATGTCACAATTTTGTTTTTGGAATTTCAACTCCCCAAATTATGTATTCCCTACACCCAAACTGCTCCAGAGATCTAGGTGTGCTTTCATTAGGTCGGGCTAATGAGCTTTAGAGGTGCTCTAAACGGCATAGTCCACCCAGTTTGAGCTTCCTGATTTAAACATAAGTTTTCCATAACATAATTTATATAAAAGAGAACTGTTAAAGTAACTAGATATAAGCTATTACTGAGGATTAAAGCAGATATTTTAAAGCTGCCTTTAAAAATCAACAAATACATTAATAATCAGGAATCTTTTGTCAAACAGTCAGAATTTTTCTCTAGTGATCATCTATGCAGACCCTGATGAGAATGTTCTTTTCTTCTTAAATATTCGTTTGATTTAAAATCCGCCCAAAGCATGTGCTCCATTGCACACCCCACCCTGGGTTTGAACTTAGCTCGTATTGAAGTACTTTGGGCAGTTCATTTTTTTTTTTTTTATAATTTTCATTTTATTTTATTTTTCAACCTTGTGGTTGAGAGCCTGTGCTCCAACAAACTGAGCCATCTAGGAGGCAGATCAGCTCAAGGTACCATATTCAATCTTAGTTGCAGGGGGCAGAGCCCATCATCCCTTGCAGGACTTGAGGAGTTGAACCAGCAACCTTGTGGTAGAGAGCCCACTGGCCCACGTGGGAATCGAACCGGCAGCCTTCGGAGTTAGGAGCGCGGAGCTCCAACCGCCTGAGCCACTGGGCCGCCCCTTGGGCAGTTCATTTTTTACTTAGACTTTGAGTACATGGGCGTAAAACTAATTTAGTTGGCTGCCTTCTTTCAAAGTCTTCTTTAGGAGTAATTCATTGTCTGACAGATGTCAGTATCAACCCAGTGCGAACCCCTAAACTTCGATGATGTAAAAGAAAAAAGAGTCATAACTGGTTTGTTGCAGGGAACCCCAAACCTTTGGTAATTAGGTGCTTTCAATCATAACAGTCTGTTTTATTAAGGAAGAGTGGAGCCTAGCCTTTCCCTCTCTGTGAGTGGACTGATTTGCTTATATGGTTTTTGTAGGCAGAAAGAATACCTATAAAGGTCTTTCTGTGTTCCCTAACCATGTTACTTAGAACAGAACTAATTACTATGAAACACAAATTTACCAGAAAATAAGCTAGTTTTCACTGGAGGTCACACTTTCATCACAGTCCTTGTGGACCAGGCTTAGTCTTAGTTGTTTTTATATTCCTAGCCTTGGAATTGATTTGCTGAAATCATAGGATTATCTCATTGGAAAGTGGCTCATTGATAAGCCCCACTCTGAAAATATCCCAGACTGTTTATTGGGCCCATGTTTTTTTCCTAAGAACTTTGGGGCCAGTCACTCATTTGGCTATGCATAGACAAGGCCCAGAATTGTTTTCTGAGGAAGACTTTTCCCAGAACTGATCTCTCCACCAACCTCCATGCAGGACAGGAGTGGCCTTTTGTGTAGACATATGTACTGTCCAGCTTCCTTCATGTCCATAAAATGATGAGACCCTATCCGGGGGCTTTGCCCTTAGTCGCTTCTGTCAAATATTCAAGGCAAGATTTCTGTTACTGGAGAGTCTCTTGAACTTACTATTGTCAAATTCTTACAAGAAACTCATTTATCAGAAATATTCACCAAGAATTACTTTAAAAACATGTGGTGCAGCCATTGCTTAAAGACCTAAGTCTAAATTTTACCCTTGAATGAAGCTGGAGTATAGCTGCTTGAGTAGCTCTGTTTTGGGAGATATATAATATGAGCCACCTATGGCCATTTTTGTAGTAGCCACATTGGAAAAGATCAAAAGAACAGGTGAAATTAATTTTAATAATCTATTTTACTTAACCCAGTATATTTAAAACTGTTATTTCAATGTGTAATCAATATAAAATTTATTAATGAGATATTTTACCTTTTTGTAGTAAAATCCAGTGTATGATTTATACTGACAGCATATCCAATTTGGACGAGCCACATTTCAGATGCTCAATAGCCCCATGTGGCTGGCAGCTCTCGTAGCGGACAGCACATTGTAAACCATTAGAGAACTACATAGGAATGTGCCTTGTTGGCGCTGTGTGTGTTAAGCAAATGAGATGTCATAAAAATGGAAATACAACAATACTGTTGTACTTGATGTAAATACAAGAATGCAGATTAATACTTCGTACATCATAACGACTGAGGAGAAAATTCTCTAAAGGTTCACCGCCAGCAAACCATTTGTGTTTATCTTATGGATATGTGGACTGGGCCTGTGATTTTTTTAATTCTTCAGTTGGGGTGCTAGAAAGTGCAGAGACAAATTGATGGTCTCTTTCTAGTACCTGAGAAATGCTGACTGGTATGATTTCTAGGTATAAACTTTACTCCCGTCTTGCTTCCCCTTGCTTTCCTCACTGACTTCTTTTCAGCTTGTTGAATGTCAGACTGCAACATGCCTTGCACATTTTTTTATTGGATAAAGATGGGGATAAATAAAATCTTGTGTTATTTAAGTTTTTATTTCATGTTAATAATTGTGTCCCTCTAAATTTTATGGAAAATAGAATTCAAAAAATTTTAGAAAGACTCAATGTCTCTTAGTTGGCTTTTGGCTCTTTTAAAATTAATAAACTTGGATATACTTAAGAAGATAGTTATCTAAGTTATTTGGTCTAACTTGGGACTATATAAAGACATTAACTGATTTCTTATGTCAGCATTCTCAAAATTCAGCATTTATCGACATCAACTGGGGAACACGTTCAAAATCTGATGTCTGGGCCCTACCCCATGGGTGGATTATGATCAGTAGATTGTGGTTGGGGTCTACAAAGTAGTAGTTTTCATAGGCTCTCTTGGTGGTCATACTCCTGGTAGCTGCTTTTTCCATCTTCTTTCTTAACCCCAGTCTCCCAGAAAAAATTCTCTTCATACCTAATTCCACAGTCTTTTTCTTCTGGTCTTTTTTTCCTCCACCTGTTTTGACATTGAATTGATGTATAATGTTAGGTAAGTGTAAGGTGTACAATGTGATGATTTGATACAACTTGTATGTTGCAAAATGATTACCACCATAGTGCTAGCTAATACGTCTATCACATCACATAAGTATCATTTCTTTTTTGTGGTGAGAACATTTAAGATCTACTCTCTTAGCAACTTTTAAGTATACAATACAGTATTTTTCATTACAATCACCATTAGATCTCTACAACTTGTGCATGTTATAACTGGAAGTTTGTACTCTGACCTACTCTCCCACCCCCAGTCGTTTTCTTTCTTCCCCTGCCTCTCTCTGGTTAAGTATGTTTTGTAGGTCAACTCATATTATTTGGATTTTTCAGTTTTTGCCTCCTGGCTTCTCTTATTATCTACATTTTGTATACTAAACAGTGGGAGGTATCCAGGGTATTATCTAGGATTCTTTAAGTCTGTGACAGAAACCCAACCCAACTTGCCTAACCAAAAAGAGAAAAATATGAGGAGAGCCCAGGGATGGGCCTTGTCTCCGGCACACTGGATTGAGCCTGGAGCCTTCTACAAACCTATCTCTGGTTCTCAGCCTGGCTGACCACTAAGGTTCTCATACCTCCAGAAAGTAGGCAGGGGAACACTTTCCTCTTCAAGGAGGAGATAAATGCTAATACTTATGAGTCAAATCTCTATCCCAATTACTCATACGTCAGGATAGAAGGGTTTACTATTGCAAACAGTGGCTTTTTAGTTTACGCTGGGATCCTTTTTAAAAGAAATAACTGGATTAATGAGGTAATGGATAAGTGAATAGTGTTTGGAGATTTTCCCCAATTATAACCAGTTATAATTCATTTGCATTTTAATGAGATTTTAATTTGTTTGAAACTACTATTTAAAGCTATGGTATCTTTCTAAATTTAATAGTGCAGCATGCTAAGCAAAAATAAATATTTAATTTTATTTATAAAATGGATCGATTTCTCTCTGAGCAGATTTTAATCTGTTAATTCAAATGCTGTTTCTTGCAGGATATTGAATTTGGAAGCAGGAATCCAATTTCTATAAATTTTTGTAAGTTAGAATAATTTGACTCATCAATACAAATGAAATTTTTTCATCATCTTTAGAAAGAAATTGGCAATTTTACTTATAGTCATATAAATTTAACTGGTATATAACCTAATCAAAATAGTTTTATCATTATTTTGTAAGAATTATGCATTCTCTAGAAATCATTCTACCAGACCTCAAACCTTGCTTCATCCATCTGTTCTCATTTATTCCACTTTCAATAGTTATTGTCTTTCTGCTACTGCACTAGACATCTGGCAAACCTAGGGCGTGGGGAAAAAGCTGGAGAAGACCCAGTTGCTTTGTGTGAGAACTTATAAGATGTGGTTCATAGGTCAGCTGGGGAGCCATTAGGGTACCCGAGAACTAGCTGTATGCCTCATGTATTTGGGAGGGAGGAAGCTGCTGGTACTTTAGGCAGACAAGGTTCTGAGACATGGCGTTACTAATTTTCCCCTTCCCTGGATCTTTAGGCTAAGAGGCCATCACTGTCTTCCTTTTAACATGTACTCAACTGCCATGGAAACCAACCTCAGCATTGACATAAGGGGCAGAACTTCGCTTCTTAGCTTACCGCAGGATTTCTAAGTACAAATGTTCATGGGCATGCTCAAGGAATCTTTTAAATATGTATTCATTGTCCTTTAAAAACTAGGTAGGTGAGAAGAGAAAGGCGAAAAGGATGTGATTTTTTGTGAGTCTTCCTCTGGAAGGGCTCCCATCTGTCCTTGGGCCTCTTTCTTATACCTGCTCAGTACAGTTGTCAGAGTCCGTGGACACTGTCTTGAGAGAGGGAAGTTGCTGCTTCTCAACAACATTGTGGGCTTGTGAAGTTGACTTATAATAAATCTGTGGCTCATAACAACTAAACGAACGATGACTTCCTATGTCTGCAAAGCTTATAGTAGGTGGACCAAAAGTAAGAATGGGAAGGTAGAGAGATGCAAGGCAAGTCAGGTGAGTCAGGAGCTCTGCCGGGCAATGGGAGGCTGCTTGGCACGGACTTTAAACCCTGTAAATAGATGATTTCATCTTTCCCCCCAGTTTTGTGGATAACACTAGGTACCACATGATGTGTCCTTGTTGTAGAAACCACAAGGATTCTGTGGCATATGGGAAGAAAAGTTGGCTTTAAAGACCTAAGTGTGGGTCTCAGCTATGTCACCCATTAGCTCGGTGCTCTCATCTGGAAATCAAATCCAGAATTCACAGCTCCATCACAGGGTAGCTGTGGAGAGCGCATGGGGGTGAGGGTAGGTCAGAGGACAGTCAGGAGATACCAGAGAAGCAGGCTTCTTAAAGTCAATCCATATACCTTGTGAAGCCAAATTTCTTAGTAAATAGGGGAAAAGGGATTTGATCTTGACAAACAAAAATTCAAATTATGAGAATCAGTTTACTTGCTCTTACATGCAATAAAATTTAGATTATAAATTGGCTTAATTGTTAGAAGGAAAAAAGAACAAATGAAGTATTGAAATTTTTGGAGGGTTCAGGGAGTTGATTTTTTTCAAGAAAATTGTGTGATAACCCAATGTAATATTTGTCTTTCTTACCATAAGCATGAAAGGCATCTTACAAAAACTATGCTGGGACCCTGTCAACCTTCCCATGGCCTCTCTTTAATCCTGTGACATTCAAATTTCTGTTAATTTTCTTTTCCTTCAATTGTCAACTCTTCTAACTTTGTCAGACTCTTATTCATTAGTGGTTTTACATGTGCCTCAAGTAGTTCTATAAAATCCCTTTCATTGACTTTTATGTATTCCTGAATCTTTCATTAGTTCATTCAAATTCTCTTTGTAGTCAAATTATTGTTAGAACGTCTGAAATTCAGTGAGGGACTAACACACAACGATGTGATTGGCAGGGATCAACTCTATCTCTGCATGGGAGAAATGGTTGAATGGGGACTAATTTCAAAAGTCTTCAGTTCATTGTTTTGTGATATTTTTTGCTTTCTTCTTCAGCTCCTTAGCAGAGTGGAGCTGGATAATGAATACCTAAGTAAAATGGATCTCTTCTGTGTCAAAAAAAATTTGAAAACTATAGTGCTTTGAAAATGAGGTAGTTCTTTTTGGGAAAGGTTTCAAACATTTTTAATCCTAATATTTGAATCAAGATTAAACTTGGTATCAATAAGCATGACCATGATACTGAACAAAACTGTTTCCTTACCCACATGCTGCATATTGAGGTTCATTTAATTTTGTTGTTGTTGTTTTTCCAGATGATTCTCTATACCACTGGGAATCTCGGGTATTGGGTCATTTATTAATTAATTAAAATTTATGTTTTCCTAGTTTTAAGACTAAGTTCCTTGAGAATGAAGTCTGTTTCATTTGTCATACTCTAGAGCTAGAACAGTACCTCACACATAGTACGCACCGCAGAGCTAGTATTTGTATAAGCAATCGGGCAGGTTCCGCACTGTGTTTATGACTTACATGGGACTCCTCTCTCTAACATGATTATTCCTTATTGCTTGATTCCATCCCTTCTCTCTTTCTCTGTTCTAATGTGCCTTTTGTTGACTTCTGTAATAATGGTAAACATCAGATGGGAATCTCACCCTTTGAAATCTAACCTGTAAGTTTGCAACTTTTGCCCACAACCATTGTATTGTACCAGTGAAATGAATTCAGTTAGAAATCTTACTGTGGTAGCAAATCACTTATACAATTAAAAAACATAGTTAATAATTTAATGGAATGGGTATTGTTCTAGGTGCTGTGCCAAAAAAACAAAAAACAAAAAACAAACCATCCAAATACAGTTGCCAACTTAGAGATGACATTAGTCTGTCATTCCCAACTCTCCATGAAGCATACGCTCTAGGTGGAGAGAGACTCAGGACACAGGAGACACTAATAAGTAATACTGTCATATTGTAATGAGTTATATTCCATTAGAATATGAGAAGTGCTATGGAGGAAAAATAAAACAGAGAAAGGGGATAGGTAGTATTAGGGCAGTTGAAATTTTACATGGGGTGGTCAGGGAACATTGTACTGATAAGGTAGCATTTAGTAAAGATGTGAAATGGAAACAAAGTGAGCTATGTGGATAATAAATAAAAGATCTTTTGTGGTGGAGGAAACAGCACATGCGAAGACCCTTGTGTAGTTAGAGTGGCTGGTGCCTTCTAGAAGCAGCAGTGGTACTGCACTAGCATGAGCATGGGTGGCTGTAGTGGTAGATGAAGTCAGAGAGAACCAGGGGCCATATCATGTGGGGCCTTGTAGACCATGGTAGGATTTTGGCTTTTACTCTGAGAGACATGGGGGCCATTGGAGGATTTGGGGTACAGAGTACAGGATCTGATATACATTTGAAGAGAAACACTCTAGTTGCTGTGTTGAGAATACCGTGTTTCCCCGAAAATAAGACCGGATCTTATATTAATTTTTGCTCCAAAAGACAAATTGGGGTTTATTTTCAGGGGATGTCATCCTGAAAATTATACTAGGGCTTATTTTCCAGTTAGGTCTTATTTTTTGGGAAACACGGTAGATGGCAAGAAATCAAGGATGGAAGCAGGGAAGGGGGCAATTATTTATCCAGAGGACAGATGATAATGGTTTAGACCAGAGTGAAGTCAATGAAAGCTAATTCCTATCTTTCCTCACTTTTTAATTGGATTCTTTCTTTGGCCAAGAATTCATGCCGTATTTCCAAGGCCTTTTCGTATCTTTCAAGGTCCAGCTCAGTTTTTCTCATTTGGCTTTTCCTAAACACTGTCCCCTGTCGATCATTTCCTGTAGTGAGCACTGACTGACTTTTGCACTTAACGCCTTATAGTCTAGAAAGCAATTGACTCTTCTCCGTTTCTTTCATGTAGGTTGATTTTTATTTCTTTCTATACTCTAACAACGGCCTTATACTTTTCCCTGCACAGTAGGCACTTGACTCAATAAACCCTTTTTGGATGGCTGGCTAAGTCTAAAGAAAAGTCGACATGTATTCACACTGTTGATTTGATTCTTGTACATTCTTTTCTCAGTAACAGTTAACCTCATCCATTCCTTCATTTGAAAAATATTTACTAATCACTTACTATTTTGTAGAGCATATAACATGTAAGAGAAACAGTAGTTGTTCTCAAAGAGCTTATAGTCAGCCAAGAGAAGACGTGCATCTTCATAATTAAACTTGGAGCATCGTGACTTGCAGGTGATATGAATACTATAAAATCAGCCCCTGGAATTCAGGAACAGGAATGTTGCCTCTGGCTGGGTGTTCTTTAAGAGGAGAGTGGTCCTTACACCTTCAAGGTGGAGTAAGTGCCGAAGATGGAGAGAATGGTAGCGGCAATGCTGGGCATGCTAAGCTTTTTCATGGGTAGCCAAGTAGATCAGCTTGTGTGGAGAAATTTTGTATGGAACTTTGGCTTTATTTAAGGAAATCTAAAGAAATCTCCTCAAAAATCTACCCTGTCCTCTTCACCCCGACCCACAGAGTCACCACTCAAATGCAGGCCATTCTCATCTCTCACCTGGGCTACGCAATAGGCCTGCTGCCTTCAGGTCTTACCTTAACCAGCTTAAGTGTCACTGCCTGTGAGAGGCCTGCGTGCTCACCCAACCTAAACTTGGTCCCACACCTGCCCCTTTGTTCACTTCCATCATGGCCCTTTAATTGTGTTGTTACTTGAATTGGGAGTATTGTCATTGAAAAAGTGACTGCAGGGAGAGAATAGTGACTGTCTGGGAGAAAATGCAAAGGTCAGAGAGGGCTGTTAAGTAGTAATGGTCTTAGATAGGATATGACCTAAACTAGGCTTAGTACTGTTATGGCTGTGAGAATGGAAAGAGAGAAGCATGAAGTTTAAAAAAATGTTCTGTGGGGTACAGAGTACATACTATAATTACTAGTGTTTATGTAGTTATGACCTCTGGTGTTTTATGGAATAAACAATTATATTCAATTATATTTAAATACAGATGGTTGTCTTTTCTAGGAGCTTTACACAATCAGTAACTTGGAGCTTATGTTTTGTGGTTCGCTTTGCAAAGAAGACTTGCCCACACATATGTGCTCCAACCAACAACTACAAAAGTAATGCAGAATTCTTAAATATCTAAATTTCTTTTACAAACAACTGGTAATTATGTGCAGCTTTAGCTGAAGATAATGTTTTTGGATGTGTTCCATGCAAAAGAAAAAAAGACATCTTTACCCCTAAGGATGTTCAAGGAGTGAAAGATTAATATCTTTGAAAAGCGATAACTCTAAAATGAATTGATTCCATTTCCCCCACACAAACCATCAATATTTGGGAATAGACAAACCCACCCACCCACAGTGCTTGATATAAAAATAAAGTTTTTCTTTCTTCTTTTAATACCTGGATAGACCATGGAACTTCATCTGTGCTTACTGAAAAATAGGTTGGAATTTTAAAAAGCTTGAAAATATGTGAAGTTTTGATTTCCATTTTCCTAATCTGACATGATGCTTAAAAGTGATTCTTGAGATGATGTTCTGCTCTTCTTAATTTAATAGCATTTAAAAAGTATAGATCAGTGTTTTAAAAAGATGGGATCTATGCCAGTGAATATCTTTCCAGTAAGGGACTCATGACAGTCTGTCCTCAGCTATTGAGATAAATGAGTATAGATGCTGTCTTTGTTCTTCCCATACTTGCTATCCCATATTCTTCTCTCATTACATATTTAAGGGTCTTTGATTTGCGTGCTGACATTTTGTTAGTGTTTTTTGTTTTGTTTCTTTCGCCCCCTTTTTTTTGTACAGGATTAATTTCCTCTTCCAGTAACAGCTGTCTTCATTTTGAGGAATCAGTTCTCTCCCACTGCCTTCAGTTTCTTTGGGATTGCTGGTCTAGATGCCTTTTCTTCTTCTCCATAGGCCCATGGGATTCTCTCTGCCAGGACTGAGCCATGAGCAACATGTGGAGAGAGGACAGATGTCTAGGTGGACTGATCTTGGTGGCTACTGTTACCCAGGAGCATCTTTACTCATTCTTTTTCCTCTTCTTTTTACTTTATGAGCTACCTGGTATCTTCCTAGGAAAGTTCTTTTGTTTTAGTTGAACAGATTTCTGTTCCTTGAAACTAACTAATGTGCTATATCAAAAGGAAAAGAAAATTATTTGTAATCTTGCTATCTATAACTACTGATAAAGTGTCTTTTTTTTTTTTCTATATGTGTTTATTAACACAATTTAAGTACTGTTGACCCTTGAACAACACAGGTTTGAACTGCATGGTCCTCTTATATGTGGGCTTTTTTTTCAATAAATATGTATAGTATTATAAATGTATATTCTCTTATGATTTTCTTAATATTTTCACTTTATTGTAAGAATACAGTATATAATACATATAACATACAAAATTATGTTTTAATTGGCTGTTTATGTTATTGGTAAGGCTTCCAGTCAATAATAGGCTACTTAGTAGTTAAGTTTTGGGGGGAGTCAAAAGTATATGCAATTTTTTGACCAAACCAGGGTATCTGTACTCCCAACCCTTGCATTGTTCAAGGGTCAATAGTATTTTGTGTATGTAACAGTATTTGATTATACTTATTATATTATGGTGAACACGTTCCCATGTGAAATGCTAAAATATATGCTTTTACTGGCTTTATAGTATTCTATAATGTAGATGTCCCATCACTGAACTCTTCTTCATTGTTGGAAATTTATTTTGCTTTCAAACTGCTTTTTATTGTGAATAATGTTGTGGTAAACATTTTTCCCCCCATAAATCTTTGCCAGTGTCTCTACTTCTTTCCTTAGGCTAGAGCCCTAGAAATGGGTCACGGAGTCAAGGGTTTGAGCATATCCAAGGTTGCCAGCAAGCTTCGTAAAGCTGTCCTCTCAGCAGCATATGAGTTTCTGTCTCACTGTACCTTTACTTTTGAAGACCGTTATTCTTCAAAGTTGATATTTTAATATCTTATTTTTAATTTGTTATTTGATATATAATTATTGATGATTTAATTTTTTTCCTTTGTGAATTATCTATTCACACCTACAAAGAAAATTTTAATTAAATAATTAAATAAAAAAACCTTATTGAGTTTAAAGAACTAATAAGAATTAAATCAAATCTTAATTATTTTTTCTTATTTATCTACTAGTTGTATATTTAACGATGTAAAGCTAAATCAATATCTTGAAAGCACTGTTGGATTTAGTCATTAAAACGAACGACTTTTGGAACTTTAAATTATTTCTTTCTATTTGTGTACATCCCTTTTCCAAAGTTACAGGTGGACTCTTTTTCTGTTGTGGTTCATAATGTATCGTATGATAAAATTGTGGGGAGAAGAACCTTTTCTTAAAGGGCAGCAGCCTGGAGGGAAACTTGCTTTTTGTGATACTTTTCCACCTAGGAAGAGGAAGTGAGGGGCAGCTTTGGTCACCCCAGGCTCCTTGTCAAATGCCATGAAGTCATGGAGCATTTACTGGCAGATTGTATGGGAGAGATATTTCTGGTCTTAATCATTTTGCTGAGTTAGTTAAACATTGGGTTATGATTATGTGTGATAAACACTGAGTAATAACTCTCTGAATGCCTTCTCTTAGCCTTGGACACAGTGGACATCCATCCTCGGTTGAGAATGTGGTGATGGCGTCCTTCATCTCAGATTCCAAAAGGCATTGTGGGGTCTGATGGTTCGCTACTTTCTCTTCCTAGCTCTCTCATGTCTCTGCTTATTGCAGCTTAATTATGTTTTCTTAAGTGTCTCTTGACATAAATATAGTTTTTTCCCCTTTGGTTTTCTCATTTATATAGTTAAGCACACATGGAATTTGAAGCATAGTATGGTTGAACAGGTGTGTGTGTGTGTGTGTGGTGTTTGGGGGAACTTTGAAGGGTTAAACAAAGATGTTGGTTATTATTTTTGGTTTTATTTATCAATGTCCAGTCTAGGTTAAAATACTCGGGAGCATTTCTAGTCTGTAAAAATATTTTGGCAATGAATGTATTCAGTACTTGCCCTTCAGATGAGGTTTAGTAAATTGACATTCACCTCCAGCTTCTCTAGCAAAAATATTTTAAATAAAAACACTTGCTTAATGTATTTGTCATCTGCTACTGTCTGTGTCTTCTAAACAAAATCTGCTGCTTTTGGAAATGAAGTTGTATACTAAGGTATTTTGCAGTTTGCTTAGTAATTACATCTCTCTTGACCTCTGGAAGAAAAGCGATTTTGTTTTCGGTTGTTGTTTAAGCAGATGTCTGTTATCTGAGAGAGCAGCATAGTGCAGACCTAATCACAATTAGAAGAGGGAGGGTTTTTTTTTTTTTAAAGAAGTGCTACATCACATTAAATTGTGTCCACTGGGAATTGGACATATAGCTGCAACAGAGGCTCACCATGGAAGGGATTGTCTAAGGCACTTTAAAACAGCAGCTTTCTGCTTAATAAATATGGGTGGGGGGGTACTACTCAGTTCCCCTTACTATCAGCTTTATCTTCTAAAGCTCTTCAGAAGAGCATGGATGATATTCTGAAGAAAATTTGTCTTTCTCGTTGCAGAAGGTATAGGTATAAAACCAAGAAGCCAACTAAGAATTCCAGTAGGAGAAAATGTAAAGCAGCCATTCCCTGTTGTTTGAATAGCACTAATTTTTTTCGTGTGAAAACATTGCATTGAATAAGGTAGTTCTAGACTAAAATTTTAGCTATAAAATTTAGAGTGCTTTTTTCCCCCCATTTTTATACAACTTTGTGAATTCGTTTTTGTATGATGTTTGATCTTATGGAAACATGAACTCTAAAAAATGCATTACTTTTCCTATAAGAGAAAACAATGTTTTCCAAAGCAGATATGGTGATTGTCCCTCATTGTAATCTAAGCATTCAGATTTTATTTCTTTGCCATTTATCTAAGGTATTTAAAATAAAACATCTGAGGAGGTTTTTCAACTCTGAACTGAGCCTTTTAGAAATACATAGGCACAGTTGATTTTCATTAATAAATACTAAGGCCATTATGAAGCAAAACCTTGCACTTGAATATTTGTTTTATACTTGGCCTCATAATAACCAGCAATTTGGGCTCATCCTCACGTGAGTCTTTGGGACACAGTTACTTGAATATATTACTGCATTTACTTCAAACTCACCCAAAATGATACTGATTTTCTCAGTCCTATCAATGTTTCTGGGAATCTGTTGTGTCTTCGATTGAAAATCCAGAATTTAGTCCAATTTCTTCCTCACTCTCATCTCCTATATTCAATTGTTGTCAAGGCTTTGGGCTCTTTCTTTGAAATATTCGTGATTGATATATTCCTTTTTGGTGTTACTGAAATTTGGTCTTCCGCACTGAGTGGCAGATGCCTTAACTAACCCGTTAGCTTCTAACTGGTTTCCCCAACTCTGTTTTCTTCCTCTGACAATTAGCTCTGCAAAAGCTCTCGCAGTAAGTTTCCCATAATTAAATTTCGTATTTGGACTCCTCTGCTCAAGATCCTGAAATGAGCTCCCTGCTCTTTACTCTTGGTGAGGTTCTGACAGAATCACTTCAAAGTTTTAATCTTCTCTTTTCTCTCTAATCTCACATCTCACGTTGTGCAGTCACCAGTTTGTGAGTGGTGGGCTCTAAATGTTCTTTTACAAGTTGGTTGTTTCGAAGTTGAAATTAAATTTTATGTAGAAACAATTCTTTAAGAACTGTGGTTGAGTCCTAGTCTATAATTCCAAGGCCTGTGTATCCTGATGTAGCTGATTTCTGAGCTCCGGGCACCAGAAGCCATGTTGAAAGTGGAAGTTGGGGAAGGATGGGCAGTTTTTTCTCCTTTTTACCCAATGTACAGGGACATCCAGCACTGGCGAGAGCTAATAGTGATTTTTCATGAGTAAAGATGGTCTTTAGCATTTAATTTCTTTTACCTGTTTTCCAAGTCCTAATGTTTCTCTCCCCAGACTCTTAAGCATGGAGAGCTACCCCAAACTTAATAAGGCATTAATTAATTCAGGGATTATACTATTTGCTTGTTAAAATAACAATAGTTGCTTTTTAAATTATTTTTTTTTTTAATTGTAATTGATATGCTCATACAGCATTATTTTAGTTCCAGGTGTACAACATAGTGATTCAACATTTATGTATCTTACATAGTGATCACCATTATAAGTCTAGTAACCAGCTGTCACCGTATATAGTTAGTACAATGTTATTGACTCTATTCCCTATGAACAATAGTTGCTTTTTATTGAACACTTTCACTTATGAGTTTTCTAATCCTTCCAAGTGGTCTTGCATGGCACTTTACAATTACCTCCATTTAATAGATCCATTATTGAGGCACAATGAAACTTAAGTACATGATTTATAAACACAAGGTTTACAAATAATCTCTGTATATCTGTAAATCGCTTAAAAAGAGTAAATACCGTGTGTTTGCTAAAAAAATAGATAACTTCCATCCTTTCCCTACTCCACCTCTTCCTCTGACACACATAAACACTGTTCCTGCTTTTAAAGACTGTGTGGCCTCAAGGTTGAAGAAAAGAAGGTAAAAGAGTCCCCTACCCCCGCCACCCCCATCATCAAATCCATCCCCAGAAAATTCTCAGCCCAGACTGGATATCTTCATAAAACAGGGTTATATGATTCCTTCAATTAGAGATTTGGTTCAAAAAGCATCTTCCGTGCTAAAATGCATTTGAAAGGCCCCTGGGAAGGATTAAGGAATTCTCCATTATTCGCACGTTATTGTCAGCTAGTTCCGTGATGGGATAGAGTTTAAAGGAAACTAAGCTGTCTTGGCAGTTGGGGGCACTTCCATGGTTTAGATCTGTACTATCCAGACCAGGAGCTACCTGCCACCTGTGATGATTGTGCTCTTGAGATGTGGTTAGTTTGAATTGACATGTACTTTAAGTATAAAATACACATTGGATTTAAAAGGCTTACTACAAAAAAAAAAAAAAAAAAAAGAAGAAGAAAAATACTTCATTAATAATTATTTATACTGATGTTGAAGTAATAGTTTAGATATATTGAGTTAAACAAAGTGTTATTAAAATTTTTACCTGTTTTCTTTTTTGTTTGTAAGGTGGCTACTAGAAAGTTTAAAATTACTTAAGTGGGTTGCCTTATATTCCTGTTGGGCAGTGCGGGTTTAGCCTAATCCGCTACCTGTCCTACGTACTTCAACTTTAGTTCTTCCTTAGTAATCTTGGTCTATCATATATCTCCTCTTTTTCGTACATCTTCGTCCTCTTCATCCTTTACTGGCCTCTTCTCTCAATTTTCATTTATTAATTCTTTCAATAAATATTTCCTGCATTAGTGTGCTAGTATTGTAAACATGCAAAATTCTCTCTCATCCTAAAATCAAAACGCAGACAAACCTAATACTGTCTCAGTCTATATCATCCTCTCTGTACCATGTGCTCACCTTCCCTTTATTGTCCAGCCTTTTGCAAAAGAGTCTGCACTCTGTACCCCCATTTACCTCCCAGTCTCCTTCCTCAAACTTCCACAACCTGGCTTTTACTGCTTCATATAAACTGTTTCCCAAAGGCCATTGATTTCCTCCTAGTTTTCAAATGCTAGAGCAACTTCTCAATCTTTAACTGCAACACTTTACGCTCTTCTTCAGTCTCTTCTTCAAGCTGTCCCTTCCCTCCTTCAATCTCAATCTCTCTTTCTCTCTTTCTGTCTCTTTCTGTCTCTCTCTCTCTCTCTCTCTCTCTCTCTCTCTCTCTCTCTCTCTCTCTCTCTCTGGTGCGCATGTGTGTGTGTGTGTGTGTGTGTGTGTGTGTGTGTGTTTCCCTCTCTCTCCTTTCTGTTTTACCTTGATTTTTACCCTTGCCACTTACGAGCTCTATAACATTGGGTGGGTTTAACCTCATTAAGCTTCAGTAGGTTTTGTGTCAAGTTGGGGCTCACCATATGTCGTCAGTGGTTGCTATAATATTATGACGTGCCTGTCTCCTGGAGCTTCTGCTTGGTTTCTCGTGCACGGTTCCCATCCTCTTCCTAGGGTTCTGCAGAGGCTCTGTTTTTAATTCCCTCTCATACCCTCTTCCTTGGTAGCGTCTCCATATCCATGCTTCCAATTAGAATGATCTTCATACATTTCTTATTTTCTTCTAATCCTTCAAAACTCTCTCAAACATATAACCTCTCCCACAAAGTGTTTTTTGTTTGTTTGTTTGTTTTTAATGTCTTTCAGCCAACCTTTTGTCTCTCAGACCCTCCGTTTCCTCATCTAAAAACAGTGATGATGGCATCTCCAAAATTTAGTTCACAATATTCTGAGGTCTCACTTGAGATAGTAGATGTGATAGTGCTTCGGAAAATGTAAAACACCTTATAAATATTGTATTACTATTATTTCCTGATGCCTCACAAGCATTTATTATCTTCATTGCGTATTTATCAGGACAAATTGTACATGTGCATGAAGTGTCACTGATATCTGATTGAATTCTTTCATATATGAACATTTGGTCTTCATTCCCAAAGTCAAAGTTCCTGGACAGCAAGGGCCATGTTACATGTTTTAGGAAAAGAAAAGAAAGAATTTGAAAGAAAACCTTATTCTTTTTACTGTTTTGTATACTTTGTAGTTTTATGCTAGACATGAACTAGTAGATGCTTCATACATTTTTGCAGAATTCAATTAAACTAGCTCTTGCTTCTCCCACTAAAAATAAATATAATATTTATTCATTTTTAACCTACTATTACTTTGTTTCTCCTTGTAAAAATACAGACTTCACAAGGGAAGTACTTTGTCTTTTGCCTTCTTGTATCCTTAAAGCCTTTCACATAGGAGGTACTCAGTAAAAAATGAATGAATGAATGAATGAATGAATGAACGAACCAAATAATGGTGAGAAAGTCAAATTTCAACCTTTATCTCTGGCTGGAGGACCAGGGAATGGCCCTAGTCAGGGTTATAGGGTTAAGGCTCAGGTTTCAGGACAGCTATTCCTTTATAAAAAGGCTCTTCTTTCCCCTGGTTTTAGGGCTGTGCTTTGAATAACTGAGGGTACTCACAGCCTGCTCTCCCAATGAGTGGAGGGAATCAAAGGAGTATTAAACCCAGTTCTACTTGATATAGTTAAAGTAGAACGTATTTACATAATGGTAACAGCTAAACTTGATTCAGCAGTTGTCATATGCCAGGCACTGTTCTAAATGCTTTACCTGTACTAATACACTTAGTTCTCTCCAAAATCCTATGATTATAAAGCAGGCATTACGATGTCCCTACTTTACAGATGGGAAAATGGAGGTAAAGAGAGTTAAAATAAATTGTCCGAGATCACAGAGTGACTGAATGGTAGAGAACCCAGAACCCAGAAATCAGGCTTTGGAGCTTATTCTCTTATCCACTGTGCTTGCTAACCTCTCTCTCTGATTAAAAGAGGTCATTTTAAAACAGCAGTTTTGGTGTGCATATGTGTTTTTTCCCTTTCTTTTAAAGCAGAGTAATTTTCAGTAATTCTTCTGTTGTGGCTTTAAGCTATAACTGTTCTGGCCTATTTCTTTCTTTCAGAGAAATAGTTTAGTTACATACGGCCTACATTTTCTATTTGACTACAGTGTGTTAGGAGTTAATTATTTATAGTGCTTGCTGAAGCTGATGTTTCAGCTTGACTCACTCCGGGTTTATAAGCAAAGAATGGCCTTTTGAAATCCAGTAAAATGAAAATTGCATGAAACTGTCCGATAAGAAGTTGACCTGTATCTTAGGCTTCATGGATCTGAGGTTGTTTAACAATTATGGGTTGTATTATGATGTCCGAGTTACCATATACCACATAAAGGAAACAAGAGCTAAATTTATGAAGATAATATTACTTTATCTGTTCATTTTATATTTGTTCTTTTTACTTAGTCCAAGTTATTTTAATTCAAGGGATGATGCTAGAAATATGAGATCAACTTTATGACAGAAATAGATTAAATAAATGCATTTGCAAGTACTATGACCCTAGCAATGGCAGAATGTCCCTCACCCCCAGTGTCTGTGAAATAGATGGGGGATGGAAAAATTAGGGAACCCTCCCCTCTGCTTCCCTTAGACTTGGTATCTGAGCTTATTAGTTTTAATGTAAATATTGTACCCAAGATAAATTATTTTTTTAAATGAAAGTTCATGCTGACTTTCCAGGACACCTGTGCAGGGGTGGCGAGTAAAAAAACAAAAAGAAAACAGTGTACTGAAGAGGCCAGCACATACTAGGGATACAGAGTAAATGTTAAATCCATAAACACATTAGTGAATGATGTAGTTCTGAATGGGCAGTGCAGAGGAGAACCTTCTTCATTCAGTGCAGAGCCAGTAGGATTGGGTGAGGTGGTGTGAATCCATGCACAGTCAGAAAACGCACTGGCAGATAGAACTTCAAATGTGCTAAAGTACAGAGGTTTTGGAAAGAATCTTCATCTGAGTCTGGCAATGGAGAAGAAAACAGATATTTTAGGACTAGATTCACAGTGAGCCAACAGCGGGCTGTATCTAAGTTCCAACAGGAAAGGCAGTGTTACTTTAGATGGAGGCCAAATGGGAGCCAAAGGAAGTGCCTTATTGTGGATCTAGATAGCAGGAATGGTGTGGACCAGCCAGGAACATAAGGAGTATCTAGGAGAAAGATGCTCAGTGTTTATTCATCTGTTCACTTAACAAATATTTAGCAATACCTACTGTGTACCAGGCACTGTTGTAGACACTGGGGATAAAAGAGTGAACAAAAAGGATGAAAATCCCTGCCTTTGTGAAGCTTACTTTTTTTTTTCTTTCAGCTTTATTGAGGTACAATTGATAAATACTATTGTAAGATATTTAAAATGTACATTGTGGTTATATATGTATACATTGTGAAAGGATTCCTACCCTTTAGTTAATGAGCATATCTATCGCCACATACATAATTTTTTTGGTGAGAACATTTAAATTCTATTCTTTTAGCAAATTTCAATTATACAATAGAGTTTTCTCAACTACAGTCACCATGTTTTATATTCAAATCCTCAGACCTTATTTGTCTTATAGCTGAAAGTTTGGACTGTTTTATCAACCTGTATCCCTTTTCCCCATGCGTCAGCTCCTGGCAATCACTTTTCTATTCACTGTTTCTAAAAGTTTGACTTTTTAAAAAATATATCCCACATGTAAGTGAGAAAATACAATATTTGTCTTTCTCTGGCTTATTTCACTTCCAATAATGCCCCAAGGTCCATCCATGTTGTCATAAATAACAGGATTTCCTTCTTTCTCATGGCCATGAGAAACTGAGGTCAAGGTGTTTACCACCTATGTTGTCTCCTAAGAGTTTTATGGTTTCAGGTCTTATGTTCAAGTTTTTAATCCATTTTTAGTTGATTTTTGTGTATGGTGTAAGATAGTGGTCCAATTTCATTCTTTGGCTTGTGGCTGCCCAGTTCTTTCATCACCCTTCACTGAAGAGACTATCATTCCCCAAGCTTCCATTCTTGTTGGGGAAAGTACACAATAACCAAATAAGCAACTACATGGTACTGTGTGGTACATCAGATCATAATCATTGCTGTTGAGAAAAATGAAGCAAGAAAAGGATTGATGGGTAATGCTTGGGTGTTGTAGATTTAACTATGATGGCCACTGTAGTTAAGTGAGGAGGTGACACCTGAGCAAGCTCCTGAAAAAGACTTTGGGTGTCAAATCCAAAATATCTTTGCCAAAACTGGTGCCAAGGCGCTTACCATCCATGTTTTCTCCTAGGAGTTTTATGGTCTTATGCCGTTTCTGAAGGAGAAAGGCTAGATCTAAAAGGAATGGTAGAGAAATCCCTTCTTAATTGCTGGGAGGAAGCTGTTCTGAGTGAAATCGACGGACCGAAGTGTGTGACGGCCTTTGCCATCATGTGACCTCAGTCTATAAAAATTGTTTCGGACGTCATCAGTTGACAGTAGAATAATAGGTTTTATTTTGACAGCAGAAGATTATTGCATGGTGAGGCTTTATGTCTGGGAAGCTTAAACCTAATTCCTCACACTGTAGCACTAATGCTCTCTGCTTGTCTGTCTCTTGTAGCTTTGTAGGAAACCAACCTCAAAGAGGCAGACAGGATGGCCAGCTCAGCCCGGGAGCACCTACTTTTCGTGCGGCGTCGGAATCCCCAGATGCGGTACACCTTGAGCCCAGAGAACCTCCAGAGCCTCGCCGCCCAGAGCTCCATGCCAGAGAACATGACCCTCCAGCGGGCCAACAGTGACACGGACCTGGTGACTTCTGAGAGCCGCTCCAGCTTGACTGCCAGCATGTACGAGTACACACTGGGGCAAGCCCAGAACCTCATTATCTTCTGGGACATTAAAGAGGAGGTGGATCCCAGCGATTGGATTGGACTTTATCACATAGGTGAGTGACATGAAATACACTTGCTTGTGACTTAGAGCATACATTTTACCCTGACATTGTACTGTTCTGTATTTTCTCCTGGAAGAAAAAAATCAAACACATAAGTAAAAACCAGCAAGATGCTGGGAATTTTTCCTTCCTCTTTGGGAGGGGAAGAGACAATTATAACTACCTTTGCTGATATAAATTCTGTGGTTACATCTCTATGCTAATGAAATGCCAGAACCTACAGATTTTACAGTATTTTCATTTTAAAACTTCATATTGCCCTTGATCAGTAGTTCCACTTTGGAAAGAGGTATCTATTAACATTTACTAATATTTTTTAAATGATGAAAAAGATGTCTAGATTTAGATAATGGATGTGAAAAAATGTTCTGTATTTTCTGAAGGTTGAGTTTCATTAAGAACAACTTGCAGTCTAAAGTATCTTTTTATTTCAGAATTCCTTGATGTGTCCTAGATCAATTAGGTGAAGGAAGGATCATATTCTTCTAACAAATTACTTAGAAACAGTTGCTGTTTGTTTTAATAGATGTGTCTCAGCTCTCTTTAGCTAATTTGCTGTTATAGGTGAGTGAATGATGAATAAATAGCACATCCCAGAAAATATAAAGTCTGCTTTATTTGAAAGCAAAAATGAAAACTTAATAACCAACCATAAAGAAAAGCTAAATCAAACTTGATCATAAAATTGAACATTCCCCAAAGTTAGACAAAATTTTCATTGAATGAAGGGAATTAAAAAAAATTAACAGCAGTTATTTTATTAGAAAGACATTATTGCTTTTAATATAGATTATAAGCCAGGTATCTCTTTGTGTGTGTGTTTTGTTTTTAAATGAATAAATTGGGGGGGGGGGGCAGGGAAAAGACCTGTTTATGGCAGTACTTCTCAACCAGGGGTGATTTTGCTCCCTACAGGACATTTGGCAATGTCTGGAAACATTTTTGGTTGGCACAGCTGGGTGGGGGAAATGGGAGACCAGGGATGCTGCTAAATATTTTGACATTCACAGGACAGTCTCTCACAACAAAGAATTATCTGTCCCCAAATGTCAACAGTGCTACTGTTGAGAAACCCTGGTTTGAGAGAAAGTAATATCCTTGCTGAAATTTTAATAGAATGTTAAACTCACTGTGTTTCTCTGGGACAGGGAATTTTCTGCTAATTGGTTTATATTTGCTTTTGTATCTCTTACTGTTTACTCATACTGGATAGCAAGAAATCTAAAATGGCAAAAAAATTCAATGAATTTTTCTTTTTTTTCTCTTATGACAACAAAAGGGAGAAAAAGCCTTCAGTTCAGATTTTCCCCAAGTGTGTTCAAATATATATTCAAAGTGAGGAAGTTACATGATTTAAAAATTATATTTTTATATCTGATATCTATTATGTTAAAAAAAAATCTTACAGTTTTGATGTGACTTTTGAAGTAACTTTTTTGGTTTTGATGCATTTTAACCCTTTTGGAATTCATAAACTTTTTTCACTTTTCTTGTAATATTTTTTTCTTTTTTTTCTCATTTTAGGTTTTGTAATGCTTAATATGAGACTTCAAATAGCAGACTGTGTTTTTTTTGAATATACTTTTAATGTGATATTTTTGGGACATGATTTTACTTTCTTTTATAGGATGGTTTCTTTTTTGTGTCAATAACTTAATCTGTAAGATGCTAGAATCACGTAAGACAATGATTCCTGTTACTTATACGTTTTCCCTTCCTTTCTTTTCTGTTTTCCCACCCCACTTGTTTTATTTCCTTGTCCACATTTAATCAAGAAGGAACTAAGGAATCCAAAGCCAAGTTCATCTTATCTCCCAGTGACCAAAGCCACAAAATCTCATATTTTACTTTCTAGAGGCAGAAATAGAGTTCGAAATCTGGAATTAATCTAAGGATGTAGTTAGGAAAGTAGAATTAGGGAATAAATCTCTTTTCAAAAGTGCTAACCCTTCTTCAGTTTATTTCAAGATGATTCTATATCTTTCTCACATGTATTATCATTGTATCCTTGCTCCCTTGCCTGTAATGTGTTTCTCTTCCCTCTCTCCCCCTCGGCTACTTTCAACATTTTCACTTTATCCTGGTTTTAACAGTTTGTCTAGGTGTGATTTTCTTTTTATTTATCCTGGTTGGGATTCTCTGAGCTGTATAAGTAAATGTCTTTGGTGAAACTTGAGAAAATTTTGGCCTTTGTTTCTTCAAATGTATTTTATATTTTCACTTTCTTCCCTTTTTCTGAGACTCCAGTTACACATATGTTACATCGTTTCATGTTCTACAAGGCTCTGATGCTCTGCTTAATTTTCCTTCAATCTCTTTGATATTCAGATTCGATAATTTCCTATTCGATAATTTACTTATCTTCAAGTTCATTAACTTTATTCATCTCGTGAATTCTGTCCCATCTAATGGATTTTAAAATTTCAGTTATTTGACTTTTCATATATAGAATTTTTCATTTCTCTTTTTATAGTTTGTATTTCCCTTATGAGATTCCCTATGTGTTAGTTCATTCAGATCATATTTTTGTTCAATTCTTTGAAGTGAATTGAATACAGATGTTTTAAATTCTCAGCTAAATCCAAGGGACAATTTTTATTGTCTGTTTTCCTCTTGGGACTGTCGGTCCCATTTTCCTATTTCTTTGCATAGCTAGCAATTTTCTATTTTACACAGGACATTGAGGATTTTATATTGTAGAAATCCTGAGTTCTGTGGAATACTTTTTATTTTAGTGTTAATTTTTATTCTGGTAGGCAGAGTTATTTACCTGAATTAGCTAGGTATGATTTTACACTTTGTTAAGGTGGATCCATGGAAAGCCCCTTGTGGTTCCCCAGCACTTCTACACTGATGGCTTTCAGCCTCTAAGTTTGGTGCCCTGTATGGATTTTGTTAAGAGCTTTGTTTGAGGCTTTGTTAGGGTATGTCTACAGCAGACCTTACTCTAGAACTTTGTACTTGTTCCTAATTGTGTCATTTCTGATGTCTTAGCTGGATCACTGCAATGTTAGAAAGGTCTCTTCACTCTGGCTGTGCTGCAATTGCAGTGTTCCCCAGCACTGCTTGACCTCTAGTATCCATTTTACTCTTAGCCCTGTAGCAGCTGCTGTCTGGAAAGCCTTGGTAGTCTCACTCTGCACAGGTGCAGCCCACGCTTTAGCCAAAGGCTTGCGTGGAGTCCACATGTGGAGTTTTGGCCTTCACCGCGCCATAACTCCTTCCAGTGCTCTGATTCCTGTCACCTCCGTTGACCTAAACACGGAGCTCTGCCTCCTCAGCTCATCAGAGATGACATGGACTCCAGTTCCCTACACTGCACTCAGGAAATTGTCCCCTGGCTGCGATCAGGGTGGTCATAAAGGCACCCCATAACTTTCTTTTCTTTCTAGGGTTTTAGTCTTATACCACCTGTCTGTACAATAGCTGAAAACCACTGCCTCCTACCTTTATAGTTGTTTACATTAGGAAGGCTAGTCTGGAACTAATGAGTTGAAAATGGCCTGAAGCAGAAGGTCCTCCCTGGCTTTTGACTTAGGGTAGACTGTAAGACGATGCACTTAATTTCCCCATCAAGCCATTTCTAGAGAACTCTGAATAAATAATGAATGATAGTTTGAATCCTATGTGTTTTTCAATTCTTTTTAGTGTGTTTTCTAATATTTTTAGATCCTTTGCAGTGAAGAGGGGTGGGGAACTAGCACCCCCAGACCTCTCACCGGGCTGGGACAAATACTGACTAGCATTTGTGAATAAAAATGCCGTGTAGGTAGAATGAGATACTTGGTTCTCAGGCATGCTGTTGGTTTTAGCAGATCTACAATGAATGGTTCTGGTTCCCAGCATCTAAAACATTAAATGTGGCTTGTTTATATAATTGCAGGGCCATGGCGGTGTTTAAAAAAAAGACTGGCTTATCCAGGACCTCAGAAAGAGTGAACAGAGACCTGGCTGTAAGCAAAGATAGCCATTTCTCTCCTGAGGCCAGGACACGCTGTTCTCACATCTAGACTAGAGGCAGCCTCACTTCTATGGGGAGTTTGCCATCCTCTGTGGAGAAGGATGGGTGGCAGCACTGTGGTCTTTAACTGACAGCCTTCACCTTATGGGGTCAGTGGGTAGGCAGCCAGCCCTTGATCTCCGGGCAGGTAGGCTCTCTCCAGGCTTATGAAAGGTCTAGCCCTATATGGTAATCCAACTAGTGAGTAGTGTGGAAGTGGGCATGTGACCCAGTTCTGGCCAGTGAGATGTAAGGGGTAGACTTTGGGGAACTTCCTTTTTTGAATGAAAAGCCAAAGCCTCATGAAGAGAGACTTTTAACTTCCCCTTCTCTTGTACTTGTGACTCTGGTGAAAGGATGTGATATCTGGAGTTGTTATATCCAAGTAGCAACTATATGGCATCAATCAAGAAAAAAGCTAAGGATGACAGAACAGAAAGAAAGAGCTTAGACTGGCACTCCAAAGTTCTTGCTGCCGTATTTCCCTGAAAATAAGACCTAACCAGAAAATAAGCCCTAGCATGATTTTTCAGGGTGAAATTCCCTGAACACAAGCCCTAATGCGTCTTTTGGAGCAAATCTTAATATAAGACCTGGTCTTATTTTCGGGGAAACACGGCATGTGTGAGAAAAATCTCCTCCTCTTTGTTTGAATCATCATTAGTGAAGCTTTCTTGTACCAATAGCTATTCCTAACTAAGCCGCTTGGGTGGCTCTAAAGCAAGATGAGGAAGTGAAATGGAAGCACAATTGCTCTTAAAGGCAGGATGAAGAGTGAGTGGGCTACTCCAGTAGTTCCTACTTCAGGGAGCGTGCTTGGAGTAATTTTAGTATAAGTGAAAACCACTCGGTTGTTTTAAAAAGAAATAAAAATTTGATATAAAATATTTGAAAACAGTGGCTCCCAGTTATGTGAAAATTTTCAAAAGTTTAATAAGGCTAAAAATGTGATGGGAAGAATATTTCAAATGAGTAATTTGTAACCTCAAAACATGCAAGTTTTCTTGGGCATTCTTAATTGAAGATAGTTGAGATGATACATTTGAGGAAGACCTGAAAGAAAAGAGGAAGTACAAGGTGAGGCTAGGGAAAACAAATTTTGGAGTCCCAGTTATGTCAGAAATTTAAGGCTGTTAGAGCTAAGCAGCTCTTGAGCTCTGAAATAGATATGCTGACAATGTAGGTTTCATAACAGTAGCACATATGTCAGGAACAGCTTCAGATTTCTATACCTCTTGGTAGGAAGGAGCCACTCCCCTTCAGTTGTGTCTTGAGAAGCTGGGCTGTTTCCTAGCAACGCCTAGTTTTATTTGTGGAACAGAGAGATGGTATCTATAGAAATAAATCCCAAAGGGGAAGGATTTGGGTAGAACATCGTGCTGGCAAGGTGTGGCTTATTGGCACATCTACATTTTGATTGTGTTTCTCTTGGCTTACGTTTTCTTCCTCTCTACAAGTGTGAGTTTTGTTTTTGTTTGGCTAATTGGTAATGTTTTGCACTGTACAACTCATTCCAGATGACTTTTAGCATTATTAATCTGGAGGAAAAATATATCCTCCTGGATTAGAAACATAAATCTTTCTCTAGGCATTTTAGGCAATATATAGAATCTATTGGGAATACAAAGAAAAAAAGTTGAAAATATCAAAGCACCATTTGGGGAAACTTTGGATGTGAACATGATTCTCAAAACAGATGTTAATTACATTTCACCCTTCAGAAAGTCTCATATACATCCCGAGACTTCCAGACATGATCATAATGTAGCTATAACCCTGAATCCCCAAATTACAACAATTGATGCCTTGCAGAGGTGTTTTCAGAATTCACTAGGTTTATAATTTATTGTTGAGCTCCAAAATTAGAATTGACCCCTCACAAGTTTAACAGTGCTACTGGTTGCCTCCTCCTAAACTCACTAAATAGAAAGAGCCAAGTGCTTATCTTGTGCAGAAACACTTCGGGTACCCAGCTCAAACAGCTCTCCATGAAAAATTGCATGGACACCATTTAAACAGGAAACAAGGGTGTATTACATTTGTTTCAGGATCACTATTTAATTCTCCTCAATGTTTGTTCTTGTGATTATTTTTCTGGCTATTCAAAGGAAATACACTTCAAAAGGCTTAACTTGCCATTTCTTACTTGCAGGCAACTTCAGGTACCTTAACAGAGCTAGGAAAATGCACACTATGAAAATGAGAACTATGTACTTTGCTGTATGCCTGTGCTACTGAAAGCCAACTGTCAGTTACTAATGTGGGACTAGATAAGAAAGTTTCTCCAGGATGTAAATCAATGTAACTGCTTTACTTATTTAGAAAATCTTGCTATTAAAAAATTATCTAAACTACATAACGCACTTCTTGATGTAGATATTCCCTATTCTGGCTCAAGCTTCTTATCTTGTCATGGACCTCGTAACCAATAGTTTACCAACATTTGTGTGGAACATGCTTGAGTATACCTCTCAGTGTTTATGCGTTGGTTATGTCTTCAAAGATGAGTGACAGGGCATCTGTATTTTGATTCTGTATTACAAAAATATAATGGCTTTTGTATTATGACATTTTTCCTATTTCTTTGCATTTGGATAGTGACATAAAGTAAGGTCACAAATGCCAAAGCATTAAGATTATATATTTTAGAGCTCTAGGATCCCAAAGTTTTAGCTGATGTTTCATAGATAAAACAAAAATCCAGAATGGTAATGCCATACAGCTAGTTGGAGGCAGTCAAGGCTGGAATTTACGTGTTTTGTGTTCCAGTCTTCATTTTTCCCCCTCTTTGTTGAAAAATGTAGTCCAGTGTTTTCCAACATTTACTTATTTGCTGAACACCTTGATTTTTTCAATATTGGATTATTACCTATACTATTAATATTTTTACACCATCTAATGAAAACAAAACAGATCATCTACCCTGACCTTGTTCTAAGCAACAAGGTCTGGGAAAGAGTACCTGTGTTAGTGATATTTCTTTCTAACATGCGTTAACTGATAAAAAACAAAATAACTTTTGTGTGTGAACCACCAGGACCACCACATGTAGCACACTATGAGAAATGCTGGGGTTATTAATGGTTAAGAGCACAGGTTCTACAGTCAGAGAACTAGTAAATTCAAATCCACTTACTAGCTTGGGTGAATTATATCATCTTTTTAAACCTCAGTTTCTTAATCTATAAGAAAAAACACCAAGAAAATGACCAATATCTTGAGAATTAAGTAAAATAATGTGTATAAAGCTCTCAGCAAGATGCCACGTTCATTGTAAGGTACTGCTGATTGTAAACGCTCATCATTATTTTAGCTACTATTAATAATAATAAAACCATTTCCTGGTAGTCTAAAGCTGAAGCACAACTCACTCATACAATGAATCCACAAGAAGAGATTTCTAGATTAAAGTGACCCTGGGCCACTTTTGCTTACAGAAAACAAAATCCATTCCTATGAAACAAAGCACTAGAAATTATATAAAGCACTTACAATATGAATGCTAAGTAATACAGTATTTTAACTTGAGTATCACGTAGGTTCTGAACCAACATGCTTTCCTAGGTGATGGGAAAGCATTAAGCTGAAATTCAATCAAATGGAACAAAGAATTTATGTCTTAGGCATTTAATTTCCAGAATAACTGTCAAATACCATTAAAAGTGTCTGTTCTTAAGCTCTTTTGGTATTTTTACATGATTACTGCCAAAGACAAGTTGTTTTAGGTCATATCTTTCAAGTTTAAAAAATGCTTTTAGAAAATAAGAGCTTTGACCATGAAATGGTTTTTGGAACAATTTAACTCTAAATTACATTTTGTTACCTATTTGTTTTAGTCAGCATAGGTCAGCTTATACTATAGAGATGAACTAACCATGAATCCTCAGTGGCTTAAAGAACAAAAGATGATTTATTGCTAATGCTATGTGTACAACATGGATCTGCCGGGGGCTTGATTTGTACTGTCATTTAGTGATACAGGCTCACCTCCCTCTTTATTTTTGCCATATTGAATTATTAAAGGCTCAACTATCTTATCATTACACCATCTGGAGCACAAGGCCTCCTCAAGCAGGTGTCAAGGGAAGAGAGAGCCGGGGACTCTTACACCAGCTCTTAAATGTTTTGGCCCTAAGGTGACACATTTACTTCTGCTCAGAGCCTGTCGTTCAGCATTAGTCCCGTGATCTGCCTAACTGCAAGGGACTGTGTAATGGAGAGATACCCTTAGCCACCTAATGAACAGTTACTGTCTCTCATAGTCGATGTGTGTGTCTTCCTAACAATGTGTCTGGTCCTTTGGTTTGTCCCAAAGCCTAATAGATACTGGGGTTAGAAAGTGTCATACTTTGGGATTGGTATACATGTTGCAAGGTGTTTAGGAGACTGAATGAGAGGACACAGCCAGGGCAGGACGAAGGACTGTACCTGACATTATGGATGCACAATAGCAGTTAGTGGAATCTGAACTCACAGTATCATGTTGGCAGCTCAGACCATCAAGGATCTTCCTTTTAATATGCATCTCGAAGCTTTGGTTCACAAAGACGTCCATGTGTTCAAAATAGTTATGGAAGACTTCTCTGGATATTAGGTTCTAAAAAAATGTATGGCTTAGTGTATCCAAAGAAACTAGTATGTTTTATCCCCTAACATACTCGTACTGCTTGCAAGAAGTATTTGAAATAGGCATTCCTGTGTCTGTATATTGAGATGTTTTTTGTTTTCTATTCAGTTATTCTATAAACATTACCTGAGGGATTTTTTTCTCCTTACAGGAGGCTTATATAGGTGCCATAATTAATAAATGTTTAAATAATTGTAACTATTTTGCAAGGCAGTTAAGACATTGGTGTGAGGTTTAGAAATTCTTTGTTGTGATAAAAAACATTACCAACCGACAAAGTAATTGCTTACTGCACATACTAATTTTGTAGTCTTTGTTATAAGCGACTTTTCATACTTTCCTGAGGACTAAATAGTGGGTACACCAGTAAAGGAAGTACATTTATAATGTCATCTTTTTATCCTGATCTCTCTTAAAGTCTGTTATCAATTGCTGTTGTGAAAAGCAATTTCTTTAGGTTAGCTTTTGCTTGATGTATCTTTTCCCACCAGTTTACTTACACCCATTCTTTGGCATGCTTCAGATACATCTGCTGTAAATCATCTGTACCGTTAGGAGTTTTAACCCAGTCTGAGTGACCAACTTTCAAAATTAATGTTTTTGCATTTGCTGTTATTTTTCATATATTTGGACTTATTTCTACATCTTATTTTGTTTAATATATATCATGCTTTTTCTTGGTTACTTCCCCACCTTGCTTTTTATGCCTTCCAAATAATGAGTTTTCTTTACTCCCTACCTCCCACATTCTTCCTTAGTCTAATTGCTTGGAAGGTAAATATTCTCGTTCTAGTCTGTTAGTGGTTTTCCATAACATTTTTGACATATAAAATTGAATTAACAAAGACTATAATGCATTAGTATCTTTAAATACCTCTCAAACTGCAAGGATCTTAGGACATGGTCATTAAAATTGCCTCCCTCCCCATCTTTTATTTTCATTTTTGATCTTTAATTCCATCCCTCTTTAAACCCCTTCTTACACATTAGTCATTATGATTATTATTATTATGATTGTGTTTTTTCATAGACAAGGGATTGTTCCAATTATATTAATATATTCTGCATAACCATTACAAAATTTAGTGGCTAAAAACAACAATTTAATAAATGAGTAAACAATTTAAGAATGAAAAAATGACTTACCTGAATTACTAGCAGCAGTAGACTACAAGGGGTTTGATTTTTGTACAAAACATACACACACATAACAAAAGTTGCATTCTAAAATAAATGGAAGCTATTAGGAGAAATTTAAAATTTAACTTCAAATCCTTGTTGATTTGCCAAATTAAAGAATACTTTTTTTTTTTTCTGGTTAACATAGGTAATGATAAAAGGTGTTAGGTATGTCTGAAATCTCTTATTTTTTGCCAGTGTATTTTCCTCCTTTTGTGTTTTTATGTGTTCTCTATTTCATTTTGCACTATTTGTTTCTATATTTATTTTAAATCAGCCTTATGTTGGCAATCTGTGAGTTAGACTTAATCATAACTAGGAAGTCATATTTATTTCAGTTGGTGGTTTCCCATCATCTGGCTGACCTTACTCTTGAATTTTTGAATAAATGTAGAGTTATTTCACAGTATTGTATACTTTATATGGACTTACAAGGAACTATGTAGAGTGAGCAACTCAGATTTTCCATCTGCTTTAAGTTGTAGGGACCAGAGTGTTATAACTCAGATTTAATGGTGATTTTAAGGATTTCTCCTGTTAAGTCATTTGTGCTTATTTTGCCTTTTGAACTTATTTTATTTAAATTATGAATTGTGAATCTCCCAGTGTATGCATGCTCATTGAGAAAATTTGGTTTTTATGTTCCTACATAAAAATTTATAAACAACAGTCAAATGGTCACATTTTCTCAATTTACTCTAGTTCATGAAATCATTAGGAGAACCACACTAATGCCTTAATTACATACAGAGCTTGACCTGGGTAGAATCTGGTGGATTCACTGACCTCAGCATCGAGTGCAGTCGAGTGGTGAGGGGGAGTCAGGGTGTGGGACAGACCTGAATTCAGATTCTGGGTCAGCCAATGAGTTCTCGCTTCGGAGTTAGGAAACCATTCTGAGCCTCAGCTTCTTCATGGACAAAATGGGAATTATAGCAGCCTTATAAAATTGCAAGAAAGATGGAACAAGATAACATTTGTAATGTGTATTCAAGGGTAGTTGCTCCTTGGGAGGGAGCTGCCATACCACCGGCAGACATTTGTTGAGAGCCTATTTGTCTGCCATTAGGCAATGGGATGCAAACATGAATCAGCTCACATTTTAGTGGGGTGAGAAATAGGTAGGAAAGGTGCAGTGTGTTCAGAACAATATAACAGAGGCCACAAGAGCATGGAGAAGGAACAATTTAATGCCTGAGAGGGATTCAGGGATGGGAAGGCTATAGAAAGGGCCTCACCAAGAAGGGGATATCTAGACTTATCATGAAATAGGCATTTTATTTTTATTTATTTAGTTATCTTGTTTGGTATTCACACAAGAAAAAGTCATTTAAGGAGGTGGGAATTGCATTTGCACATGCCATGTCTTTCTCAGGAAGGGCTTGCATGTGATCTACTTGCAGACTGCACACATCCTGTCCCTATCCCCCTTTCTGCCTGGCGGACTTGTAAGTATCCTTTTAGATAGATTCAGAAGTCACCCACTGTGGTGCACCTGCAAACTTTTCCAGGCAGTCCGTCCATTTTCCTGCTCCCACAGGAATGTTTGCATATCACTATTTCAGTGCTGATGATTCTGTATTGTAATTTGTCATTTTTCATGCTTGTCTCTTCAGTTGCACTTTAAACTCCTTAACTGTGTCCTGTTCATGTTGTTTCCTGAGCACCTTACCCAGCTCTCTGTGCTGCATTATCCATACAGATTCATTCATTTCATTAAAGAGTAGGTTTTAATGGGTAGAGCAGTTATGACATAAAAGAAAATATTTTTTAATTGATGATTATTCTGTATTATGTTGTTTTCTCCTAATGACTTATTCAACAGATTATTTTTGGTATTCATTCACTCGTTTGTTCAACAATATTAGGAGTTGATGTACTAAGCGTCTGAAAGAATTTTTAAAATATTGTCTGTATTTAAAGTCATGGTTAAAGAGCTGTCATCTAGGCTTTTTTCAAATATTATACAATATACTGGCCTTTTGCTTCCTGTTTCCTTACCCATGGCTTCTATCTTCAGCATGGAAAGCACTGTATGTTTAAATAGAAATACATTTATTCCCTGAATTTAGCATGTTTACTGCTTTAGCTTCTGATTTTTTGTTGTTTCTTATACTTTTGTTTCCAAAAATGTGCATGTGCTGCCCAAGCAGTCATAGATGCTTTTCTGAGAGTTATGTATCGTTTGGCATGAAGAATATCTGCAGTGTTTTTGATATTCTGAAATATGTACTTATATATTCATAATATAACTATTACACCTCTCATACGAATAAGTGCTATTATGAAATTATTGATGAATTAAGGCATTATAATCCTTCTCTACAGAAATAAGTTCTACTATTTTGAGGGATTATAGTTATAGCAATAAGCCATACTATTAGAAGCAAATATGTTAACGAAAGACTAATCTAAAAAAAATAACCTTGAAATTCTCAACTGAAAATTTACATGAAGTAATAGGATTCTAAATATTTATTGTATATCTTTTTACAGAATCCAAATAGATTTTTTTCTTTAAGTGTACATCTGTGGCACATTTTTGATATGATAAGACAGTTCATGCGTAAAGGAAAGCCTTCAGAATTCAGTGAACATCTGGAGGAAGTTAAATTCTTAGATTTGGGCTGCATGTTCACTTAACCTGCCCAAACCTGTCTTTCCTGAGCCACTTCAAGGAGGTAAACAAGGTGAACTGTGCTATGCATATGACCCATTGCAACTGCTGATTTGAGCAAGGTAAAAGTTCAGCGTATGTCAGGTCACTTAGAATTTCCAGTCCATCATGTGATTCATTTGCCTGAATGGAGTGCCATGAAATTAATAATATTTATTTGAAAAATCATAATTATTACTTGTAAAAGTCTAACTACAGCAATAGTGCTAATATAAGCAGCAGCATCGTCATCTTTGCATTATGTGATGCTATTGATGGAACCTCCAAAATTCCTTTTTTTTTTTTTTAAAGGAAAATTTCCTTATTTAAGGAAGTTGCATTTTGGTAGTGAAGTACTGTATTTTTCTGTCATTTGGACTCACTAAAATGTATTATGCATCTGTTGACATTTATTGTAAAACTTAGAGTCACGGAGGTTTTAGATTTCGGAAGGAAGTTCCGCTGCTCCGCTGACCTCATTTTACAAATGAGAAACTGAGGGCCCAGAAGGGTTAAGTAATGTGCTCATGGTTGGCCAGTAAAATGGTTTTTTTTTAAAAAAAATACAGTGTTTAATAGGAATTTTCTCTACAGTGAAGTTGCTTTTTACAGGAAATTCCTGCAGGTGATTTTTGAATGTCGTTAAAATTTACCTTTGAAAATTACCTTTGAAAACTCAGTATGACTTAATGAATTCAACACAGCCAGTGTTTCTTCCGATATTGAAACAGACTCCTGTCTTAGACTGAGTGCCAAAAAAAGAAGTTGGCTTGTGTTTATGGGCTGTTTTTGTACAAACAGCCCCTATCATTTAAAACTAAATTCCACTCAGTCTGGTGGGATGCTTGGAAGACCTGCGTATTTCACACTCCTTCTAGGGGCAAACATTCAGGGTCCTGGTTGGGTCCCATGCTATTTAGATAGTTCTGTTTCTCTCCTCTTGTACCTAGTGAGTGTGTGTGGTTACAACAGAAGATGTTAAATGGGCTCTTGCTGTGCCTCCCCTGAACGTCACTTCATCTTTGAAGATTCAGTAGAGTATGATGAGTCAATCTCTTTAATGGAGGCTCACAGAGATTTATTTTATAAATTGTTTGTTATAGCACCACCTGAAATAGCCTTCAATACTTACTGTCCCTTTGTCTGAGCAGTACTTCAGTGAAAGGGTTTTTTCTTTTAAAGCCATCCCAGTTTTTCAGGTGACTTATCAGATACATGGAAATACTTTCTGTTCTGTTATTTCTTACGTTCTTTTTTCAGTGCAGCACCCCATTCCTTGGGATTTGAAATCCATGGGGCTAAGTATGTATAAAAACTCTGGAACAGGAAAGGCTGAGATGATCTAATATAATGGTTTCTTTGCCGTTAAATAGCAAACCTACACCTCTTTCTCTAAATTGTAACTGATGTTACTTATTGTTGTAAAGGCAGATGTGACCAATGTCCGTAAGTGTCCATAAGCTGAAATATTTCAAATATTATTCAAACATTTCAAAATTTCTTTGATACCGTTATTCAGAAAAAGATATGAAGAAATAAACAGTGTTTATGGAGAATTCTTACTTGTAAGCAGTAAATAGAACACTTCTACCCCTATTTACCAAAAACCGTGCATGTCAAGTCCAGAGTAATTCCTTAAAGTCAGACTCGAGGCGTTTTGCCAACCTTCACCACCTCAGCCATAGATGCTGTCTACTGACCTCTCCTTTTGAGGCTATGTCTTCATTGGCTGCGACACTGTGCTGGCTCCCCCAGTTTTCTGGCCATTCATTCTTTTCCTCTTTACTGAAACTCTTTCCTTATCCTCTTATATTCTTTAGGCTTTTTCATGGATTCTCTCTTTGGATGATTTCATTCATTCCCAGTCTTGAGCTAGTCTAAGCAGAAAGCGTCATTTCTAACCTAGGGTGACGGGTACTATTTCTTCCTGGCTCTTGAGAGACGGTTCCGCACTTGTCTGCTTTCAGTGCTGTCATGTTGGTAGCATGAAGTCAGCTGTAATGAGAGCGTTTACATCACAGAAAGGGGCAAATTCTGCAAATCAGGGCTCCCCTCACTCCAGCTAGCCCAAAGCCAGGTCCCAACTAACCACTATTTAATCCTAACCTCTGTCTAAAGCTTCCAAAACCATTTCTCTCTGAATATCCTACTCATTACTCAAACTCACGTTTTTCAAAACAAATTGACATGCCAAACCAGTTCTTTGTGATTTCTCGATTTTTGTTTGTGGAAACACTATTGTTTTAGTTTCTTCGACTTGAAAACCTTGCCCAAAGTTTTGACTCCTAACCCACTCTCAGCCTGCACATCGATCGCTACAGAGGGATGTAAATTTTAAGTAAGCAATGTTTCTGGCACTGTCACCTCTTCTAATTCTCACTTTGTTTAGGTCTTTATTGTTGTCTTCCTAAGTAATCTCCTCTAAGATACTAAGTCTAAGATACTCCAGTCCAATTCATGTTCCACATTATTGCCAAACATTTAATAAATAAAAATTAATTTTTTGCAGGCATTAACCTAAGTACTTTCATATCTTACCTCATTTAATCCATAAAACAACCTTATGGAGTAGTGTATCAATTAGGAGTTGTCAGTGACTGAAAAAAACAAAACCAAAAACTGAACAAACTTAGCACTTCCCTGGACAGGTAAAGGTTGCCAGGAGACTGGCATATGCAAATTATCCTCTAACTGAACAAGCGCCCTGCCTGGAGGTAGGGGCAGGGTTAGTGTTATACAAGCTCCACTGCTGAGAATTCTGCGAGAGATGGCTGCTATGCAGTGCGACAGATGTCTCTTTAGTCAGTTATTAGTATCCCCATTTCATAGTCAAAGTATTTGACCAAGAAGTTAATTACTTTTTCCAAGGTGTTTTCAATTAGGATATGGAAAACTTGAAATTTTCCTGACTTTGGAGTTTATGCTGTCCATTATCCTTTGTCATAAACCTCCCACCTTTACATAGTAGAGGTGAGTGGTCAATTGCTTAGGCTATAAAGTTGGGTAGACTTGTATTTAAATCTCTCCTTTGCCACTGGCTTTGAGTGTGACATAGGGCAAGTTACTTACCCTCTCTGCTAACCAATATCAATCTCATAGAAAATAATAAAATCCTCAGTAAGATTTTTCTGCATACATAAAGTGCTTGGCATAGGACTTGGTTTAATAAAAGTATATGAAATGTCAATTACGATGATAATGATGATGAAACTATATCTCAGCAAGGTAAAGAATATATTTTTCTGTTCCTATTTGCTGTATGAGCAAGTAGAGCCCATACTTTTGTATAAAGTATTTGTTGAGATTTTTTTTTAAACCTAAACACTAAATGTAGGAAAATGTGATGGCCGAAATTGTACTTTGAGGATTGATAACATCATTAATGTGCAAGGCTGTGAACATGGGACTTTTCCTGGATCAGTTTCAGCTGAGGCCCCAAAGGGAAGGGTGATAACCACCTCCACACTCCAAAGCTGAACCACCCAAGCAGGACTTGGGAAGAAGGTGGTCCCGAATCGTTCTCAGGTGCCTTACCGGGCCCCTCAGGTGAGAAGTTGATTTGATGGAGGATTTCTTTGGGGGCATTGCCAGTGTGCTGGGAGCCCCTTCTCTCTGTGAAACACATACACACTGGAGATAAGGGGGGGCGGGGGGTGCTTCCTTCCACCTCAAGTCAAGTGAGAGGAATGTCACGGAAACTGCTGTGAGAGCTTTATGAGTGTCCTCTCCAGCGTGAGGGACACAGAGGACTGGTGTCTGATCCACACCTGAGGACTCTAAAAGCAAGAAGCTGTGGCTGGAATTTAGTGTGAGGCGGGCCTGCTGGCAATGGCCTGCACTGCTTGAATTGTTGGACTAAGAATGTATGTTTCTTGTGGGCGAGGGGTGGGGTCTGTCTACAACAGAGCTGGTATGAGGTTATTGTCATGCCTGCTCCAAAAAACTACGCAGAGGAGGGCATGTTACCTAGGGGTGACCCACAGGGATGGAACAGAAGACTTTGGCAGAAAGAGGCCAACTGTATTCCTGGAGTCCTACTGTCTGAGAGCCAGACAGAGGATTGTAAATGACCACATCAAAGAAATTGAAGGTGAGAATCCCCAGAAATGAGGCATCTCTCCAGAACCCAGGAAGTGTCCCTTTGAGATAAGATACTCTAGACTCACAGAAGGCTGGCACCACAGTGTGGCAGTGCCAGCTCCGTCAGACCTTCTCTGCCTCCTCTCCTCTCCTCTTTCCATTCTACTGATACGCTAAGAGAGTCAGAAACTGATGAGAAATAGAAACTCCAGCCATGCTTCCCTTGCTCTCTGAAAGCTTTTGCCAGAAACGGGCCTAAGCGAAGATAGAGAAGATTTCATTTTAACTAAAGTTTGGAGTTTTGACTATGACACAGGACTGGACATTTTCTTTACAGAAGTGAACATTTTTGTGACTCATTGTGCTAAGAGAACACTTCATTATCTCAGAATGATGAGAAAGGTCAAGGGGTCTGCTCTCATGTTATGCAGTGGTGAGCAGAGAGCTGATCCCACAGAGCAGAGTAGAACAGGCAAAGGGTAAAAGAACTACATTGTTTTAAGTTGTGCTCTACTAGTCCTGCTTGCTCAATGTAATGGTTCACCAGATACCCAATTATAAAATTTATCTGGGAACATATGGGGCTAAACATTGTCTTTGGAGTTTGAAGTGGACGAGACATGTTGGGATTTGTTTGGCTTGATTTTCAAGTTGCAAATGGGGATTTTACCGGATCATTATGGTTTTAGTCGTAGAGACAGGCATGGTTTTAGTCTTAGATGCAGAAGTGGAAGTGAGCTGACTGACTGGGCAAAGTGGAAGAGAAAACATTGTTGGGTAAAATGTTGCTTTTCTCTGGTGTCTTGCTTCCAAGTCTAGCTGACTGACAGCTGTGCACAAGTCCCGTGGAGAGAACCACTTTTGAAGAAAGATGCATGTGGCATCAGGCGCTGAACTATTTATGGAAAGGCACAAAAAGCATGTCACTCAAAAGCAGCCAAGAAGAGAAAACCAGAGGACTGTGTTCTCAGTGCTTTTTCACAACATGGGTGGGAGGCTGCTGGCTGTGGAGGTGAGCTGCAGAGCAGCGATCACTGCCAACAACAAACAACAAACTGAGGCAGGTTCTGCCTCGGTTCTTGAGGCGTGAGGCGTAACGCGCAGGGTGACTGAAATGAGGCCACCTGTCCCTAAGAACGGCCTGAGCGTTCCTGTAGAGACCAGCAGGACCCGACGGGCTAAGAGGAATGAGGAGCAGGGTGGGCAGTCTGTGTAGCGGTGGTAAACCTGACAGAATAAAGCGGGAGCTCCAAATTAGACTGGAAAAGAAGGCAGCATTCAGGTTTTAATATTTTGGTCTTCCTTCCAATTTTTCCATGATAATATGTTCGTAGTGCTTCACGTAATTCTTATAGCAGCTATCTGCCTGATTAACTATGCCAGCTGATGGTGGAAACTAGATGAGGAAACTAAATGGGTTAAGTTGCTTACCCAAGGTTGGATAAATGGTAACAGAATATGATCAAAGTTGTCTTGCCATTTCCTAATCCAGAGAGCTCTTTGCGGTGTACCAGCCTCAGTGCTGTGTTAAGAATGTGGGGTGAGAGGATTTCAGATGGTTTATGGACAGTGTTTTAAACTTAATAGTGATGCGTTTATTTTTAAGATTCCCTTCTATTTTTGGAAAGGATACTGGTTTTCTATGAACGGACTAAGATAAACTTGTTAAAGTGTAGAAATAAAAAAGCATCAAGTAAATAGTGCTACTGAGATGTGGCAGTAATTGTGAAGGGGACCTGTGTGCACCTGATGTTTAGGAACCACTAAAGTCTTTTGCCCAAAGTGTTATTAGGTTGGTGCAAAAGTAATTGCGGTTTCCACAATTATTTTTAACCTTTTAAACCGCAATTACTTTTGCACCAACCTACAACAGCCTGTAATGTTATTCTTGAATGTTATTCTTGAATTGTCTCACATGGCTAAGTCCCGATCCCCCAATTAGATGATAAGTTCTTTGTAGACAGGAACTGTGTCTTATATAATGTAGGTGTTATGGATTGTTTTGTGTTCCCCCAAAATTCATATGTTGAGGTAACCCTATGACTTCAGAATGTGACCTTATTTGGTGATAGGATTTTTACAGAGGTAATCAAGGTAAAATGAGGCCATTAGGGTGGACCTTAATCCATATTACAGATGTCCTTATGAAAAGGGGAAATTTAGATGAAGACATGCAGGTAGAATGTCATATGAACATGAAGGTGGCCATCCACAAGCCAAGGAGAGAGGCCTGGCGCAGATCTTCCCTCAGTGCTCAGAAGGACACACCTGGTGACACTTTGAGTTCAGGCTTCTAGGCTCGGGAACCTATATCTCGATTGTTTGAAACACCCAGTTTGCGTATTTTGTTCTATCAGCCCTAGGACATGAAAAAATAGATACCTAGTTAAATACTGGGTATATAACTAAGTAACTGTTCTTCACCTGAATAACACAATCTTCTTCCAGTATAATTTTGATCAAACTTGTAAGAGTTTCAAATGTAAAAACCCCCCTCTGGAACTGAAGGCCTTCCCAGGCTGCCCCTTCTCTCTCCTACTTCAATAATGTGTCCCCCCCTCCCCCGCCGGCCCTCACCCCCCTAGCACCACTGTCGTCTGAGGTTGGGCACCCTCTGTTGTGTCTCCTTTTGCATACAGTGCCCTAGATGTCTGCACTTTGCCACCCTGTCCTCTTTTCTACAAGGCCTCAGTATTCGACCTGGATTGCTTTTTTAAACTTCCACTGCTTTGTGCTTTTTTTTTTTTTTTTTTCAAATTTCTTTTGACCAGAAAAAAAAAGTTGTTTTCTTTAGAAGTGGTACCACCCACTAGAAAGAAAGAGCGCTATTTGAATTCACCACAGAGCCTCACCCTTAATTAAAAGATGCCGCTGCCTCCAGCGGAGCTGTTGCCTCGCATGGCATTTGGAGCCCAGAGTCTGTATTTATCTGGGTGGGCTGTTGTTATCATGGTTCTCAGCACACTCTTCCCTTACCATTTGTGGGTGTGTGACTTCCACTGTATACCGTGAATTTATAGACAGGCCATGTCTTCATCATGTTTGGATCCCCAGTGCTTGGTACCCAAGTCAAATTCAATACAAATTTGTTGAATCAGTGAGCACTTTAGAAGGAAAACAGACTCGGTGTCCCATAGGTTGTATTTGAACTGGACATACAATTGAGTTCTAGGATATGTTGTACCTGAAATGTTCTTCTAGTCTTTAGATTCAGAACATTGTTGATTTGGAAAAGGCTTTTAGCCTTGGACTGGATTCCCAAGATTTTGTGGGTCCTGTATTCCTCGGAAGGTTTAGGAATTGTTTTCAATGATTTAGGTACTGATCCGGTTAGACACAGCAGATGGACCTAAGTAACCCCCCCCCCCCCCTTTTCCCCATAAGCTCTTAAAGAGCTGTTTCTATGAGTTAGATTTGACATATATGATCATTTTCTAGAATCCATTCTAAGTTTAAACCACTCTGTCTATTTTAAGGTTCTTCTCTCTGTGACTGAATTTTTAACAATCTGGCTGTCAGCACACTGACGAATGGGTCCTGGATGATATGCTACTTCTCATCACTTTTAGGATTAGGTCCAAATGGACTATTGCCATTTACTGATTAAATACTTCCCCCCAAATATTATATGCCTCTTTATTTTACAGAGCAAATGGAATGACAATGATCTTTACAAATGCTTGCATCCAGAAATGAGACTTGGAAGAACAGCAAGAGCATTTATATCTTTTCACGATCAAACCATGACACTGCCATCTTTTATTATATTGTAGGATAAATCTATGCTGGCCTGTCAGCAGCAGCTATTCTGAGCAGTCCTTTGCTGCTCTGGGAGAAATATTTAACTAATGTTATCTGTTGCCCATATCCCAACCCCAGGCTGATGAAGCCCAAACTCTACCAAACCAGGGGATTTACTTTAGCAAATCTTTCATGGTTCTGCTTTGTGGGTAATACACAATCTCTACCCTTAAGAAACTTACTGTATAATCAGCTTAGGATGGTGGCTCAGGTTCAAGGCAGGAACTCTGGTGTTAATGCCTGTGTTTCTTGTAAATATGATTCTGGCAGCATGGCACTTTTTATTCTGCCCTCATGCCTAGAGGGATCCTTACCAAACCTCACCACTGCACTAAAAGTAGTACATCCTTGACAAATATGGCCAGGAACGTCTGGGGGGGCTTTTGCCAAGTCTAAAGGAAAGCCTTGGATCAGCTAGAGGCTTTCTGGAAGTTTTTTGGATGCAACTTAGTAATTAAGGTATTCTGGGGATGTTAGAACTACGGCCATGTTTGAACATGGTTGGCAAAATGCATTAGACTGAAGTAGCACCAAACTGCTCTGACCAATGAAAGGAGGATTGATCAATGTCTTGGTGCAGCCCAGTTTGTGTTTCATGGAGCATTTCCTGTAAGAAGACCTCAGGAGTTAGGGTAGTTATGACCAAACAGAGAACCATAAAATCCTAACATTTAGGGGTAAAAGGAATCTTTAAGCTTAACTTGTTTAACTTCTTTTACATTTCAGTCAACACAACCGGTTCATAGACTTGCCAGTTTTTGTGGCCAATTAGTGGGACTGTCTAGGCCTGTAATTTAGGTCTTCTCTTTGTTCTCTATTGGTCTTGTATTGTGTGCTTTGCCCAGAACCTTTCTAGCCAAGAACTGCATTCAGTAGTGTGTTGACAAACTGGCTTTCTCTTTTTAAAATACCCTCTGATTTGTAGTGTTTATAGATTTACATGGTATAAAGACTTCCATTATGGCCAATTTCAAGCTACCAACAATCTAACAACCACTTTTCAAAATTCCAGAAACTGTTAACAGTTGGCTCCAGCATACCACTGATTGTATTCTCCCGTCTGTTCTTTTTGGCATTGTGGGTGGCATATCAGTGACCAGTGCCTTGTGAAATAGGTAGGCCCCGTGTGGTGATGGGCGATAAAATAGTGTGACTGAAAGAAGGACCTGTTTCGTTGATTAGCTCAGTTAAAATGAGTCCAGCACTCCCTGATTCTAATCTCTTCGTAAGACTCTGTAGTCTTCTTGAGTAACATAATGATAATTAATACGACGCTAAGGGGTAGGGGGTTGCTTCTTTGGGTTCTAAAACATGTCAAAAAAGCCATGTTGTGGGACTTAGAATTTACTGTTCATAAAGATTCTGCATCTTGAGATAAAGTCTAGTGGAACGGTACAGAATATTTCCTGTCTGTCTATCTGTCCATCCATCCATCCATCCATCCATCCATCCATCCATCCATCCATATTTGATTATTACCACTGTGTCCAAACCTAATAATGGGACTCCTCCATGTAGCTATTTTGAGGATATTAAAATACTGGGGGCAATGTCATTATAATCATAACTACTTTCAGAATAACTGATTCTAGGCCTGGAAAGACCCTAAAGATAAGCATCACTCATACTATAGATGAGGAAACCTAGAGTCTGATGGAAACCTGCACAAACCCACACAGCTGTTGGGGGTCATCATTTGAGACCATAACCTATGATTCTTGTTACCCTATTCAGTGTTCTTTTCATTATGCCGTTATGACTATTTGTTTTTTTCTCCACATCAGAACATGGGAAAAAATATAGCATATGTAACTAGCCTCTGACTTCACATTGAATAAATCTTAGATTTTCTACATGCCCTTTGTTCACATTAAGAAGTGGAAAATGAATTGGAGTACTAATTTGCAGGACTGCCTAGCACTCATTTAACCTCCTACAGCTTGTGGTACATTAAATTATCAGTGAAAGGACTCAGAAGGTGCTGGATGATGTGAAACTTGAGGCTTTTCAAAAGAATCGTTAAAGGGTTTTGATATATTCATAGTGAAATCTTCAGTATTGAGATAGAGAATAACCCATCTGTTCTGCATTGAGAGGAAGACTTGGCTCTGATTATGAGTATTCAGCTGAATTCAACAAGCATTTAAACACCTACAGGGTGCCATGCAGTGTGCTAGGCACTGGAAATACACAGATGAATAAAACTTCAACACTGTTTTGTAGGAACATATATCACTTGCGGGAGAAGAGACATGTAAACAGATAACTTCAGTATAATCTTCTCAGTATAGCACACGTATAGCATGTGATGGCAGGCGAGTCTGGTGCAGTATATCTTTTCATTTGTTAACTTAGGATTAGTAGGAAGAGCATTGAACAAGGAGTTCAGCAGTTCGGTTTTAGTCCCAGCATTGCACTGCCTGACTGTCTGACCTGGTGTAAATCATTTGACATCTTTTTCTCTGTGTTGGGGAAGGGAAGAATTATGGTGAACTCCTAAACAAATGTCTATGAAAGTGTTTTGAAAGTATTGTCTGCCATGTAAATTGAAGTGTATTAATCTCATTTTGGAAAGAGGTACCTTTTTTTTTTTTTTTGGTACTGGAAAGCTTATATTCTTTGACTAAGCTCTCCATATAAACATTCATTGTCCAATATTTATTGAGCACCCATTTAATGTTAAACCTCTTTCTACATCATGGGGTAAAGCAGTGAATAAAACATAGTGGCTCTGTTTTTGTGGCATTTGTATTCTAGAGAAAGACAGAAAATAAACACGTAAACAATAAAAATATAGATAGTATTTCACGCAACTACAATGCAGATAATAAAAATAGGGCAATATGATAGGAATGATTTATTAGACTTTATATTAAGGGCCAGGAAAGACTTCTCTGAAAGGTGACATTTAAGATGAGGGACAAGAAGAAACAAGCCATGCCAGTATCAGAGGAAGGAGCTTTCTAAGAAGAGAGAACAGTTCTAGCATAAGCCTTAGGCAAGGGCGAGTTTGACAGGTTTCAGGAACAGAAAGAGGGCCACTGTGGCTACACTACAGTGGATAAGGGGGAAATCAGACATATAGGGGTCATAAAATAGACAGGGGTTGGATCACAGAGAACTTTGTAAGCCAGCATAAGGAGTTTGGGTTTTATTCCAGGCACAGGGGTGACCAGTGAAGGATTTTAAGCAGCAGAGTAACAAGATTTGATTTTTTTAGAAGATCACTTAAGCTGCTGGTGGAGAATGAATTAGGTCAAAGTCTGTGGCAGTGAAAGTGAGAGAGAACACGCGCTTATAGCAGAGGAGTTGATAGAAGTAGAGTGTATATAGGATACTATTGAAGATGATATCAACAGAATCCTCATGGTTCAGATATTGGGTGCTGTGGGAAAGAGAAGAATCAGGGATGCCTCCTTGATTTTTGACCAGAGGAGTTCAGTTTATTGAGGGAAGATAGTTGAGGGGAATGAAGAGGAAGAGAAAAGAGAGTCATGAATTGTTTTGGCTATGTCACTCTTGACATGTGTATTAGACAGTCAGGTAGAGATGTCAAGAAGGATGTTGGGTTCATGAATCTGGAGTCTAGGAGTCACTGACAAACAGATGGAGCTGGAGGAGATGACCTTGAGAGAGTGTGCACACAGAGAAGAGAAGGAGGTCTAGGATGGAGACTGAACAGAGGGGAGAAGGAGTCACAGCGGTCGGAGAACGAGTGGTCAGGAAAGCAAACCGTCAGAATGAGGTATCCTGGAAGCTGTGAAGACTCAAGTACAAGGGAGTAATCACCGGTACCTGTCAGAGCTGAGCGGTCAAGTACTTAAGAGCAGAGAAATGACCCCTGGCCTTGGCAACCTCATAATGGAGATCACTGGTGTCTTGACAAGATTTATAGGGATACAAGTTGGAATGAAGTGAGTTTGGGAGAAAAATGTTAAGTGAGGGAGTGGCTGGTTCGCTGTGAAGGAGGATAAAGCAATGGGATCGTGCCTAGAGGGGCATTCAGAATAAAGTGAAGGCAGTCTCATGTTTTGTATTAATGAATATGATCTAGTAGACATTGTCCAGATGTCATTGATGATGCAGGAGAGAGATAATTGCGGGTGACAATCCTTGAGAAGATGACAGCACATGGGATGTAGAGCACAAGTCAGGCGCTTCGACTTCGCAAGCGCGGAGGCACTTCATCCAGAAGAGCAAAAAGGAATCTAGAGAAGATGTGTCTGCAGGGAGGTGACGGGTAGATCTGGTACTGAAATGATGAGCTTGTTTGCTTCTGGTTTTGTGCATTTGAGTGTTTTTTATGTATGTGGTAGGCAGGTGGAGGAGAGAGGTGAATGTAAGGCATACCCTGTTTCCCCGAAAATAAGATCTAGCTGGACCATCAGCTCTAATGCATCTTTTGGAGCAAAAATTAATATAAGACCCGGTTTTATATCATATTATGTTAGATAAGACCTGGTCTTATATTATAGTAAAATAAGACCGGGTCTTATATTAATTTTTGCCCCAAAATACACATTAGAGCTGCTGGTCTGGATAGGTCTCATTTTTGGGGAAACATGGTAGTTACCAAGGGAAGTGCAAGAGCACAAATGTAAGAGCAATATAGCAAGGTTGCCTGGCAGTATTGAGTTCCAAGCAAGATTTCTGGTCATGAGTATAAAGTAAGACCAGTGACCACCCTTATGGTTGGTTTGGTTTTATTTTTCTCCCACCTGGGCTGTAGGTGTGGTCTAAGTATGTAGCTAAGTGTAACTACTGTTGAGTTTTGCAATGGGGTACAGCAGAGGGGAGAAGGAAGATAGAGTTAGAGGGTGATTATAAAAATGGATCAAGGAATCCAGCAGGTTACAGAGGGCATTGATGACTTGGGGTGATAGAACAAGTGAATTGGAGGGCTGGAAATGGAAGGTGTCTGGAGTGGGAGCACTGGAGCTGGTGAGCTGGAAATCTGGAGGTGTTTAAATGTGGGAATACTGGAGTCCTCCCTTATCCACGGGTTCGCTTTCTGAGGTTTCAGTCAATTGTGGTCTGAAAATATTAAATGGAAAATTCCAGAAATAAAGAATTCGTAAGTTTTAAATTGCACGTCGTTCTGAGTAACGTGATCCTGCTTTGCCCCACCCGGTTGTAAATCATCCCTTTGTCCAGTGTTTTCACACTGTATATGCTACTTGCCTATTGGTCACTTAGTAGTCTTCTTGGTTATCAGATCAACTGCTGTGGTATCACAGCGCTTGTGTTCAAGGAACCCTTATTTTACTTAATAATGCCACATTCACATAACTGTTACTATAATATATTGTTATAATTGTTCTATTTTATTATTGGTTATTGTTGTTAATCTCTTACTGTGCCTAATTTACGAATTAAACTTTGTAAATAGGTATGTATGTATAGGAAAAAAGCAATATGTATAGGGTTTGATACTAGCCGCAGTTGCAGGCACCCACTGTGGGTCTTGCATTGTATCCCCTGTGGATACGTCGGGGGCTAATGTATGCCAAGACAGGATGCAGTTTGCAAGATGATAAAATGAAAATCTCAGGAGTGAAAATCTCTTTGGGATTTAATGTGAGTATTTTGAAGGTGTCTCTATTAAAACAAATAAAAAAAAAAAGTGTCATTATAGTCTCAAGTTATAAACCTTTGCCTAGAGAGGCATTAGAAGACCCTTGGAACCTTCCTGGCTGGTCAGGAGAGGTTTATTGGGTGCTGGAAAATAAACATCATTTTCTTCTACTAAAAGATCTAGGAAGAGACTTTGAAGAATCTCTTTATCAGTACACAACTCTAGCAGACACGGCAGAAAGAAGCATGACTAATACTTTGGGAAATTTTAGTAAACATTTGTGGAGAGCGTCATAGGGAGAATTATGCTTTTTACCTACTAAAGTTCACAGAATGGGACTCATACATACTGTGTCTCCAACTGCTGGACTACATGTCTCACCTGTCAACAATGATTTTAATAAGTTTATTCAATGTGGATACTACAAGTTGCTACAGACACTCCAATTGTAAGAAAGCTGTTTATTGTATGGATGCAAACAGAAAACTTTCCCCTGGAACTTGATCATAAATTAGGCACAGTGAAAATCTAATAACATTATAAGCCAGCCACAGACAGTAAGGATTCCATTGCATATTGCTAAACCCAAACATCACCTAAACATCGATCTTAGGTGACTATGAGGTCTAAACCACATATTTGTAGCATACTTTTAAAAGAAAGTCTGTACCAGAGGGTAAGGGGGGTGGGGGATGGGAGATGAGGGTAAGGGGGATCAAATATATGGTGATGGAAGGAGAACTGACTCTGGGTGGTGAACACACAATGGGATTTATAGATGATGTAATACAGAATTGTTCACCTGAAATCTATGTAATTTTACTAACAATTGTCACCCCAATAAATTAAAAAAAAAATTAAAAAAAAAAAAAAAAAAGAACGTCTGGAAGCTATAGCAAATGTTGACAGTGTGGTGCTAAAGTAGGACGAAATGCTTCATATACAGCCTGAGTGAAAATCTGAAGAAAAATATCTGACTTATAATGTGACATACATTAAGCTGTGTTGTGTGTGTGTGTGTGTGTGTGTGTGTGTGTGTGTGTGTGTGTTAATTCCCTTCAAAAGATCTGAGGGCCTATTACATTTTTTTCATTCTTCTTTCCTGTGTATTTCCTTACACCTACTGGTCTTATAGCCATGGTTACCTATCTTATCTTTCCTGCAGAGAATGCATTTTCCAGAATGTTTTGGTTCATTTCCTTGAGAGCTTCTAAGATTTAGAATTTTTTCACTGAAGAGAGATAGCTGTAAAAGTTTAGGGAAATGTGACTCAGTCTCCTAAAATATATCACATAAGTTGCTGAGGGCTTTGTAAAGAAGTCACATTTTGCAGAAATGAGCTACGTAGTATAAATGTCTTTTTGAAAGGACTTTAAAAAATTATAGCATCTTGAAGATCTGAAGATTTGCACTTATTGAATCTTTCATATAATGAGATGAATTTTTAATGGCAAAGTCTACCTTTCCCTGGAAGTCTTTTTTGTAGTCTATATGTGAAAGTATTCATAATGTGAAAAGCAGAAACATTTAGTGATATTGCTTTATTAGTATGATATTATTCCTTAAAATATATTTATTAAACACTTTCTTGCTCATCACATCAACTGTCAAATAAAGAATCAAAATACAGCATTTAGTTGAGCGTCATTTTGGTAGTCTGTGGCTATTTGGTACTTACGAGCTCTTTTTTTGCCCAGGTTCTGCCCTACCCACAGTTAAAAGTGGCCATCAGCTGGGGAGAACCACAGAATAAAAACACATAAGACAAAGACATCCATTTGTTAGTTAATTCTTACTTTATTTGGTTTACAAATGTTTAAGTTCCCTTCATGAGTATGCATTTGGTCTCCCCAAATTAAATTGTTGGCCATAGAAATTCTCTTCACTCTCTTACAGTTCGTTTTCTTTTTGGGGGTGGGGGTTGGGTAGGTTCTGGGCATTGTCAAAAGTACACTGAGGTAATTTGTATTAGGTACCATGAAAAACATGTTAGTCAACATGGTATATTATGCAGTCTTTTTAAAAAAAGCAGTTAAATGAATGACAGAGAGCAAGATGGAGCATAGTATCTCTCAGGGGACTGAAAAATGAAAGCAAAAGTAGCTGAAGTAACTCTCGGTGTGGAGTGCACTATGTACAGCATTTATGGCTGAAAGTCTCTCATTGGATTCTTACATTGGACAACAGATCCAAAGTTTCTTTGACTGCTCAGGAACCATCCCCCACAAACTAAATCCAAGGTCTATTAAATGCCCAGGTACTGTATAGCAGCTTGATTATTGAATTTCTGACTACAGCTTGCCATTTTTTCTTCTTAAATAATTAAGGTTAATATGGCAAGTTTCTCTCCTTTAGGAAACTGACTTGATGAGTATCATCCCTGATTCAGTGCTTTAATTTATTTGTTTTCCATTGGAAATCATATTGACGAAGAAAGTCTTGCCCTTAATAAACCTCTTTCTCTAAGATTACAAATTGAAGGAAGCCCTTTAAAAGTTCATATTTCATATTAAAACATCTGTGAATATATAATCACACCTGTGTGTATAAAACATCTGTGAAAGGTATGTTGTTACCTGACACGATATTTTGGTAAGAGGAGGGAATGATCCATATTTTCAGAGGTAGAATTTTTAAAGACAATTTTATTTAAAAGTTACTATAAGAGTATTTTTTTAATATAAAATTTCGAACAATACAAATTGTTTCTCTTTCTCCACTAGAGGTAAGAAGTATTAATGATGGATTATATATCATAGTACACACACACATAAACACACATGCCCATATACATGCACAAATAAACTTTTAAACAAAAGATGTATCATACTAGATACATTCATCTTTAAGTTGTTTTTGTTTTCACTTTGCCATGCGTCTTGGACATCTGTCCATTTCAATATTCATTGTTTTTAACTTTTTCATAATACTCCCTAATATACTCGTACCATAATTTATTTAGCCATGACCCTATTGATGCTCATTTGGGTTGGTGCTAACATTTGATGTAACAAATAATGCTGCAGTAAGCATTTTCACACTTACATTTTTTAAGCATTTGTATCAGTATTTCTAAAAAGTTAATTTCTAGGCATGGAACTGCTGAGGCAGAGAATGTGTACGTTTAATTTGGGGGATACTATTAAATATCCCTCCAGAAATACTGTATCAATTTATTAAGCATGAAATTAGATTAGAAATTGCTGAAATGATAGGGGTTACAAGTGTGCGGGATGTTTAGGGCATACATCACGGATGAAGTTGTATACCTTTTTAGATTTCGTGGAAATTTAAAATTTGTATCTTAAGTAGACATAAGCTGTTGATAAAATAAGAAATTATTTTAAACCTTGTATTTTGCATTTTCTGAGAACGCAGGATGGTGGCTCAGAGAGAGGGCGAAAGTGTCACCATTTGGTCTTGGAATCAGAAGTGAGTGAGGGACATCTTTATAGGAACAAGATGGTAGTCAGGATTTCATGATTTTTAAGTAAACTAACTGAAACTGGGATTCAGTCCAAGAAGGTCTTTGTGCTAGGACAATACAGATCTTTAGGCTATGGAATAGAAGTAGAATTTCCTGTGCATATTTGGTTTATAAAAATAACCTCTTTGAGAGTGCGTTTTCAAGTTTCAAGTATCTCGTGCTTCTGAACTATTTCTAGGCTATCCTGTTTCAGTCAAAGGACTTGATTTTAATACAATACAGAAGCTTATCTTTTCACTCAAGAGCAAATATGCTATATCTTTTTCCAGAGGTATGCAGGCATTAGTCATATACCCTACTCTCCTTCCCCTAAACACAAAATCCTTCCTCTGTCTGTCGCATTTCCTTGCTGATGTATATAACAGGAGTGATGCAATTTCTCTGCAATGTTAGCGGTTATAATTAGGCTATCCCTTTGGGAAAGGCCTCAAGAATCCCTTACTGAAGGTTACAAAGGCCCAAACACTGTTCACTGTGACCAGAAAAATTGCTGAAAATTTGATTCTTAGATTTGTGGAAAAGCTCCTGAAAAACTGGCCTGAGGGAGGGGACCAGGTAATTTCTTGTAAGACAAATTCCAGTGCTCCAGTTCAAGCATATTTTATTATTCTAGAGGGTTCCCAATTATTAATTACTCATAGAATTCAATTATATAGAATATAGTTGTTGAATAGCTCTATATTAGGACCTTCTCCAGGAGTTTATTTAAATCAAAGGACGCTTCTTGTGCCAAAAACTTGGCAGCACCTAGCATCACTACTCTCTTGCCTAGAAAATAGTACATATGGCAGTGAAAGGCTATTGAACCATTTATTCAAAGATGTGTTAATAGTTGCTTATAATTTGAGGTACGCTCTTGAAAACTAGTTAGACCTTCACGTCCAAGCATCTGTCTGTCCTCCTTAGGAGGCTGTGTGGTCAGAGCAACAGCATCGATGTTCCACAGGCCTGGGTTTGAATTCTATCTTTGTCACCGATTAGTGGCTTGAACTTGGTCAGGTTATGTCAATTTACAGTTTCATTATGTGTCCAATAAGCACCGGGCCTCCTGTGGGACTGGCGAAAGAAATAAATGCATGTTCATGAAGTGTATAGCACCGTAGTTGACGTGGAGGAAGAGCTTGATCATGAGTTGCTGTTGCTGCAGTTGGCATTTCAGTCTCAGTTGCGTGGAAACTTAAAATCGTGCTTCCCTAGAGGCTGCCCAGAAGGAGTTTTGTGTAGAGATGCAGGTCATCGAGATGCTGTGAAGCGGGGTCAGTACACAGTGGCCCCAGGAAATGAATAGCAGTAAGTCTTGGAGAAATGAGTGGAAGGCCTCCTTTCAGAAGTGAGATTTCTCTGGTACCTGCGTCATAGTGGGCTCTCCCTTCTGGATGCCTTTTCGTGTTCTTCTGGGGCAGAAAGCTGGGACACAGTGTCTTTCCTCCGTCATGCCAAACTGTAGAAACAGCTCTCATTCTTTGGTATGTAGAAAATTTCACAAGGGTGGTTTTTGTGTTTTGTTGTTTGAATTGGAATATATGTAAACCTAGGCCTGTTATATCTACAAGATCACAATTTGCTGGAGCTGGTGAGGATGCTGGCCAGAGTCCCAACCAGGCTACCTTACTCATTCTTGTTCCCGTTTGCACGTCTGTAAACATTTCAGTGTGGTCACCACCATGAAGGAAATGCCTACAGGCAGGTCGCTAGGTGTCTAAGGGCATGGATTTGAGAGGCATTTCTCCAACAGGAGAAGCAACAGGGATACTTTTATATCTTATGTTGAACGTTTAAAACTACCCTTTAGAAGATGGAAACAATCTTATATGTTGCAACCAGAAACAGATAGAGATGCCTATTTTTACATGTTTATTTTTATCTCCTTTACTAGATATGCAGTGGATCTTTAAAAATGGTATTTCTGAATTCTTCTCCATGTGATCATATACGATCTATTTTTGGTATTGTGTATATTTTCTTTCATCACTTTATAAAAAGACCCTGGGAATTGGCCTCATCTGTTTATCTAAAAACTATTTCTATAGCTTAAGTTATAAACTTCTCAATTACATTTATTCTATTGCTTTTCTTTGTATATTTTTTGTTGCATTTAGACATGTGAACTCCCCCTCCCTATTTCACCTTTCCCCCAGCCCCTGGCAACCACCATGCTCTATGAATTTGAGTAATTTAGGAGGAAGATTCCATATAAGTGGAATCTTACAAAATTTGTCTTCAAGGTTCCTCCATGTTGTAGCATGTGTCAGAATTTTCTTTTTAAGGTGAATAATATTCCACTGTATGTGTAAACCATATTTTGCTTATCCATTCATGCAACAATGGACGCTGGATTTCTTCTACCTTTTGGCTATTATGAATAATGCTGCTGTGAACATGGGTGTACAAATCTCAAATATCTGTTGAAGTCCATTTTTAATTATTTAGGGTACATACCCAGAAGTGAAATTGCTGAATCATGTGGTAATTCTATGTATAATTTTTGGAAGAATTGTCATACTGTTTTCCATAGCAGCTGTACGAATTTTCATTCCCAACAACGCACAAGAGTTCCAATATCTTCCCATTCTTATCAACGTTTGTGTTTTCTGTTTTGTTTTTAAAATTTTTATGGTAGACATCCTAATGGATGTGAAGTAGTATTTCACTGTGGTTTTAATTGGCATTTCCCTAGTGGTTAGTGGTGCTAAGCATCTTTTCATGTGCTTACTGCCCATTTGTATATCTTTGAGAGAGAAATGTCTGTTCAGGTCCTTTGTTCATTTTTAACTAGGTTGCATTTTTTTTTTTTTTTGATGTTGTTGAGTTGTAGGAGTTCTTTATGTATTCTGGATATTAATCCCTTAACAAATATATGATTCACAAATATTTTGTCCCATTCTGTCTGTGTTTTTACTCTGTTGATAGTATCCTTTAATGCATAAAAGTTTTAAATTTGGATAAAAATCTAACTTATCTATTTTTTCTTTTGTTGCTTATGTTTTTGGTGATATATCCAAGAAATTATTGTCAAATCTAATATCATAAAATTTTGTCCTGTGTTTTCTTCTAAAAATGTTATAGTTTTAGCTCTTACATTTATTTATATCTTGATCCATTCTGAGTTCATTTTCGAATATGGTATAAGGTAGAGATCCAACTTCATTTTTTTGCGTGTGGATATCCATTTTTCCCAACTCTTGTTCAAAAGACTGTCCCTTCCTTATTGAATTGCAAATATTTTTTAAAATAATATTTGTAAATCTTTGTTTTTTTTCTTTCTCTCAGGTATGGTAGTATATTGGGGTTTACAAACATATGAACTTGAGTTTAGCTCTAGCTCTGCTGCTAACTATCTGATTTGGTAAGTCAGTTGACCAGCTGAGCCAGGATATTGGATGGATCATCCATCTCTGGCTCCTGTGTCTACTTCTAGATTGTCTGAACTCTGTGATGGACTAGAGGGTTGGTGTTTATTGACTTGCGAGAATTATAACAGCAACCCCAAGTTCAGGCAGAGATGGAGGAAGTACATTATTCTCCGAGTCAAGATATAGCAGAATTTAATTTCCCTTTATCTATTTGATTTATTTTATACCTTATGTAATGAGAGACAGAGAAAACAAATTCTGCTCTATTTTCAATTTTATTATCTTGTAATATTTTTTCTGGGATAATTGTCTAGATATATAAAAGTTTTATATGCAAAGAGTGAGGTTTTCATGTCTTCCTTTTCTCTGTTTACTGTTGTTTCAGTGTTGATTTCTATTGCTTTTTTTTCATTTCTGTAATGTTTTCCAACAACATTTGTGAATCATAGTGGTAGCATTTGGCATTTTTGTATCTTTTATTTTAAGAGCAATGATTCATGCTTTGCCATTCCATCTCCTACTTCTGATATTTATAAAGAATTATTTTGATGTTTTGTTAAAGACTATGTTGTGTTTCATTGCTGACAAAACACTAACAAACAAATGTCTCCAAAGTCCTTGACTTGAACATTTAGTGTTAAAAAATAATTTTCTTTTATATAACACATTACTTTAAGCTTTTGTACATAGCATTTTAGTTAATGAGTATAAAACATAAAATCAAAGAACCAGAAGGATCCTTAGAGATCATAGAGCCCTGGCCCAGAAAATAAGTTTCATCTTACATGCCTATCTGAGCTGAATAGTAGAAGCTATTATACATATGCGTAGAGTGCTATATTTAGTAAGATTGAGGTCTTTTTCTGGAAAGAGTTGTATAATCCATTAGTGATGTTTGACATGGATAGGAGATGGAGAGCGATGGTATTCAATTTTATTCTAGCCTATTACTAATCTCAATATAATCTGTTTTACAGATTTAGAAAAACTGAATCTAAAAAGGAAAATGATTTGTAAGGTTCAAATCAGAAAATCCTCTTGTCTAAATATTCAGCCCATTCATTACAAACAAAAATAAATGTTTTTGCCCAGTGTGAAGTCTTAATCTACTTATCTCCAAGTATCTTGTTTCTTATGGTGACAGGTTTTTGTAGAAATTTGTATTTGTTTCCAGAGTGCTGAATGAATTGACCCCAACAGGCATTAAATATGAAAGTGTGGTATTAATTAAAGAAACGAGGTTGTAGATGGCATTATTTCTCCAGGAGGCTGAAAGTGCATTCACAGTACCTTCTCTGCCATGTTAAGAATTAGTGGAAGTGTAATTTCTGTTTTACAGATGAGAAAATGAAGGCACAGAAAAGACTAGTAACCTGTTCAGGGTCACTTCTCGTGTATTCAGTATTTTATGCAGTGACTTTGCCACTCAGTTTGAGAAGTAATCAAGTGGCTGCTGTGAAGCCATGATTTGTGATAATTTTGGGGAGTACCAAGGAGTGCTTGCCAGAATGTAAAAATAATTCCCCCTGAGAATTAAACTATAAAGTTGACATATTGATCATGCCAAGTAGCCTTAAAGAACTTGCAAGGTTCTCAGGTCTTTGAATCACTAAAGCAGCTGGTGAAGAGTGTGGATTCTCAAAACTGGTGGCCCGGATTTAAATTGTCACATGGCCAGTTTTTCTCTGTTGGGCAAACTCCTTAATTTCCTTGAGTCTCAGGTAGCTCATGAATAAAGTGAGTATTGAAATAGGATCTACCTCATGGAATTGTAGAGAAAATCATGAGAGCTAATGAATAAAAGGTATTTCACAGAATACCAGACATCGAAGAATACTTAATCAACTATTATTATTCCAAGCCCAGGCTGTACCGTACCTAAGGTTTTAAAATCTCCTAAGAGATTATGAAAAATCAGAAGGGGTCTTACATAGCTATAGAAACTTAGAGTGAGCAGTGTGGTCCTTGTCAGTGGCCATCTAATCAGTGTCCAGGAAGAGATATGGAGGCCCAAGGATGAGGAAGGTCTGTCTGGTCCCAAGGGCCACATGGTATGAGCTAGAGACCTTTAAACACCTGGGGTCACTCCCCTACTTCCGATTTCTTCATACCAAACAAACTTGTGATGATAATTTGGCGTCCGATGTCATTTTCCTAGAAAGCCAGAGCATGTAAGAATTAAGCCCCCTCCAAAGGTACATTCTTTGTCAACTTAAGTCTGCCTTTCTGATTCTGATCAGTGTTCTGGGGGCCTGACAAGATCAGAGTCTTTACAGAGCCAGGACGAAGATTCAGAATAGTGGGGATTTCACCAAGTCAGTCTCTCAGAGTCCATTCTTCAGGCTGTTTGTCGGTGTTAAAGGCTTCTCTGGTCAAATCAATTTAGGGCATCATAGAAGTCAGAGGGCTTCTGGGAGCTCTTACATTTGCTAATGAATATTGTGAATGTCTAAGAGGTGGGGTATAATGTCCACCCCATTCTACTCTTATTTGACCAGGAGCTCCTTTTACTAGTGATTTATCAAAGCATTAGGGTTTTTCCGATTGCACTTTAGAACATGCTGCACTGCTAAGGAAATATTAATGTCTCTCTAAGATAAGGCTTCTTGACAGCACATTTGTGTGCCTGCAACAGACAATTCTGAAATACAACAGTTAATTTCATGCATGGAATATTCTTCAGTTAACGGCATGAGGTTGCTGTGCCATATGGAGAGAGAAACCAGACATGTGTGAAAAATTTGTCCTGAATGGTCCATAAAGTGACTAATCTACAGCAGATTGCACTTCAGTCACAATTTGTTATGTACCAATCTATGATTCAAATTCTAGGAACTGTTGCTTTCCTGTTTCCTGTCAAGGTTATCCTGCAGAGAGGCTGATACTTCTGCTCAGTTTTTCACAGGGACGCACTTCCTAGTGGCAGTAGTCATGCCCTGTGCTCGTGTCCCCTGCCAACAATAGTTAATTTATGTAATAATCAGGAAGCAGTTCTGGGGACAGTGACTCTTGCGTTTGAGAACTAAACCAGTAACATCCAGGAACCCTAACACTTTTACTTCTGCAAAATTGCCACAGTATTTTGCCTTTGGTACCTAGAATAATTCACCCCTTATTTCATTTTTCTAGGTTTCCAACCTTATACATTGAAAACTATACATACGATTGGATGCTGTAAATACACTAAGGAAAAAGATAATAGGTATATATTGAAACCCCACAAGTAATTATGAGGTAGCATTGCATAGTAGTTAACTCGTACTTGTTTTTAATTGATGCATAACATTTTATTTTTTTAAACTCAAAAAAGTATTTTTTAATTAAAAAATTTTCAGTTTCAGGTGCCATACAGTATTATACTAGTTTCAGGTGTACAGCCTAATGATTAGACATTTATATAACTTACGAAGTGATCACCCCACTCAGTAAACTCATGTACTTTGAAGCCAGGTATCTGGATTGAATCCAGACTCTGCTACTAATGAGCTGTGTGCCTGTGGGCATATTACATAATCTCTCTGTGCCTGTTTTCACCATCTATCATATGGTAATAAGAATAGCATCTAAGTTACAGGGTTGCTGTTAGGATTAAATTAGTTATATTTATAAAACACTGAACAATGCATGACAGATAATACACACTATGTAAAGTGTTAAATCCATATAGTGGGGTGGGGGGTGGGGGGTGGGAGATGAAGGTAAGGGCGATCAAATATATGGTGATGGAAGGAGAACTGACTCTGGGTGATGAACACACAATGGGATTTATAGATGATGTAATACAGAATTGTACACCTGAAATCTATGTAATTTTACTAACAATTGTCACCCCAATAAATTTAATAAAAAAAAATCCATATAGCGAAAGAAACTCATGAAAAAGCAAAATCTCAGTCTTTAGAAAATATGCCATAAGAAAAGATGAAATAATGCCATTTGCGACCACATGAATAGATCTTGAGATTATTATGCTAAGTGAAATAAGTCAGACAGAAAAAGTCGAGAACCATATGATTTCACTGATATGTGGTATATAAAACCGAAAACAACAAAGGAACAAGACAAACAAATGAAGAAACAAAAACTCATAGACACAGACAATAGTTTAATGGTTACCAGAGGGTAAGGGGAGAACAGGGTGGTAGATGAGGGTAAAAGGGATCAAATATATGGTGATGGAAGGAGAACTAACTCTGGGTGGTGAACGCACAATGTGATATATAGATGATGTATTATAGAATTGTACTCCTGAAACCTATGTAACTTTACTAACACTTATTATCCCAATAAACTTTAATTTAATAAAAAAAGAAAATAACCTTTTTATACAATTACAATAACAAAATTGTCTTTTAAGGACTGTTTCTTAAATTTCAGTGCTCATAAGGCCTATTTAATTTAATTGAGGCAAATGAGGGCTTTGAAATGGATAAAAATCACCCACTGCTGCTGCTGTTCAATGAAATAAGGAAGTTGCTATATGGTATTCCCAAGGTCACAGCAAGGAAGACAAAACCTCTTATTTGACATGTTATTCTCTTACCCATATCACATACCACACACACTGCAGTAGTCTCTACATATTAACTTCATGCTGAAATGCAGTGGCAAGATCCTGAACCCTGGGGATATGTAAACATATTCTCGGGGGTGTATTGTTTACAGGAAGTTTTACCTTTTATGTTTTTGTTCCAGAGATAATCAAAAGTATTTAAACATATTCTGACTCCTTGGGATCATTATTTTATAGCATTTGTGCTTATAATATTGCTGTCACCAAGTAATACTGCTTTCATTATCAGAGTTTATGAGAAAAGATAAGAGTTAGGTTTAATATGTAAATGATGTGCTTGTGCCAAACCAAAGATTTCACAGTAGTTTTAATGGAGAAAAGTGAGAAGAACTGAGTCATCACCCAGCATCATGTATTATTTTTATGATGAACTCAAAGTCACCTTTGCTCGTAATAGTCAGTGTTATAGTTCCCCTCAAAACACCATCACCAGTCATAGTAAATGAGCATTGTTAATTATTTTATTTGTTTTCCAGTTTTGTTTGTATTAATGCATAATTTTTTTGTTTTACAAATTTTTTTGGCATTGTTGGCATTTAGTTAGTTATTTGTGTCATTTAATATTATAATAAAAATAACTTATCTCTGCTAGGAATCATGCCAGAATTTTTCTTCCTTGTTAAATAAGGGATCCATTCATTAGTCAAATTTTAAAAATGCTGCCTAGGAATAGGGTTTCAGGCAGGAATTCCCTCCCGTTCTCTGGAATTTTTTTCGCTTTCCTGTTCCTGAATCCCGAGATATAAACTGTTTTCTGTTCTCCCCTGTGAATTGTATCCACAAAGTGACGGCCGATACTACCAACCACCTGGGTTCAACGAACCGATTTTCCTGGTTTCCTGACCAACTTTTCTCAGGATTTGGGAATGGAAAAGATAGAAAAATTCCTGAGAACGGGTGGGAGTTCATGCCTGGAAACCCAACTGAGGGAAGGAGATGGTTTGGGCCCTGAGGCCTTCATTTGCTTGAAAGAGACTCAACACATAGAAAGTCCAGGAGATTTTTCCCACCTTTTCCTAACTTGTAGTGCTGGGGTGCCCAGCTTATCAACTGAGACAACTCAGCACTGTACAGTGGCTGCAATGAAAAACTAAATCAGACAGGGAGTCTGTCTTTATATTGCTCTTAATTTCTCTGTTCCTTTTAAATTTTCAAAGTTTCCAAAATGCGGTTCCTCAAGCATTTTCTGGCCAGGTCCTCCATTAGGGCCTTTGTACATTCACTCTCTGTGCCCAGCACGCAGACACTAACTCCCACACCTCACTCAGTTCTTTAGTGTCACCTTCCGAATGGGGCCTACCCTGCTTTCCCACTCTTGAGCCCCTACCTTGCTCTGCTATTTCCTTCCAAACACTTATCACCTTCTGATGCACTCTGTATGTTTATTATTATGTAAACAATAAACCTTAATATGTTTATTATTTTTTCTATCTTCCCCTTCCATCTCCTGCTAGAATGTAAGCTCCATGAGGACAGGAGTTTTTGTATTTGTTTAGTCCACTAATGTATCCGGAGGGCTTAGAATTGTTCCTGGCACAAAGCAGGCTGTCAGTAAATAAGTGTTGAATATATTGGTCATTCAACTTTCTCCTTAGTCCAATTCTTTATAAAGTTAGAGCCTATGTTTCTTCTTCCCAAACAGTTTTGAGGATGGTGGTGGAGGTGGCACATTTGTATATATTAGCAGGAAGCAGTTTGAGATACACAGCTCTGCACTGTCCTGACCATTTTTCACATTAAATGAGGCATTTTCTATTAAATGAAACATATTTAATAGATATTAATAGATAGGCTTCCAATCAGGTTAGTTTCCTTTTGACTAATTTGAAATAAGGAATAAAGAAAACGAAACTCATCTACCACAGCAGTTATTTTGATTCATGTTTAATTACATTCCAATAAAATACTTTGCGTTGGTGTTGCACTTGACAGTTTGACCAGCATTTAAGTGAAAATATCCTTGTAATTTCTTTTCAACAACATGACTAGACTGAACAGGTATTTTCAGTCCTTCACTGAACTTCCAGAGAAGTTGGAGAACTAGCCCCAGGCCGTAAAGAACTGCAATTTAGATCTTTAGCATCCTACCTCAGTGAGCAGAGTGCTCTTTTTATAGCAGGTTATGTTGTCAGATTACAGGCCTCTTAGTGGAGATGGACCAAGGATACAGGATTTAAGGAAGGCATTTTATAGGATGAAACATTAGTTTCTCTCTACTGAGATCATATTAAAGGTTTGTTCTAATATTCCCATTTTCAGTGGTTTATTAAATACTTTTCATTAAATAACTATAGCTTCTATATTCTGATTAGTTAAATGATCTGTTGTTTGTAAGGCAGAGCATGCTTTTGTATCTTCATGAAATTACATTGTGATTTATTGCATATGGGATACAGAAAGAAACCACCCAACAGGTGACTCAGGAGATTTATTGTTAATGTCATGTAGTTATTGAGAAATGCAGTGAAAAATAAAGTAGATTAAATACAGGTATTTAGAATAAGTGATTAGTATTTTATGAAGCATGCAGAAGAAATTAATCAACTGGCAGCTTAGCATTTTGGTTTTTTAAAAACCAACTGAGGGTTTTTTAAACCAACATTGTAATGAAGGACTACAAAGTACTGGGGAAAGGCACTACAAGTGTCATTTTCATCATTTCATTGTATAAATACTTACAAATTTGCATCGTCTTGTTTCCTTCTTGATAACCTTTATAAGTAATCCTTATAACACACTTCTGCCACGTTGTGATTTATTTATTTATTTGTTTGTTTGTTTGTTTGTTTGTTTGTTTAATGTAGCCATTGCTTCCTCTGGCTTGTAAGAGTTGGGACCAAACATTAATCATTTTTGTGTCCCCAGGATCCAACACCTATTTGACCCATAAATGATGCTTAATGAATGTTTATTGTCAAATGAATGAGTAAGCTTAATAAGCAGTCCTGAATGAAATTGTTATTTTATATCATCGGAATTTCAATTGGAGAGATCCAGATTTAATTTCTTTCTGGCTTTGTACAGATAGAATTAGGAAATAAAACGTCTGAACCTGGAGTGAGCAGACACTAAGCTAGTTGGTTTGCATGCATCACCTCATCTAATCCTCAGTAATCTGGTGAGGTTGTACAATTTCCATTCCCATTTTACAGATGAGGAATAGGGACACAGAGGTGTTAAATTATTTGTCACGAAAGTAATAAGTAATAGAAACAGGACTTGAACACAGGGAATATATTTCACTACTGTACTGAGCTGCTTACCCTTTCTGCCATGAAATAAGAGAGAATAAAAGTTTCCATTTTCACTTATTAAAGATTTAAAATGAATGGTTTATATACAGTGTGAAAGTGCACTATTGAATGATTATTTTATTGGTTGAGATATTCACCTACCATTTGACTCCTCATCCCGCATCAGTTTAGCTTCCAGCTCCAACATCTGACTGTTTCTGCCTCTGGTAAGGTCACTAGGACCTCGTCATTCCCGAATGCAATGGACATTTTCCAGGCTTTATCCTTTAATCTTTGCAGGATTTGATGATGCTGTTTCTGCATTTTCCCTTTTAAAAATGTATATATATATATATATATATATATATATATATATATATATATATATATATATATATATATATATATTGGCTTAGATAAGAGCATTCTCTTCTAGTTAACAATTCTTCCTAATTTGTCCTTTACTGTCTCTTATCTCACCTTAAATAGTGGTGTTCTCCAGGCTTTTACTCTAGGCCGTTTTCTTCTAAATTTGTTCGTAGCCTTCTGAGCAATTTCATCCTTTCTCATGGCTTCAGCTAACATCGATACACTTAAATCTCCAGTTCTCCTTCTGATTCTAAGTGCCATTATTGTTATTTCCAGTGTCGATTTGACATCTTCACCTGGGTGGGCACCAGACTCCTGAAACTCAGTATAGCCCAGACCGAACTTGACTGTATCCTCTGGCCTGTAACCAGCCCCCCTCTTCTTTTCTCTTGTGTGGCTGGTGGCAGTTGCCCAACTCAGAAATTTTAGATTTATTCTTAAAATTTTCTTCATTACTTTCATCCATTCGGCCTAGTCAGTTCAACTCTTCGGTTTACCTATTTCTGATCCCCATTGCCACTGCTTTTATTCAGATCCTTGTCGTCTGTCCCCTTAAGTTGGAACACGCTTCTTTCTGACTGATGTTCCTACCACCAATTTCTTCCCGCTACAAATCATCCTCCATACTGTCGTTAGAGTCATCTATTATATAAAAACAATATAGTTTTATCCCTGATGAAAGGTAAGCATAGTGAAAAACTTGGAAAATGCAGGAAATAGAATAAGATAAAAATTATTTTTAGTCTTGCTACCATCTCCATTGTAACTTTTACTAATATGGAAGCCGATCACATCTTACCCTGGTTTAGAACAATCACTGTGAAGCAAGATAGAAGTATATTTTCCATCTGAAGCAGTTGCGGTAGCTATCATTTTAAAACCATATTATTTATAAATAATGAAGACAAAGTAGAACCTCCCTTATGACCAGGTGGAGAACAAACACCCCTGTTACCTTGTACAGACTCTCACTCTATCTTTTTTGGACTTCATCAGCTTTCTCTTGACTACAGTGATTTGCAAAATTTGAAAATATCTCCAATTTCTAATTTGATTTGAAGTAGTTGTATTAAAATTATTTTATTATAGAGTGTTTTTCTATGTCCCCGGCTTGTTTCTATGTCCCTGGCTTGTTCGTGACCTTAGGGGGAAGGCTTTCAGTCTTTCACCATTGAGTGTGATATTAGCTGTAGGTTTTTCATAAATTCCTTTCTATTCCTGATTTATTAAGTATTTTATTACAAGGGTGTTGGATTGTTTCAAATGTTTTTGTTGCATCAATTGAAATGATAATGTGTGTTTTTTCCCCCTTCATTCCATTACTGTGGTGTATTACATTAATTGATTTTTGTATGTTAAACCACCCTTGCATTCCTGGGATAAATCCCACTTGGTCATGGTGTATAATCCTTTTACTATGCTGCTGGGTACAGTTTGGGACTCATTTACTCTTATGGCACATATAATTCATCCTTTGAGAATGTGATGAATGCTATGGGATTTCTCCACAGAAGAAAAAATATGTATACATAACACACAAAGTTTGCCTTCCATTTCATGGATTTCAGTATCCTCAAAAGTCCACTTTTAAAGATCTAAGGACTTGAGGTTAAGGCTTATTTAAGGTTTAAAGCAAGGTTGCTCATAATTATAAAGGGGAATATTGTTGTTTTCCATATATTGTTTTTTAATCTTAACTTTTAAGGGACTGTATTGTTTTGTCTTATTTAATATTATGTGTAATTTTAGTTTAGTTTAAATGAAAGAACTAATGTGAGCCATGCCCTACGTTAGATTATACACTCCTGGCAATTTAAGAGAGCTCACTTCTTTATATCACACTAAGCTTCCAAATGGTGGTCTGTAGAGAGCCTTAACATAAGGCTGGTGCCTTACTAATGACCCTTCCAACCACAACAGGGCCTGGTTTCTGGGAAACTCTTGCCCTCCTGCTAGGAGGTAAATGTCTGCTTCCTGACTTCCCAGAGCTTCTCCTCTGCTTTTATTTATTATGCTGTAAGGGACATTTTCTGCCTATTAATAGACTAGAACCTGCCTCTGGAGAATCCCTTACGTTATGAGAACCAGTGACCAGCCTGGAAATTCCATTGTTGATTCATTTTTAGTGAGAATTTTGTGTGGACATTTATTTTTCTATCTGATTTACAACCTGTTAACAACCAAGGTGCCAAAGTATTATGAAATGTAGATAAAACCTTAATAAAAACTGATATCATAGCCCCATGGTCAGTAAGACATGTTGCACTTAATTATTTTTTCAATAGGAAGGGTGACTTTGTGCGAAACTGATATTGTGCTGAACTTAATCAGTGACATGAAAACGATGTGAGGTTATCAGTGAAGTTTGGGGTCACAGAATAATGTCTGTAAAGTACTTTTGACTTCCTTGAGTATCATGCTTTCAGCAACTGTGCTTATTGAAAAATGGCAGCTGGTAGAATTGAGAAATCCATAGGAAAACCCCTAATCTCATCTTCAAGGGATGACTGTCAGGAGAAACACTGTTGAATGGCAGAGAAAGGGCCTCCAAAAGTCTGCTTCTCTAAAAAGCAGTGAGTACACTGGAGAAAATTTTCAAAATTACCTTTTTCAGGATTCTGGAAATCAGCCAAAGGCCTTTAAGTACAGAAGGAACATTTATTTAGAACAGAAGGATTTGGCTTTGGGGTGTTTTAATTTGCCTTATCTCTATACCCCCTCTTCAGCTCCACAGTAGCTTTGAAAACCAACCGATTAACAGCCATTAATAGTGGCATCATGGGTTTCCAGCTCCCTCAAAAGCTTCATCCCTAGAGGATTGTTACTATGTGATATGTCTGGCAGCTTTTGAAAAAGCTCCATTCACAGTACTATTCTTTATTTGACCTGGCTCAGAGCTTACTCAGTGCAAACAGCCCTATCTCCAGGGCATTTGTCAAAAACAATCACTGGCAATTGTTTAACATCAGCTGCCGCTGGTGGTGATACCACTTGGGGCACACAAAGGAGCACCAAAAAATATAAAAGTGGAAAATGAGAAATCCATAAGGGGCTTTGAAAAACTTTGATTTATTTCTGGAAATCTAAAAGGCCACACATATAGGCAGGGCTTTGTTATGCCCAGAAAGACTTGAAGAGGTCCTCATTTCTCTTCTCTGGCCTACCTGAGGCTCTGTGCAAGCAGGAAGTAAAGGCTAAGGCAGAGTTGTAAACTGCTAGAGTGTGGAAGGTGTGATCCATCATACACACAGAGCTCAGTAACAATGGCTGGGAGACTTATTGGTTCAAGGCATTTAAGGAAATCTCTGTCTAATTGTTATCTGACCACTGAGCTAGCTGAGCATAGACTTCACATGAGCACATGACAACTGTTTCACCCCTATAAACCTCTAATAAATAGGGACGCTATCTTATACAAATACAATGTCTTTATTACAGTTAATGCAATACGCAAGAGTTATCTAATATTAAAATTGCACTGTTTCTCAAAAAAATCAGTTGGTTTGCGTAAACAAAATCCAGTATTTATTACTTCACCTCTAATATAGAGTAGTGCCTCCTCATTTCATCTTTTTTTTAAAATATAAATTGGAGAATAGCAAACATACTAAAAAGTAAAGTAATCGTGAGTCTACAACTTCATTCATTGTCTCAAAGTGAACACAGTTATGGTAACAGTACTCAGATCAAGAAACAAAACATTTCCAGCCTTTCTGCCTTTCCTCTCTGCCTTTCACACTGCTTCTTCAACCATTGTCTCCTGACTTCTAACACCATCGATTAGACTTATATTGTTTTTATTGAGGAATAACTCATATTTAGGGAAATCCTTAAGGTGCCTTAATCTTAACTGTACAGCATGATGGATTTTTACATATGTGAACACCCTTATAACTACCACCAATATCAACATACAGAACATTCTCACACCCCAGAAGTCCTCTGATGTTCTCTTCCAATCACAGTCCCCCAAGGGTTGACTTCTAAAACTACAGATTAGTTTTGCCTATTTTTGTTCTGTAAAAAACAATTATATAGAGCACTTTTGGAGGGGCCTGGTTTCTTTTACTATCTTCTCTCCTTTTTATTTTTCTCAGTGACACTGACAACTGTATCAGGCATCCTATAGAACATCCCATATTCTGGATTTGTTTTTGCTTCCTAGTAATATCTTTTAACTTGTTCACTACCGCCCCAGATTTCTTTTAAATTTGAGGTTACCATAAAGGTCTTGACTAGGACCGGTTTTATTTTTCCCCCCAAGGATGTTCCATTCATGGTGCTTGCACTCCACATTGCATTCAATCAAAAGATGCATGAAATACTGAATGTCTGGCTGTCCAGATCTTTGTGATGCTAAGATTGATCAGTGGGTTCAGATTGTGACATCCTAATGTCCTCATTGGAAAGTTTCCCATCATGATTTCAATTATGTTATTTTCTTAAGTGTTGAAAATTGTGGATTTTCTAATTCTTTCATTCCTTCCACATCTATTTCTTGGAATTCTTGTGAAAAAAGCACTTCCCCTCATCAGCTACAGCTTCTTAATTACCCTGAAATACAATTTATACTGAAAAGGCAAGGTAAATATCTAATTCCTTAATTTTCATTGACAATTTATTTTCAGAGTACATAGGCCTTAGTGCCCTAGTCATTGCCAGTTGTGACTAAAGAGGTTTGCTTCTTTTTGGTGAGTGGCTTAGATATGCATTAAAACATGTATATTGTAATATCATTATGAACTCATGTGTTTACAAAATTTTTATGTGTTTTAAGGAGTTGCAGGTGTTGTTTTTAATACTGAAATCGTACCATTTGGGCCAACGCAAAAACTATATAAGAAGGTGTTTTAAGAGCAGTTTTATATTTTATCCCTGATATCTCCACCCTGAACCTGGATTCTCTCTGTAGGTAACCATTTGTGGTGGCTTCTTCATCATTCTGATGATTTTTTTTTTAATAAACAAAAACAAATTGTGTGTATGTGTGTGTGCATGTGTAGCATACTCTATCACTATGTATACTATTTTGGCCCTATGCAATGAGAGTTAAAGTGATTTGGCCAAAATAATGAAAAGAGGACGTGGCAGTGTCCAGATTTAAACTCAGGAATCTGACTCCTGAGCTCGGGCTCTTAACTGCTCTCTTACAATATAGCAGTCTCATTGACGCACAACCCAAATACAGGTCAAAGAGGAGACATCTGTGACTTTGCTACTCTCAGAGTAATGAGTGGAAAAGTAATCTGAACATAAAATTAACAATAGAACCTGGTTTTCAAAGAATTGTAAAAATGCTATGTGAGAATATATTAGAGTAAACTTGTGCCAGGAAAAAAAATGTGCTGCTTCTTGTTTTTTTTTCCTAATCTTTTGTATTTTGTTTAGTTGATCTACATTTTCGACTTTTGACTTAGCAGTATTGATTTAATCTGCTGGTAAGAAAAGGGGAGAAAAGTTTATTCTAAGCCTTTTGAGACCTTTCAGTTGTTATTGCATGATCAATTGGTAAAATGAAAGCTTTGCCTCATTCATGCATTAATTATAATATTTTGATGCCTTTTCAGGAAAATCTGCAGTAAGATAATTTTAGTACCTTAGACCAAGAATACAATTCTTCTCAGGAGATAACCTTATGCAGATAAAGAATTAAAAGTGGCCATGATATAATTTGCCTCTTAGGTTGTACTTGAGACTTTCTTTCTCTCTTTTCAGGATTCTAAGAATTTTTACTCATTGTTTTACCACTGAAAGTCCAAGATATTATACTTTTCCTTGACACTAACTAGTGTGTAGCTTCAACCAACTTGGTTTCCATTTGATTTAGGGATTAACATTATTAAAACTTCCTTGACCTGTTTATGAAATTTGAACATCATCAAAGAGTAGCTTTTAGGGTTTGTACCTCATTTCTGTTTTTTCCCTAAAAAAATTAAAACTATTGTAATTTATGTTTTGTTATCAGATTCTTTGATTTTACGTCTCAGTATAATGATGTTATTTAGATGTATCTTTGTGTCTGTTCCTCTCTTAGTTCTCTCCAAATTTTTGCTAAGTTATGAAGTGCTTCACACTTGTGATGTTTGAGACAAAGTTTGAGGGAAATAAAAATCTAAGATAGAGAATCAGTTCTTGTTCACTTAATCAAAAACATGTATTGGATGTTTCCCAGCATTGGATAATTGTTAGGAATCTGAAGATTAATAAAATATGGTTCTTATCTCAGAACATAGACTGATAGAAGGGATTGGACATGACAGTGTATCCAAGTAGACCACGTTTTCTAACTTGGGATAAGAGGACAAGATTGAAAAAGAGCATGTGTGAAAGTACTTTGCATAGTAGCTGATGCATAATGACACACAGGTTTTATAAAAATCTTGATGAAAAAAGTAAAAATTGGTTTTTTGGTGGAATTTATTCAGGTTTCTTTAAAGAGAACTGGAAATGATATCCGTGGCCATGAATGCTTATAATGGTTGATTGCTCTGTGGGGTGTGTGTGTGTGTACATTTGTATGTGCGCACACCGTTGTTTCCAGTGGGTGTTAGACAAACCCTTAGATAGCCTGGGACTCTGAAATCTTGATATTTATGTTTGATTTAAATTGATGTCCTACTTCCATTTGGGTTGATTACTTGAGTGCTTGAAGTTTGGAATATGATTTTAAACTCAATCAGATTCAAACTCATTTTCATGTGACATTTTGCTTCAATTTTTTTTTTTTTTTTTTTTTTTACTGTTCCCTTACCAAATATATCCTGAATCTGTTTTGTTCTCTGGAGGTGCCCTTATGATGGATGATACTTGTGTTTTTTTAGTATCTTGAGACATAGGTTATTGATAATACGTGGTTGGTTAGCTACAAGGTCACCTTTTAGGGCAACTCTACTTGATAAATAAAAGCTCGTTTTGAATGAATACTTCAAAAACCCACAATATAAGTAATATTTTCAAATGTCAGAATAGTTGATTATTAAAGATAGATTTGCAGGGAAAATACAGAGGATATAAAAAGTTAGGAAGGAGATACCAAACTTCATTTTTTTCTGTATTACTGTTTTTGTATTTCTCTGTCACACTAAGCCAGACTGAAGCCTCTCTTTTCCTGATTATTGAAGTCATGCAAGTTCAGTATAGACAAGTTGGAAAATATGGAATGATATAAGGAACACTTAAGTCTTCCTGCTAATCAATAATTATTATGAACATTTGGCATATTCCTTTTACAATTTTATTTTAATGAATATTATTTTTAAACCCAGTTAAGTTCATATTGAGCATATAGCTCTTTAGTGTGTTTTTCCACTTATTGTATCATGAGCATTTTCCATGTCATTAAAAATTATTTGGAAAGAGAAATAATTATTTGAGAACATCCTGTGATAGTTACAGAATACCCTATACTATGGCTGTACCATAATTTACCTATTCATTTCTTTTTGACATTAACTATATAGTTTATAATTATTATGACTATGACATGATGACCACCGTGTTTCTCCGAAAATAAGACCTAGCTGGACCATGAGCTCTAATGCGTCTTTTGGAGCAAAAATTAATATAAGACCCAGTATTATATTATATTATAGTATATCATATTATAAAGACCCGGTCTTATATTATGGTAAGATAAGACCGGGTATTATATTAATTTTTGCTCCAAAGACACATTAGAACTGATGGTCTGGCTAGGTCTTATTTTGGGGGAAACACGATGCTGAATTTATATATTCTTTGGTGGCACATATTTCTTGAACAAGCATCTTATTTTGCTTAAGTCATGGCAGATAATGTTTTTTCCTCATGTGTAACATAATCCGTATTTTTCTGATGTTTCTGTTTTTTATTTGCCCCCCCCCCCTTGTTTTTATTTGCCCCACCTTCCTTTACTGAAGGAAGTTTTTAAATTGGAGAAAAAAAAGGCTTTTCTAAGTTTGGTTGAGATGTTTATACATAAAGTCTAAAACAGATTAAGAAGGTAAAATTACAAATCTTGATGCTAGCAGTTTATAATGGAAATGCTTACAGACCCTTAAATATAGCTTGGTAGGGAAGGGCGGGCAGGAATCAAGTTGTTACACTTTGTTCCAGGAAAGGCATTTTGGATGAACGCCATCTACTTTTACGGAACTGTCTTGTGATTTTGGTTTTGTCTGCTTCACTTAACCTTTCCCAAAGTGAATGCTGAAATAAATATATGTACTACAATCAGAGGAATTAACATAATCAAAATTCCTGTAGTTAATGGAAGAAAGGCAATTCTTTTTCTCCAAACATGTTACTTGAATTTTACTAAAAGTACTGAATTTGAGCCCAGTTTAATCAAGCCAGATAACCCAGACATGGGTCACTCCAGAGACCTAGTCAGCTGCCTTCCTGGTGGACTGTCATTAATCTACTTAGTGTAAGTATTTGTCGCAGAAGTAAAATTTAAAAACTTCTGGAGTTATTTCAATGATTTAGAGTCATCCCTGTGGAGACTAACAACACTAATATCTGAGAGTTTCCTGACAATGAGTGTATACTCTGTGCCAGGCACTGTCCACTTGCTTTATGGGATTTACAGTTCTCTCACAGTTGTGCTGGCTATGCAGTATGATTATCCCCATTTTATAGATGAGGGAACTAAAGTTTAAGGTTAATCATTTGGCCAGGGTCACACAGCTAATAGGTGTCCATTTTAGCTGCAGAGATAGTGCTATTCTGTATTGTGTACAAGCTAGCAGAGAATTCTTATAATTAACTCACTAAATGAGAAAATGTCTTCAATTGGATTTTAAAATGTTAAGGAAGCATAAACGAGTTTAGTGTATGACCATTTACAACTTTTAAGCATCACAAAATGAACTTGGATATTTAAGGTTTGACTTTATTCTCTTTGAAAAAAGGGCCACAATAATGTAGGGGGGAAATCCTCATTTTTTATTCATCCTGGCTAGAGATCTTGGAAACTAGGATTGAAGGTGCTTTTATTGTTCCTTCGTCTGTTGTGTGTACAGATTCATACTCCCAGGTTCTGCATCCCACACCTTTTATAAACACCATATTTCACTTGGAAGGGGAAAAGTTATTCTTGGCAACACTCATAGAGTAAAAGTAGCAATTGCAGGCCACTACCCATGGATATAGGGACCTGATGCATGAACTGTAAGAATAAGTCTAGAATTTAACTCTAATACTATTAGAATCCAGGTCTTCAATAAGGGAGACAGTTATTATTTAGAGTTTACTAGGAGGCAGGAAAACTGCAAACTGAGATCTGTGTCCCATGCACTTATAACTGGAATAATTTATTGATATTTTGTGCTGCTTGTTACCATTGTCATTGCCCAATATCACGAGAATCATTAGTAGTTGATAAGGACTCCATACTAAGTTGACCGAGGCCATTAAAAGACCTGCTTTTTGAGAACAGCCTGAAACAGCTGTTTCATGTCAGCTACGATTCTCAGATAAGGAATATATACCCTGCGTATATCCTAAAGTGATAAAGTTCATCACTAACTACTCAAATATTAAAATTCAAGGTTCTCTTTGAAAGTTGAAGATACACATTTATAATAAATGAAACAAGTGCTTTTTTATGCTAGTGAAAGTAAACAGGAAATTTTACTAAAATGTTAGTCTAAGAGGTGGTATAAGCTACAAAAAGTTGGTTGATTCACAAGCAACATAGACTGGTGTCACACTAATAGATTGAGACTGAGTTATTATGAGAAGTGTTGGATGTTTGTTGAGACATCATTGAATAAATCCTTCCTGGCCACTAACCTTTGGAGACAATAACACAGAAAACCGCCTTTGTATTTAATCCTGGGCTAAGAGGCTCATTGGACTTACCAAGCATGGCTGGATTCTTCCATCTAGAGTCCACTCATGCTTCTCAAATTACCTGTGGTCCTTCAAATCCATCACAGACACTGATCTTTTGTAAAACAAAATAAAAGTGAACTACTAGAAGAATTAAATTAAATAAAAAACAAGATCTATAAAAGACTCCACATTTTTATTATTTGAGTGAGCAGATTTAAAATTACTCTGACAAATTTCTATAAAAGTTTCTAAAACCTTACGCTCAGTTTCCGTACTTTAGGACATTAACAGCCAGTTCACGGCCCAGCACAGGTCCGTGGTCCATATTTGGAGGAACAGAGTTCTAGACTTAAATAGAGATGAGAACTTTTTCTCAGGTTAGTGTCCCTTCCTGCCTTCATTTTCCCTGTACTTGCTTGTCTTCCTATTAAGTCTTTTTTCTTCTTCTAAAATGGATCGGAAATAATCATCATGAGAATGTTAGGGCAGGGAACTCTGCAAAGATACAAAGCTGCGTGTCTCTTTTCAAGTTTTTTAACAAAACAAGTTTGCAAAGTCAAAGGTGACGTTCATACACACGTGCACATTGGTGAATGGTCTATTAGATTTTGAGAGTCTAGGCTCGTGCATCTTAAAGTGTGGCTTAAGGACCACCTGTGTCAGAATTAGTGGGGTAATTGTTTAAGAACGCAGACTCCTAAGATGCATCCTATACCTGCTGAATCAGAATTTCTGTGGTTTGCTCTATGGAGTCTGAATTTTAAACGTGAGTCTCACCAGGTGATTCTAATACACAATAGAATCTGAGAATTACTCTTTCAGGGTTTGGGAATCTGTGTATTTGATTCTGCGTTATATACTATGGTGGTATATTATAAATGTAGATTCTGAACATGTTCACTAATGTGAATATATTAGAGTCTCTACATATGTGCTTTCAGCAGAGAATCTCTGGGATATATCATTGGGGTCACTGTTATCTCAGCCATATGCAAAGCATTATTGGAAAAAAGTAATGTTCTCATTTTACAGACAGAAATTACACACACAAATAAAAGAATTTTGCATCTTTCACTGTTGGTTTCATTTTATTTTCAGTGTTTTACATGCTTAAAATCTACTTTTAAATTTACCCTGCTTTACAATAATATACTTTTATTTGGAATAAAAAATAACGTAACTACAGAACCCATTAACCATGCAATTAAACTATTGTTATGAATTGAATGAGGGAGGTGGGTTGTATATATAAGCCACCATAGTATTTCATTTAAAAAACACTTGTCTTTACATTAATATGGGGTTAATACAAAATTTGTTGATAAGGAAAAATAGTTACATTCTTACAAAACTCACTCATAAGGAAAAATATTATGTCCTTAGAGCTTTAAGATACATATTAGTCAAAGAAAAGAGAACTGCTGTAGCTGGATCTTTAATTCTGTAGTGGAAATTACTGAAAGGTAAAGAACCACATTTATTCTCATTTGTGTATGCCTTTCAGAGTTGTTGGCACATTACGTCTGCTTGCTTGGATTGGTGTGTGAGAAATATGAAGTGAGGGTCATTTATTCTTGTTTATGAAAGCAACACATCATAATCCTGATATTTTGGCTTGAACGCACATTGATAATGGACTTTGCTTATCCACCTAAGATGAGTAAATCAGTTCTTGGGGACTTTACTTTCTTCCAAAGCAGAATGAAAATTTCCCAGCTAAAACTGCAAAACTCTGAGAGAGTAACATGCACATACTTACTTTTCCTGAACTCAAAGTACCACAGAAATGGTGCTGTTGTGACATTGTGCAGGCTCCTGGAAAATCTGCCGCTGCTCTGTTCAACCTTGACATTGTGTGCCCTTGACCAAGTTACTAGACCTCTCCAAACTGTTTCCTCCTCTTGGGGTAATAACACCTTTTGAAACTGCTGTGAGAATTCTATCAGCAAATGATTCTGAAATACTGAACACAGTTCTTGGCACTTGGGAAATGGTCGGTAGTTATTGTTGGGGAAAGTTGTATGACAATGGGAAATGTGTAGATAAGCTTTGACATTAAACAGACTCTAGATTTGAAATTCATCTAGTTTCTTTCTTTGTAATCTTGTGCAAGCAAGTTATTCAATCTCTCTATCCTCCAGTTTTCTTAATTTGTGAAATAGGGGTTGTAATCACTATGCCAGAAGGTTACTCTGAGGATTAAATGAGGGAATATGTATACACACTTACAGTGCCTGAAATGTAGTAAATTCTCAATAACCATTATTATTTTGATTGAATTTGATCGTGGACCACTTTCTAAGCCAAATTTTACAAGACACATATTTTATGTGCATGTGTCTAGTTGGTTTTAGATTCGAGGTTCTCCCCCTGATCTTTTAGCAGCTGTCTCATTTTTAACATATTGTCAAAATGCTTTCTGATTTATACACAAACTGATGTGTATTTCCTTTGGGAGAGTTTGGGAATCTGAAAACAGAGTGACAATGAGACGAGAGCATTCATCTGACTTCTTTATGAATGCAATGTCAGAAGAAAAAACAGCCAATAAAAATTGCAGCAGATAAGCAGACACTTGCTGCAAAACTTAAATCATGCATGTGAGTGATGTCAGACTCAGCGGCACGCAAAATGCATAAACACGAAGGAAATTCATAATGGGCTTTTCAGGAAAAGGGTTGTTCCTTCCTGATGTACTAACCTTGATTCTGTTTTGTGTTTTTGGTGCCAGCATAAAGACAGATGGAGGAGACAGTGTTGAATCTTTCCATTGTCAATGTGTATTGTAATCTAAGAATTATGTCTTTGCTCTTCTCTGCTTTACTCTTAATAAATATTCTGTGAGCTTTGGGGAGTAAGCTATTTTAGTTAAGTGATGTCTTTAATTTTCTATGATTAATCCATTCAGCATTCACAAATCACAGTTCTACCCCCAAGTATCCTTGCTAGATGACTGGCTTACAAGGTTGAGCAATGTGATAATTAATTGGGCTTTCAGAAGGAGATCTTATGGAGATGGAGAGAAGAGACAATTTTCATTCCCTTGTCCTTAAGCCTTCCTTTCTCTCCCTATATACAGATGCTCAAAATTTCTAATCTGTTCTTTCCTGGCCTCAGCTCTCCCTCATTCTCCATGCTCTAGTGACACTGGTCTTCTGTCAGTCTTTGGAAGTGCCGTGCTACTTCCCACCATGAGACCTCTGCACAGTTCTATGTGGAGTGAGGTCTCTTTCCTCCTCCCTCCTCTTCTTACCCAATTCCTAGTCATGCTTCGTGCTTAGTTCACACAATGATTCCTTGAAGGAGTTTTCTCTTATTCTCTGGCCAGGGTTGTTTCTGCAGCTCAGATATTCCCTTACAACCTTCTCTTCTTCCTTTGTAGCAGGTATCATAATAATAAGTAAAGAATTCATTGTCTATTTGTTATTTAGTAGTTTTGCTCCCTGTGTCTCTAAAATAGAAGCTCTCCAGAAAAGAGCAGGGGCTATGTTTGTCTTGTTCACAATTATCTCCCAGTCCCACTAATACCATATGCTATGGTAAGTGAAAATGCTCAGGTGCGATATGAATGCAGTATTGGTATTAATGTGCTTCATCATTTTGTTTGTTGTTGTTGACTTTCTTTTTGGCCTTGCTTCACAGAGGTTTGGATGAAGAAATAGCATACGTAAATTTTGAGGACTGACACTATTCAGCTTTGTCTGTGTCTGCTCAGTACATAGTTTACTGGAATTGAGAGGGTGCTGGCCGAATGACCTGTGTTTAAGAAATACCATCTCCATGAAAAGCATGTGCATGTGGAGGCCTTAAGTCTGAGCTGCAGCGTTCACCTAACCTCCCTGGCTTCGCTCTGTACATTTCTCTGTTGATCAACTTGGAAATCCATTCCATTGTGACAATGGCTTGTACTGTGGGGAATTGGTTTCCTTTACACAGGCAAAGAGCCTGTTTGCCACGAGTGAAAATTGACGACACTTGGGCGGATCAGGACCTAGAGTTCAGCTAAAGTTGTGTATCTGGAAAATGCTACAGTGTTTGGAAGACAAAGAATCGTGGCTTGGAGTGCCGGAGTAGTGGAAGCATCAGGTGGAGTCGGAGGGCTGGGAGTAAGTGGCAGGTAGCGCTGCACCGGGACCAGGGTACAGGAGCCTCCCTTCAACCCTGAGAAGAGTCTAGTGGCCCATCACTAGGAAAGAGTCAAGAGTTCAAGGTTATACATTGTTTGCGGATGAAAACAGATGCTGACATTGTTGAGAAGTCCATTGTTCAAAGGCTGTAGTCATCTTTGATGCCAGTGATTCATACTTTCTAGCTTTATTTTTCCTAATCTCCTAATGGTGACCGAGGCCACTGTGGACCCGTCGGGCAGCTGTGAATTAGTGAGGTGGCTGGCATTTCACAGACTAGTATAAGTGAGCTTGGGCTGGATTGTCACTCAGATCTGACTTTAAATCCTGGCTGTTGTCACTTCCTCTCTGTGAGCCAGTTTCCCCTGTAACATGGGCTTAATAATACTATTGACCTCAGCCTTAGAGCACAGTTGGCATCTGCTATGTGCCCCTCGTACATAGTAGGCATTCTGTACATGCTTGCTATCATTGTTATTTGCTAGGACACCCCCCCCCCCCCAAATCTCAGTCATTTGTTCTAAGACTTGACTTGGTTTGCATGTCCAGAAGCGTCCTGGTCAGGGTGGTGGTGATTCTGGAGATCCGCGCTTGCTGTGCTCACCCAGTGTATTCCAGAACAGTCCCAAAGCTCTGTGGCCCCTTGAAGCTTCCTGGCTAACTATGTCTGGGTTAGGGGAACAGTACAGAGGAAATTCCAGCCACCAGATGTAGTGCAGAGCTTATTCAGTCTGCCTCACTTCACAGCAAAAGCATGTGACAAATAAGGACATTTCATCTTGCTTTCCTGAAAGTTTACGGGAAAGATATGGTCTTACAGGCTTTGCTTGCATTCATGCATTCAACCAGCACTTAAAAATTGCAAGGACTGCCCTGGGTGAGCTAACAGCTTTGGGAGGCCCATTTCTGCATTAAAGAAGGATGCATCTGAACTGGGGATTTGCCCACCCAACCTCTCCTCAACCACCTCTCCCCACCGTGGCAAACTGGACAAGAGCACAAGCTAGATTGATGATTGTATTTATTTTTGCATTAAAATTGAAGTCTGAAAATAACTTCTGGATCAGTAATCACATTTGGCTTTTCATTAAAGCTATGTGATGTTTGAAAAAGTTTTCTCTCTTTTGCACAGTTTGAAATCAGAAATCCACAAACTTCATTCTGGGTAAGTTACAGTGTTTCCCCGAAAATAAGACCTAGCTGGACCATCAGCTCTAATGCATCTTTTGGAGCAAAAATATGCGTTTTGTAGTAAAATAAGACTGGGTCTTATATAATATAGTATAAGACTGGGTCTTATATTAATTTTTGCTCCAAAAAGCGCATTAGAACTGATGGTCCGGCTAGGTCTTATTTTCAGGGAAACAGGGTAGGATACTGTAAGCCTATTTCAGTAACCTGACTGAATGTTATGTTTGATTAATGGTAATAGTCAATTAGAGTTCCCAGATAGAGGCCACTCATTCTGAGTAAATCAGACAGAAAGTTCCCCTCTTTGTGATAACAGTCGGCTTATTGACAACAGCTCCTTCTGTATGAGTGTGTGTGTGTGTGTGTGGTGTGTGTGTGTGTGTGTGTGTGTGTGTGTGTACACATAACTCATTCTTTGGAATTCTCCCATGGAAAAGCAAAGGAAGGAAGCTGAGGGGAGGATGGGGCTATTGCATCCTGTGCTCTTTACAGGGGTGTGGCCAAAACTGCCTCAGTCAAAGGGACACTAATATGTTTTTTCACTTAGGATGCCTGAGCAATGATAAGTCCTGATGAAAGGCGGGAGTGGCCCTCAGTGCTGTTCTTAGCTCACTGTTGTTCTTAGTGTCCAGTCCCCTGGTAGAGACCTGCTCGAATCCCACTCAGTAGTCCGTCTCTAGAACTTTGGGGGAGAGAAGACAAGCAGGAACATTAGTGACGTGGTCCTGCAGAGCTCTCAAAGCCACGTTAGGAGTCCAGACCCACCTTGCCTTCAATTCTGGCCACTCCTATGAATGAACTTGCCATGCGAATAAGCCAGGTACATGATTACAAGGAGACTGAAACGTGTTTCTTCATGCTGCTTCCTAAATCTGATTTGAAATGATGGAATCTACCCTGGCAAAGGCAGAGAGGAGCTCTTTGGGATTGTATGAGGTAAGGGTTTAGTAAATTCTGTGAAATGAATTGCCCGCGCCCCTGATTTCTGTATCCAACTCTTTGGGATTTACCGTTCTCTCAGCCTTTCTCTTCGAAAAGTCCTTAAGTGTGGTCCCCTCCCAGGTTGGTTAGGGACAGTCCATTTAGGAACTCTGCAGTGCATTTATCATGTTTAGTCACTTGACGACACAACATAAGAGATCAGTGCTGGGGTTGAAGCTGGTAAAGCTTGTATGTACAAATAAATATGCAGTCTCCTCATTGTGGGTTCCTGGAGTCCCACTCGTTTTAAATGAATTATTTTACTGTGATGTTAAGCACAGCTTCTACAAGAATGCTTTTGAAAATAGCATTATTTTTTAGGGGGGCGAGGAGGTGGTAGATAAGGGTAAGTGGGATCAAATATATGAAAATGGCATTTGATTGAGTCTATATAGATTTTATCACAGGTTATCTACTTCTGGTATAATAATGTTTTTCATGGATTTTACTCTTCTCTCAGGGAATGAAATGTTAAAAGAGAATCAGTTGTAATGTAACATTTATGTGGACAGGTATTCATAGATATTCACATTCTAGAGACAGTTAATTCAACAACGATCTTATCACAAACTTTAACTGGAGAATAAAAACATGGTTTTTAAAAAAGATTTCCTTGTGGTCACCGTGGCAAACTGGACCTGTTTTCTGTAGGCCTTCTAAACCTGGTTTAATTAATTGTTTAAAGACTGGACTGAATGCATGGTAAAATTTCATTTTTATTCTAATCCTTTACAAATTAGTTTTTCAAATGAAAATTTTTATTTATTTATTTATTTTAGCTATAAAATACCAATCAAGGTGGTTGGGGATGTTATTTTTTTTGTTGTCATATAGGATGCAACTAACATTTAATGCCTGACAGCCCTGGGTGCCAAAGTTCCTATAATGCATTGAATAGACCCTCCCAAAGAATTATCTGCTAGAATGCCAGTAGCACCCTCGTTGAGAAACACTGATAAATGCTCAGTTTAATGAAAAATAAGTTGATGATTTAGTAAAGATTTAGGTAAGTACAGATTCCGTTTTAGTAAAGATTTTAGCAAAGATTCAGTCTAATCTTTGGGAAGATTATTCATCTTCTGATTAAGCTGTTTTGGGGAGGGACCCATAAGGAAGCAGCCACTTCTGCAAAATTATTCTTTAGGATCAGTAACAATGAATATTCCAGAAAGGTTGCTCGCACATACTTCTAACTCATATTTTTAGACCCAGTTAGATTAGCTGCAACAAAGTTAGCTTTACAGTTCCTGATCCTTATTGTATAAGCTCATTAAGATCAAAAGAGTAATTTACCTCTAACCAAAGGATGCTTTTGTGCTAAACATTATATTTTATAATGGTTGTGCATTTCTCAGAATCTTCAGCTGCCATGTGTAATGTAAAAATAACATCCTGAAGGATCTGGAAGTTGCTTTTAAACTTCACTTAGTACTGAAAGGGATTATCTTTCAGTGAGAGCTTAGTGTATGCATGGTATTTAAAAAAAAAAGAATTAGAGGAAAGGCAGGAGGATATATAATCAAAACATTGTCATTCCTGGCAACTTTTTACACACAAAGTGCTGAGACAGAGATTCCTAAGTTAAACACTGTATTCAAAGTCCCAGTTTTATTGTACAGGGAGATGAGGACACCTCTGCCTGATTCTTTATGAAGTCAGGCTTAAAGCTCATTGACAAAATTTTAAGCTTTGAATGACCTTCCATCCAATAACTGGGCATCATTGAGATACTCTGTGTGAGAGATTTGTTCATGTGTAATGGCATAGCGAACTCTTACTGTATATACGGCCTGCACTTTTGTTGTCTGGTCATTTGACATCTGTTGCTTAAGAAAGCAGAGTCTCCAAAAACTATAAAAAAGCATGTATTTGTTTTATTTTATGCATAGTTATGAGAAATTAGAATAAAGTTAATTTATTTAAAAGAAATTTGAAAGGTAAAAGTTAGCAAAACGAAGTTGAGAAATTGTGCTTTTGAGTATTAAAAAAACAACAGCATAGGTCCCTTTGAAAGAAGGATGAAATGGATTGAAAAATTTAAAAAACCCACATGATTACCTCCTAATATATGTGTTCTGTGTGGTATGTTCCTCACAGCTTTGTGAGCTAGGTGCTATTATCATTTTATAGAATAAAGAAATGGAATCTGTGCAGTTTTAAGACTTGCCCAAGGTCATAAATCCTGTAAATGGGAAAAATGGAGTTTAAACTCAGGTGTGCTGTCTCTTGAAGTTCTGGGATCTTACTGTCACACAGCTGCCACAGCCTGGCATCGTCATTATCAAGTGGTGTCTTATTTTCATAACACCTTTAATAAATGATATATACCCAAAACAAAAAGCATGTTTCTGTTGGTGAATAGAAGGTCCATGTGGACTGAATACCGGTGATATACTAAATACACATTCCATGAAGTGTTTTATTGAGTTACTAAGTGATGGAGAATCAGAGCATTAAATTTTGACTGATGAAGGTTGAGTGTGGGAAAGTTGGGCTTTCAGGAGTTGTTTGACTAAAGAGAGGGAGGGGAAGAGCATGGTGGACTTAGGGAATGAAATTACAGGATGGTGGTTTGATTGGAGAGCGCTTAGAAGTAGATGAGTCACCTCACAGGGTCATTGGACTGGAAAGTCTGGAATTGGTGCAAAGCCTTTTGCATAAGGGTGGATATTTATAGCTGCTGCAGCTCTGTCTGCACAGGAAAAATGGGGATGAGAGGAGGGTCATGTTTAGGTTATACTCCAACATTTGCTGCTGGGCCTGAGCACGAAGCATTGTGAGCCAGCCTCTTGTCCTTGTACGACAGTCTACTCTGCAGGCAACAGCCAGCATGACTTTTTTTTTTTTTAAATGCAGATCATGCCACTTTTCTACTTTAAATTCTTCAGTGCCTTTCCATTATTTTCAGAGTGGAATACAAAGAATTTGCTTTTATAGTCTATACAGGAAGACATTCGGTTGCAGAAGAAATGAATCTTAATTTAGAAATGTTCTGAAAGTCTTTGTCAGGAAAGAACTCATTTAAGATGTTTCAAAGGTCTTTACCTGAAACCTGTCATGTGATCTTAGATAAGCCAATTCTTCATTTTGTGCATTGGTGTGACCAACTGTAAGATATAAACAAAGTTGAATGTCAACTCAGCCCAGCAGTGTGATTGGATTAAGTTAATGAGAAAGTCTTGTTATAAAGACGGAGAGTTTAAATAAAGTGCTTTTGTTAAATTAGTCTAATAAAGATTCCCATGGAATTTGTAATACTGTCCTTGTATTTCTCTATTCTGAACAAGACAGAGATCTCTTTATAAGTGCTTTATGCCTTGCTTGGTGAGAATTTTATTTCTCTTTTGTATATTTTAAAAATATAATACTAATATTCAGTTAATGTCATACAATCAAAAGAAGACATCAAGATATCTTTCATTCAGCTATTGGGACTGCAAAGCAGACTGACAAAAGAGACTAACAGAAGCAAAGGCATACAAATTTCATTAGATGTTAAAATTTTAATTTTAATGTGCATGGAAGCCTTTGTGGAAATGAAATGAAGGCCCAGAGAAGTGCTTAGACTCAGGGGCATATGTACCATTTTAACAAAGAGCAATGAATTATGGAGAAGTAACTAGACAGAGGAAGAGAACTTCGGCTTCTAGGGGCAGTTAATTGTGGAAAGGTAAATACATGGGGGAGGGGAATGGAAGATAAGGGTTGTGCAGTAAGGTTTGTTTATACACACTGAAATTGGTTCCTTCTCCATTGTTGAGTGGTCTTCTGTGATTAAGAGTCTCCTTTCTTTTCCTGATATGGGAGAGGGAGATACCTTTACAAATGGAAATTTATGTCTTGCTTTTAGACATAAAGCAGGAGGGCAGAGAGCTAATTGCTTTCAGCTCAAAGTGGCATGTTTTGGCATGGCATACTCTGATCCCTTTCAATATCAAGGCTGGAATGGAGCAAGAGGGTGGGAAAAGATGAGGTCAGAGCTGTAATTTTTTTTTCCCCCCAAGGGGGAGAAAAAGGTTGCCAGGTACTACAGGGCACTATTAGCCTTCATAAAGACTTTGAATTTTACTGAGAAAGACACAGGGATTCACTGAACAGAGGTGAGATATGTTTCAGTATGTGAATACTACCTGTGCTTAAAATGAATTGTTTTCTAAACCGTATCTGAACGGCTCTTTAACGTCTAGTATTCTAGGCCATAACTGAAACTCTTGGGAGGTATTTGCTGAAATGAATCCAAGTGTTTCTTCTCACTGGTCTGTTGATGGTTTCCTCCCTTGTCAAAATGAGTGTTTAATTGAATAGTTTAGAGTCAGGTATTTTACACAGGAAGTTGATTAGCAGAGTCTTCTGCTTCTGCCCAGCGTGTCTGGAGGTGTGAATGTTCAGGGTGAGGTTAGGACTTAGCTGTAAGTTATGTCACCCAGCATGGAAATAGTGAAACATTTAGCATTCTTCAGCTTGGGCCCCACCTCCCCTGGTGGGACCTCCTGTAGAAGAAACAACAGTGAAGCATCTCATACATGCATGGTGGTGTATAGCATTGAATAAACATGTGCTTCCCACTCTGTTCCACTCTGCCAGTACTCCCTTCCAGGGCAGCGAGGTGCGTGCCTTTCAGGGCACAAATATCCCCAAGGCCAGACCTTGCTGACATGTCATCAACTCTTCTTAGCGTCTGTTGCTTTTCCTGTCATGTGTGTCGGTGTCTTTCTCCCACCTACAGCACATTATAATCAGCAATTTTTGTTCTGGTATCTATAAGAAAATTGCCATTCAAGTGGCTCCAAAGCGATAATTGCCCGTGGATAGTTGCCTGTGGGTTCTCAGCCAGTGTCATGGTGTCATTATGGTAGTCTCTAAGCATGTCTGACACTCACATACTTTTTTCCATCCAGAGAGGGCTTCAATGTAAGGAATTGGGCATCTAGAGAGATTGGATTGAAAACTAACACCAAGTTTGCAAATTCTTCTGGAAATTTGTTCATGAATTCTCACAGCACTTAATAAGATTTATGCTCCGTTTGGTACAATCACTGGGAAGGACTCAACCCTTCCCTGCAATGTAGTTCTGATCTCAAAGCCATTGTCAGACTTTTCCTCTCACACTGCAGTGGGATTGCATAACTTGCCTACTACATGCTCGTGAATTTGAAAAGTTTTAGCAGTCAAACAGTTTCTGTGAAGGTGTGTACTTTGCCCAGGTCTAGAATGAGCACTGTGATTCCAATTGTAGCTTAGTTAGTATTGCTCTCCAACTCCCAAATCTCAGAAAGGCATCTAATTTCCTAGGCTAACCAGAGTAAAACCAGGCCCCTTTATGTTCCAATCTCAGGACATAATATATTCAATTTGTATACAAAAGGTAATTTAAAATCCATTTAGATGTGTATGCTATTTTTGAGAAAATGTAGGGAGGGATTACTTTAAAGCAAAAGAAAATTTGTAAGCATCAGTTTTCATCTCTCTGGCATAATCTGTCATATGGCATATTTCTCATCTTTTCTCAGCTCCCCTGGGTTGATTGATAGAAGAGTGACGGCTTTGGATACTTTTTTTTTTGGTTCCTATTTTATCTCCAGTACTGTATGGAGGTTTTGGAAATACTAATATAGACATAGAAACATTTCCAAATCCAAATTATGTTTGGATATGTTTGATGTGTCTGGTTATATCTCCTATGTTTTCTTATTATCTTAAAAGCTTATTGATAAGACATTTTCTGGAATCCAAAGATCATGTCCAGGAAAAATTAATTTTTTAAAGATAATTTTCACATTTATCTCTGTATATGAAATATTATAGGGAAGGAAGAGTTTGAAAAAGTTTAGAAGACTTTATGCTTACATTATTTTAGCTTTTTGTAGCATTTTTAAAAAGACTTCACTTAGTTTTTTTTTTTCTGTTTTTAATTACTCTTTACAATCACACTGGAGGCTAATATAATTAACCCCCCTTTTGCAAAGAAGGCAAGGATTATGGCCTGGGGTCCAGGCAACAACAGGAACTTTCACCACTGAATTCAGCTCTACCTATGGCCACTTGTTTGTTGCTTCTGATGAGCATTTATGGAAACCAACACCGCCCCCTCACTCCTGCAAAAAAAAATAATAAAATAAAAAACACCTGGGAATGGTGAAGCAAAGAAATGGATGGGATACCTAATGACTGGCTTAAATGTGTAGATCTCCCAAAGGATGCTTCCGTATGCATCTCCCAAAGACACTTCAGACTTGATAGACTAGAGCCATATTAATTACACACAATCACAGGAAGCACTAATCACACCCCCTCGGTTCTCCTTTAACACTTCCTCTGCCTTGGCACATTTTACATTGCACTGTACCTTCTGTGCCGGTCTCCTCCCACTGCACTGTCAACTTCTCATGGCAGGAAATGGGTCGTTCTTGATCTTCATAGTAGGCAGAGCTTCGTAGATTGCTCAATTTCCCGGGAAATAACTGTGGAACACAATTTGTTTATGTGTGGTGTTTGTAGTATCTGTATCAGATTCACCTGGTTGGGGTGTTTGCTAAAATTCAGATTCCTGACTCAAACCTGCTGAATCAAAATCTCTGGAAGAGCAGAACAGGAATCAGCATTTTGAAGAAGCTCCCAGGATATTCACTGTGAACAATGGGGTTGGACAGTCATTGTCCTGGAGGATCAATTAGCTAAAGGGGAAGGCAGCCAATGGTGATGTGTGACCTATTGAATGTGCAGATGGTAGTAAATATGCTTATATGTAAATTAAGGACCCCAAAGTTTTCCTTCTAAAAATCATATGTTTTCATTTAGGAAATGGGGCCTGTTTCTCACCTAATTAACCAGATCTGAGAAAATTCTCTGAATCACTAACTATAATTAATAGAAAAGAGTTAATTGTATGTGATCTAATCTTACATCTCTTCTCCTTTGTTTCTTGGGTCCAAGCACTTTATTTGTTTCTCCCTTGGGGAATCGGACTCAACAAAAGTAATTCTAGTATTAATAACAAAATTAATTGGAATAGCCCTAACAAGTAATTTTTGAAAACATCACATGAAATCATTTTGGAAAAATATCATGGATTGCTAAAACAAGGCAAGAGTAAAGATTTTCAAAAGGTTTCTTGATCAGATTCTCACGCTATTCACAAACAGATAGGTGTAAAAATTATATTAAGATGATTTCAGGGCTTTTTTGGTGTGTGCTTTGTTTTTCTATTTAGAGGAGAGGTACTGCCAGCTAGACTTGTAGGAGAACAAAGAAGATATGTGAGACATGAGTGCACAAGCTTTATATAAACCCTACCAAACAAAACTATATTTAGAGAAAGTATTTAGGTACATGAATTAAACACCTCCAATGTTTCTTTTTGTAATTATATTCTAGCTAGAAAGTTACCTAAATATCTAGAATATACACTCCTGTAATACAGACTCTATTGTAACTGGAAGGGAAATAAGAATGACAATGGGGAAGGGAGCAAGGAAGGTAATGGTCAAAGAACAAAAGCAGAAGTAAAACCAAGAAAATGTGCCTCATGGAACTTCATATGTTTTTAGGTTGAGAGGAAGAAGCTAAAGATCAAGGTGAGAAGGTGACTGATGGAGGGGACTAGATCAAGGGCACCACCATAATGGGGGTAGAATCTGGGCAAGAAGGCAAGAAGTTGGTATGGATACAGAAAAGATGGTAGTAGGGAGATGGAGAAACTGGGGAGATGAGGCCTTATGTCTTCCATGTTTGGGTGGTGTCTGCTCCAAGAAAGACGGTGGAAATTAGATAAGGGACATGACGATAGTGCAACAGAATTGAATAGCTGTTAAGAGAAATAGGGAAGAGAAATGATCAAATATAAATGGAATAATTGGTAATTGGTTTTAAAGACTGATGATATGTCTTTGGTCTATCAGAACCATTATTCAGTTAAAGGAGGAAATAGATTTATAATTACATCTGCATTATATTTGTAGGAGACTTAAAACCCTTTCTTTGGTCTGCCATTTTATACTCAGTTTATTTATGTATTTTTTATTTGAAGTAGAGGCATTTTTAAAAGTTGAATTAACTAATATAGATGGTAAATGAAGGTAAAGGAAAAACAACTCATACAACCTGGGAAAAACATATTCTGTCCTCAAATAGCTAAGAAAAATGGATCTAAGGAGCTAAAAATGGATCTAATGGATCAAATAGCTAAGAAAAATAGCTAAGAAAAATGGATCTAAGGAGAGAAATCCTGTCACCAAAAGGAGTTCCCAGGTTACACTAAAATTGACTGCAACCTAAATGAAGGTGTTAACCTACTTAAAGAAAAAGGTTTTAATCTGAAGGCCTAATTAAAATTGGTCTTTTTGAAACACAGCAAAGGAATGGGTCACTGTAGGCATTGTTTTGCATGTATGCCCAAGGCTGGCCAGGGCTCTGCTCACTCAGCAGTAGGAACAGTAGTAGGGGTGGGGTTGTGACAGTCCTTTCAAAATAATTTGAACTCCGTGTCCCTAAACTGGTTTATTTCTAAGGACTTTGTATTTGCAATTAAGGGTAGCTGCCATTCTGTGGCAAAAGTGCTCGGATCCGTCAGGGATAAAGAATTATCAGAAAGAGCTCATCAGAAAAAACTTTCAATCTAGAATAACCAGAATATTAATCAACTTGGGTACCTCCTACATGACAGACACTGTGGTTGCTGGAGAATAAGACTTTCCCCATGAAGGTTTACAGGGTGGTCTCCTGCCGAGGCACTTGGACTTGTTCTATTTTAATCAGAACAGAACCATCAAGCTTCTGCTCATCCTAATTCTGACCCATTTCTCATCATATATGGGACATTTGGGTTCTATATGAATCTGAACACTCATGGTACATTTTTGACATTTTACTTCAAGGGGCTAGCCTGTATTTCTTTAAATATAAATTTAACCAGATGGAGTTTTCTACATGCCTTATGAACCAACGAGGGGGATTAAATTCAAAGATACATTTTATCCCAACCCACATGAGCTAGTGGTGAACTGAACACTTAACTCTAGGTCTGTGTCTTGGTAAAGTTTCTAGAAAGGATGCATCCATCACTTGTCCTCCCTTATTTCCTACTTCTGAGATCAAGGAAGGATGTTCACATAGTGCAATATTTTTACCTTGAAGTAAATGTGGCTGGTAAACAAAGAGATATTAATGGGCCTTCTTAGAACAAGAGATGCCAACGCTGGTTCTCTGTCAAAATTCTCTTCTAGGGAACATGGTTAAGAGTTGTGTCAAGCCTCAGGCATCACTTCTGTCTGGAGCTCACTTCTGAGGAGTAATTTTCCTCATCCATCTCATTCCATAGTAGGTCCTTAGTGGCCCCTTTTCCCAAGGTTGTCATGTCAGAAGTGTGTACTTAGTTTGGCTTAACTGATGGCTTGGGGAGAAACAATTTAGTAATACCAGAAATGCAAACCCTCTTATAGGGGGGGTCACGTTAACAAGTACAATTTTGTTACGGTTAATTTTTATCATCTTGATCCGAGTGCTTGCTCCTTAAAAGAAGATTGGATGCGGCTTCATTTTTCCTGAGGCCTCCAGAGAAAACTGTCAACAGTATTTTCAGAAAATGTCCCATGTGCATAGTCACATTTTTCAACATTTTGACTAGCTCATGTGACTGTGTTGTGTTTCCTAGGGTCCAGTTTTTGGTGCCTTCCAAGGGACCAATAGCTAATAAAGCACATTTACTTGCGAAAACATGAGAGTTCCTCTCCCTATCCAAGCACCTCTGCCAATTAAAATATCTTTTAAAAGGGAAGCAACTACCTTTGTTGTCTAACCTGGAGCAGTGACGCAGTTTTGAGGATTCTAGGTCAAGACAGGTATGAGAAGTCGAAATCACTGAGCGATTTTTAGGATGGTGGGTATAGCTATGATTACTTGTGTTCAGTTGCAAGTAACAGAGACCCAACCACAGGAACTTAATCAAATGGGAATTTATTTTTGCCTAGGTAGCAAGAAGCCTGAAGGTCATTCAGGACTCAAAAAGTCATCACGGTTGCTTCTAGCTTCTTGCTCTGCTGTCCTTAGCATGTGTTTCTCATTCAAGAAGGAGAGAGGGGGAAGAGCAAAAGGAGTCTGTTCTCTTATTAATCAGAAAAATAATAGCTTTCTGAGAAGTCTCACCCAGAAGACTTCCAATTCCACTGGCCAGAACTAGGCCACATACCATCCTTAGCTACGAGGGACTCTGGAGAGATGAATATTTTTGACTGGGCACATTGCTGTCTTGGACAAAAGTGGAGTGGAGTTGGCATGGAAGAAGCTTAATGCATAGGCGGTGAGCCCTGCAGAGCCACGTGACATCTTTCAAGTCCAGCTTTAGGTGATTGCCTGAGTGCCTTCTAAATATCAGCACTGCGGTTGTAGTTCTGTCATAGGATGGAGTAGTGTCCTTGCATTGTGTGTCTGGGAGTGGCGCTGATGAGTGGGGTACGCCTTTCCACTCCTGTAAAGAACAGTGGCAGTTTCTTGGCCTTTCCCAGAAAGGATTTTTGACTTATAATGTACTGAATGCAAACAGAGTGAAAGGACCATTCCTCCCACCGTTCTTTGGCTTATCGATATGATAGACCCCAAGAACAACCCCAGACAGAAATCCCTCAGAGCTGGATTATCCGACCTCTCACTTTGCCCCACTTTCTGTTTCTTTTATGCTCAAAAGCGGGGAGGGTTTTCTTCTCAGGATTATTCCCTTGGGTTTAGGACGTTTTCTCTAGCTTTTCTTTTGTTAGTGTGGTTCTTGTTTCAACCTGTGGGGTTTATTCCAGTTCACAGTTAAATTGTATCCCTAATTTTTCCTCCTGGGGAAACAACTGAGGTACATATCACTTTAAAAGCCAGTGTCACCCTACACATTTTTATGTGTTTAATAAAACTCTGAATGGTCATTATTCATGTTTTTAGTTTCATTTCCTATTCTAGGGCTCTAAGACAGAGCTTCAAACTAGTTAGATGTGAGCAAATTACATAGACTATGACTCCCTTCAGCCTCAGGGTGTGGGGGGGAGCCTGGGCAGCCAGAGCATGCCTCCCTGTCATCAGAAATTGTAAGCGTCTCTTCCATTTACCCCAGTGTACCTGTAAATATTACCATTTTCTATATGGCATGAGGTCAGAAAGCTTGGAAAATGGTGCTTTCGGACGTGTTCTTTGGATCTGCCCTGTCTATCCTTCGCTTCATCCAGACAAAAGTCTAAAGCTGTTTCTTTCCTTGTCTTGTATTGGTTCGAGGTCTACTGCCTTTGGCGTTTGTAAAGATTTTCCTAGCAGACCTGATGACTTGGTTGGTGTCTCCTGGACACTGTTTATGCCAAACCTGAGCCTTGACTCAGTTTCCTAGCTTTATGTCCCCTTTGTTTTTTCATCTCATCTTGTCCCAGCTTTGCTATTCCTTTCCTTTTCATAAAGGATTTTATAGATGGGAGTTCAACCCCTTTCTTCTATATTAGCTCATCACTGAAGCTGCAGCAATTGTATACCTTTTGTTCTTTGTAGTTTTGTCTTGTGGCAACATTAACCAACCTAGCGAAGCCTAGAGATGACAACTTCTTTCCACCGCATACCCTACCCTCCTCCCCAGTTCTCCCATATAAATGCAAGTACAGAAATTCAGGATAATTATCTGCTGGGAGGTAGTCATTAATAACAGTGTTCATTAATATTTCCCCTTTATCTTTTTTTACATTTACCTTAGAACTTGTATTAGTCTTTGAGCGAAGGAAGGACAAAGGGGTTATAATTAAGCTGAAAAGTGTTTCTTTGTGTTTTTTTTTCAGATGAGAATTCTCCAGCCAACTTCTGGGACTCTAAAAACAGGGGTGTGACTGGAACACAAAAAGGGCAAATTGTATGGAGAATTGAGCCTGGGCCCTATTTCATGGAACGTAAGTAGCTAAGTGTGAAACATGAGTTTGTTATTGAACATTGCATAAATATGCAGAAATCTATGGAGTCTTCTCTAAATGTTATTTTAAAAGTTTTTGGCTTCATTTGCATATTTATGTCATGTAGCCCCAAACTGGAAAAAAAAATGTTTTAGAAAATGCTCATTAGAGAATGTTCACGTATTTTTTACAAAGTATATGTGTGTATGTGTTTGTGTATATACATGTATGTATACATACTTATATTACGTATACCTTATGAATGTATGGTACATAAATTATGTATGGTTATTTTAATACTTTACACATTTTTATATACTCTTGTATCTACATTTGTAGTTAATATTTAATTATTTTAGGAAGCAGAAAGAATAATTCAAGATTGAAGAATTTAACTTAATTTAAAAATTTTATTTGCTAATTTTGCTGTTACTTTTCCCAGTAGCAGAACAACATTTGCATTTGGGTCCTGGCCTTTACAAGTGTAAATAAGGTATCTGGGGCTGCCATACAGGTTGATTTACTAGGAATTGGAAATTAGCCACAGATAATTCAACATTACTCATTTTATCTGATGTTATATTTATTTGTAAATACAAATTTTTTAATAGATAGTACATGTTTCACAGAAATATCTCATCCTTTTTTATTTTGGATAAAGGAGAGTATTTATATTTTCCACTAACGTTATTGAGAACATAGTAAATACATTCTTGTGGGGAGTAGCTAGAAGCATGAATAAATAAATGATTTACTGGTTGGTCCTGGTTAACGTTTCTACCTTTACAGAATTTTTCTTTAATGTAGAAAGAAGTGGGCTCTTTAAAAATTTTCTGAGTGGTTTAGCTCTGTGTAAGAATTACGTTTTCTATATGTAGCGGATTTAATATAAGAGAATATGTGGATACTAGTACAAGGATGGTGCTTATTAAACCTTAAACTATAAAATAAGGTTTGATTAAATAGAAACCCGCTGTAAGCATTTCTTTATTGAAGGATATAAAACTTCTATAATATAAAAGCTATTTTAAAAGATTAACATCTATTACTTTGAATTGCTATTAAAGGCATCAGATAATTTCTTCCACATTTTTACTGGTAGGTCAGCATTCTAGAGCTTTCTCTAATCCTGTTTTTGCACCCTAAGGAATGTCTTCTTTTCATAGTTTAATTTCTGGCTAGATTCCTTCTGTAAACCTTAAATGGAATGTAATTTTTAAGGGAAAATCCTCATGATATGTCAATAAGTGAGGGGGGGAAACAGACACAGACAGCACAATCCCAACTAATGTTATAGCACACAGGAAAAAGTCTGGAAGGGTATTTGCCAAACAAAATATGAACAAGGGTTGTTTCTGGGAGATGACAAACATCTTACGGGCGATTTGTTTTTCTTGCCTATTTCTACTCTTCTTTCCTTTCCAACATTGGCCCAGCTGGCATTACTATCTAAGTAATGAGTAAAATAAATGATAAAAGAATGTGGGAAAAAAATGGAATAGGAAATAGCTGTGTTTACTCTCAGTGTGATTCCTCCTTTGAAAGGATCCCAGGGTTTAAGAGGCTGATCTAGCTGAGAAATATTGCCAACTGAACTTGAGGAAAAAAAATAAAACAACCGTCCATTTTTTTCTCCAGAATGCTCAGGCCTGGTAGGGATGACTGCCTCCTGGTGGAGTGTGCAGGTTCATATTATGGGGCTCATGTGAACGCTTGAGAAGAAGTCAGTAATTATGCCGCCATAATTTGGAACATTATATGTGGGGGGAAGAAAAAAACATTTACAGAGTGTCTCGTTTTCCCTGATTGATGTTCTTTCTCCCCTCAAAAGTGTTAGAGGTTCATACAGTCCTGGCTGATAGGGTTTAGTAACTATCTCTGTCTCAACAAATGTGTTTCCTTACCCCTCACTCTAGTAGTTAATAGAAATGGGCGTGACATTGAAGCTAGGAATTGGAAATGAAGAAAAGAGTAGGGTTTCTTTTTCTTTTCTCCTCTAATTTAGCATTCTCACCTTAATTCTTCCTCCACAAAATTGGGGAAATTGTGTTGCATCATTGTAAAACTGGAAATATTTGGTAATGTATTTTTTAAGGACTGAGAAAATTTGTGTAAGTTAATGTCCTGAACAGCGGATACAAATTACAGGAAGATTTGGTTTTACAGTAAGTTTATTTTCATTAATCAGAATAAGGCCTCCACAACACACGTTTCTACCCTTTCAATATCTATTCAATGTAAAAATCTCAGGTGGTATTTATATCAGTGCTTAGAAGTATAGTCAATGTTTTTCAGACATAATATTTTTTACCCCATGTCTGTCTAGAGCAGACCTAAGGGGAATTCACAGCATAATGAAATTTGGCTTGAATCTCTGAACTCATGGTGTGAAACTTAAACAAAAAACACCGAAGGGTGGGTTGGGATATGTTAGATAGCTTCTATATTTATGAAGCTATCAGATCTTCAGTATTTTGGGTGCTTATGTCCACAAAATCTGCTTTGTATAATTCAGAATAAGTTTATTTTATTGTTTCAGAGATTCTAATTTGTCACCAGGGTTGGAGATTTTTGTTATAGCAAGGAATAAAATAACACCCAAAATGGACCAGCTAGGAAGGTTGGCCTGGCTATCAGTATTCTACAAATAAAAATAACCAGTCACTTTTTTTGTCTCATAGTCTGTTACCTAGCTGACTATGAACCTTGGAAAAGAGGACATAGCATCCTAACTTGAAAGAGAGTTCAGGGAAGATGTCTTATAAAAATGCACTCCTCCTTATTGAAAAATGAGCTACTTACTCACTAACCACTGATTAGATCTTTGAGGTACGGCTGCGGGCAGATTCACAGACTGCTGGTCTCCAGCCTTTAGAGTGTGACACTAATGAGCTCATTCCCTCAGAATTCAATACTCATGCTCATCACTGAGCTTGTTCTGCTTTGACAAGCTCTCTGCAGGCTGCTTAGCTTTGTTCTTGCAGATTACATGCTATTGGTGTTGGAAGAAAGCAAGTGGGAGAGTAAGATTTACGCAGATGTACACATCTATTGCTAGTTCAATAATAATCAAAAACACTTGTTAGTGTTCAGGACAATCATTTATGGAGTGTTATTAGGGAAGAGAAGTGATAGTGAGGCTCGAATTCCTGCAGAGGTCATCGTACTGGCCCTCAAACTCCTGTGCTCATTCCTGCTTCCCCGCTTTTGCCACTCCTCGCTCCTAATCCTTTCTACCCCCATTTTCTCATCTGTAGGTGTGAGTCCTGACCTGTTTGTTCTGTGACCCTTTCTGACTCTGCCATGTCCTCACTAATCTTCTCCGTGATCTCCACAGTCTTCTATCCAGCAATCTTCCTTTTTAGTGTTTGTCTCCCGTATGTTGTCAAGCCTGTGGTTGTCATCTCAACAGCTACGCTATAAGTCACCTGCTAGACCAGAAACCATTCTTAGATTCCCTTGCATGGTCTGGCATAGTGCTGAGCTTGTGTTGTGGTGGGTATATGGTAGAAATCTTTTGCTTGACGATGCTAACTGAATTTTGAATCACTGCTGAGTGATTAATGTACATAATGGAAAGATTCACTATTTGACCTCATGACAGACATGTTTTTAGTATTTAATCATTGATAGGAAAGTGTAATAATATAAATCCCTAAAAGGGGATTTTTCTTTAATCATTATATTTTTCTGTTAAAATAAGTGAACTAAATACTCTGTAGGCAGTCATTTGGTGCAGGCAGGAGAGTCAGCGGAAGATTAACTTCCTTGGGAAAATACATCTAGTGTCCCCACTTTAATAATGCAGATGACTCAGTTGAGAGAGGCTAGGACTCCTGTAGGCTAGGACTCTCCCTGGGACGTGCCTATCAGCATCATTGCCTATATTGATTGACACCTTGGAAAAAGGGCATTTTTCATTGACATAGATGCTCTGTATACAGAGAGAATCCAGTGTCTGTGTGTTTTATCTTTGACACATTCTGGCTTCATGGTCTTTGAAATTGTAGTTACTTTCCAGAATCAATAATTGGCATTTACATTGCTTTTTATCAAGTTCAAATTATATATATATATATATAGTGTGAAAATATACACATACCTGTAGATATATATATATATATATATATATATATATATATATATACACACACACACACATATAAATATACACATATATATCATATATATGTACATGTATACATATATATATATGATATATATATATCATATATATATAATACTGGGGGTGCCAAAAAATGTATACAAGTGGACACTTTGATCAATGTTGCTTAAGCAGTAGTTTGCCATAATCAGAAATGTCTGGACGCTGGTGGTAACCACTTTGAGCACCTCTTGTAATTGCAGAAGTCAAATGGGACTTGTATTCATCTTTTGTTATCAGTATATATTACAGTCACATTGGTATGTATTACAATTTTAATAGTTTTTCCTTTCTTAAATAGTTTTTTCCCTTCCTTTCTTTTTTCCTATACATTCTTTTGGCACCCTCTGTGTGTGTGTGTGTGTGTGTGTGTGTGTGTGTCTGTGTGTGTGTACATCTCCACATATATCTCTATCTCCTATCTATCTATCTATCTATCTATCTATCTATCTATCATCTATCTATCATGCATCCACATACTGGTGTATATATATATATACCAGTGGTTCCTAAATTTGTTCCCTGCCTAGTGGCTGCACTTAAGTTACTTGGAAATTTAAAATAATACAGATAACCAGAACCTATCACTGCACAGTCTACTACAGTAATTTTTTCATACTTGTTAAACTGCTTTTTTTCCTATTTCCATGAACAGCTGCAATCCATCTCTGTTGTAGGGGTTAAGAGTGAAGGCTTTGGAATCAGACAGACTGGGTTTGAGTCCTGACTCTGTTATTTCCTGTTTGTTTGACCTTCCGCAAACTTCAGTACTTCATCTGCAACATGGAGACAGGAATATCTGTCTCCCAAAGTTGACGTGAGGGCTAAATAACACAAATAGAGACACAGCACTGTATCTGGGGCATCGTGGGGCACCTCAGTAAATGGTAGCTCGTCTTATTCTTATCTTGACACTATTTATTTTTCAGCATGTTATTTTTGTGCATTATTTTTTTAAATATATTTCGGACGTTCATAGAAAATTCCAGAGAAGTGTGTAAAATCAAACAGGAAATGGTCTAATCAATCCGTTGCCTCCGATTGGAAAAGGAGGGATCGATCATTCAAAGAATCATGAGTAGAAGTTGCTGAGAGATGATGTGGCGAATTTCCTCAGCTGATTCCTTAATGACTTGTTTCAGTGTTTAAATTACTGTTTTTCTCCAATCGGTTTGCAGCAGAGATAAAGATCTGTTTTAAATACTACCACGGCATTAGTGGAGCCCTGCGAGCCACCACCCCCTGCATCACGGTGAAGAACCCGGCTGTGATGGTGAGTGTCCCTCATTGCAGGCTTCCTCACAAGGTCCCTGGGGCCTCATTTCTATTTTTGCCTGTGCAGCTCTAGCAGGGTTGTGGGGAACAATGAAAAAGGAAGCGCAGGACAGCGTGGGCGCCGTTTTAGTAAAGGAAATAACTTACAGGCTGGTTTACCTGCATCCATAATACAAATCAGTGGGAAAATATGATTTGATTTATAAGAATTCTGTACGTAGTCAACTCTTTAGGGAAACCACTCATGAAGCAAATTAGTGCATGTCCCACCATGGAAGGGTTTTTGAACTTACCAGTAGTCTGGGTGATGGGTTGATAGGAAATGGTGGCATTGCATCTTATGTGAGTTTGATTTACATGAGCTCAGTGGGTAAAAGGAGAATAACAATGATTTAAATAGTGTGTGATCCTACCTGCCAGTCCACTTAATGAACTTTCACCCCACAGAGACAGTGAGATGGGGATCATGAATGTGCTATTCTCGCAGGAGGTCTTAGGCTGGATCCTTCTTGATGCTGAGTTGGGGTGTAGTGCCTAAAAATACCACACATATATTTAGTATAACATGGTCACTCAACGGAGGCCAACCTCTTCACCAGGTGCTCAAATGAAAAAGAGATATTTAACTTAGTTTTGGAGGATACGGGTTTTGTTGGACTTTTAAAGGAAAGTATGTCCATTTCCAACGTGGTACTTTTTTAAAGGATTACTTTTCACAATTTTGTGAATTTTCACTCCGTCTACTAACTTTAGAATCTAACGGCTTCACAAGCTGCACTCCATTGTCCATGGGTGGTTGGACTCAGATGGTTTGGGGAGATTTCTTAGAGTGTAAGATAATGTAAATCATTTCAGTATTTATAAGTCATTAACAAAAATCAGGTTTTGATTTTTATCTCCACTGAGTAGAAGGAAAACATTGACTGCCACAATATAGAATCTTTATAACATTGTGTATTTACATTTATACATGCATGAATTTTGGGATATAGGCAAGTGGCAAGGTTGACTCTCTGAAATTCAGAAAGTAATCTTTGCAGATGGCATTTTGCAATTGTCCAGCCCCACCAATGCTGTAGCAAGCAGTCTTTCTTTCCCTTTCATTTTTCCATTCAAACAAATATTTATTGGGTACCAGCTAAGTACCAGGCTTTGCACCCACCTCTGGAGATGAAATGATAAGCAAAAAACACAGTCCTTGATCTCATTGATGTGGTGGGGAAGAGCGACATTGATTAAAGGATAGTTATTTGAGTGATAATCACCATGAGGGAGAGTGAAATGGGGCTATGAGAGCACATACTATTAGGATTTATCCTGACCAGGAAGGTCTTAAAAGGCTTCCCTGAAGAAAATGTATTTGCAAGGCAATCTGAAGGATGAGTAGGAGCTTCTTAGGTGAAGAGAGGGAGGGAAGAACATTTTAGGTAGAGGGAACAGTATGTACAAAATTTTCAATATCTTAAGTACTCTGCTCCCATATGAATTATATTTGAGTTTTCGTTGTAGTAAACATAGTATAGAATTTTAAAAAACAACCTACATTTGCTATATCAGACTTTGATGGTCACAGGAGAATAACAGTTGTTGACTACAAAATCGGCCACATAACATAGTAAGCACTGGAACATGCTTTAATTAATGTTCTAAAAAGAAAAATTACAAAACTAGAACTGTGGGGCTGTTTGTAATAAAACCTTTGAAAAAATTAACTGTGCGAAATCAGACAATAGCTTCCAAACACGATTTTCTGGATTCAGATTTTTTTTCTGAGTTTACAGCTTGGTGACCATTGATCTTAGTCCACTGATCTTTGCATTGAGATTACTCTGTCAAATCCTGAAATCCTGTGGATAGTTTGGAGATAATCAATTTGCTTCAGACAGATTTTAGAGCTTCATTTAAAAGCTTCATTGATACTGCACTGGCAATCAGAATCAAATATTGCGGTTCAGATCCTGACTGATGGAATTGGTGACCAATAGACTTCTGACCAAGCATGAGACTGTTGGGTCTGTATCCCCAATTCAGAGACTGTGCCACAAGACACTTCATTGCGTGGGTGACTGCTGTATTTGTATCACAACATGATAGTCACCAAGGAATACAGCATGCATTTAGTTATTGAGGCTGATTAATAACATTGATATTCACAAAGCCCATCTAGTATCATTATTCCATGACCAAGTGCAAAGAATAGTCCTAGAAGAAGTAACTGAGAAACTCTATAGGGAAGGAAATGAGCTGCCATCCTAATTGTATGGTCTCCTTTCTCACAAATCCTCTTGCAGTGAGTCAAGGATAAAAAACGTTATGTCTTCTCTGTCATTGGCACATTGACGTCACTGTCGTTCATCTGAGTACCCTGTGATATGTATCTCAGACCCTTGGAACAGGAAATCCTTTGGTTTCAGGGACAGATAAAGGCTACCATCACTCACTACTATGTATTGTTTCAGTACTTGGTTGACAGTGTTGCTTCTGGCTTTTCCTGGAATGGATCTGTGGAGCGAGTTTATTTAAAAACCTCTCTCTAAACAGTGAGTGCAGATGTGTTTATTATCACTGATGTCCCTATAGCTAGTGGTAACATTTGGTCTTCCCTGGCTTTACTGTCATCAGTGATAAAATTGAATTCTTCGAGTATTATTTCAGATGAGCATTTTGCCACAGTTGTAGTACAAGGACAGTTTATCTGTGAAGTCTGTGAGAATTGTTTCACATTAAGCCTTTTTCCAGACAGTGAATTACATTTTGAAAAGAGAATTCGAGGGCATTTTCTTTTGTTTCTGTAATATCTTATAATATTGTAAACAGGTTTGAAATAAAGACAATGAATCTTTTCAGACTCTCTTAACTCTGTTATCATGAGCATCCCTTAATAGGAAGAGATGTCATGTCTTTGGGGGTGGTACAACCCATGGGAAGTATGGCCCATTTGAGGGGATCCCATGGTTTATCAGATGGCTAGCACCCAGGGCAAGGAGGGGTAGGTTGTTGGGTGTCTGCCCAGTGGTAGTCTGTATGACTCACCATTCACCACTCTAGTCTAGCATTGTGTGTGGTGAAAGCAGGATGAGATAGTGACAGCAATCAGTTGTCTGGCCAGTTTTGCTTTGTCCCTGCTCCAGTTAACCTGGGATGATGAGTCAAGGGGTGACACACAATATTATAAACCATATGTACTTGCCAAAGTTAAATGTCAAAGGAGTTGGTTGTATGGATGGAATGAAATAAAGATGTCTGGATGGTACCTAGTATTTTGCAAATGACATGTGAAACAATCAGGAAGCAGTTAAGTGTCACACAAAATAGTCTGACTAAGTTACAAGAAGTAGAGAAGGAAGTAGAAATTTATATTTCAAAAAAATGTTTTTAATTAAAATTTATTGGGGTGACAAGGTTTAGTAAAATTATATAGGTATTTCAAAATTTGAATGGAATTTATTTTGAAATTTTTCAACTTTTCTTGGACTAGCGAAAGGTTTTTTTCTTGGTGGCATATGATTTTTAAAGGAGTGTAGGGAGAACCACAAAGACAAGACAGAAGGATTTAATCTAAATTTAGAATTAAAATGTGTTCTATCTCCCAACTATTCAAAATTTATTTTTTCAATTCTGTCTCTTGCAGTATTGTGGACTTTTTAAATTATTATTATATTTACTGGAGTGACATTGGTTAGTAAAATTATATAGGTTTCAAGTGTACAATTCTGTAATACATCATCTGTATAATGCATTGTGTGTTCAGCACCCAGAGGGAGAGGAAGGAAAAAGGGATCAAATATATGGTAATGGAAGGAGACTTTTCTTTTTTTTCAGAGATCCATGAAACTCTTTACTTCTAGTGTGCCATAAATTGAGCACTAACTGTGCATAAATTGCGAGAAAGGCTAAGTCTGCTATGTGATCTATAAATGACTGGTTTCAAGTAAGATAATTTACTCGAAAGCTTTTAGGAAAAGCTTCACAATGCAATAATCAGTACAATAGCATTGCAAATTCTTATTATAGCTAATTATAATGGCATGTGCCATGTACCTGTAGCATAATTAAATAGGAGCCTGGGTAGGGCGATGGGACATCACATGGTCACTCAGAAATATTTGGCAAGAGAGGACAATTCTACATGTGTATATATGTGGATGAGTATGATATAAATCACCTGTTTAGTTTATTCTAGGTTTTCCTAACAAATCTGAAGGAATTTGATGTTTAATTTTTAACTTAAGGAATGTTTTAATACAGTAATAGCAATGTAAGTACATTTATTACATAGTAACTATATTCTTATGAAAAAAATAAAAGGAACAAAGCAAGCTGATTCGTGTCACAGGGAATTTAGAAGCTCATGTTGACTTCATTTGGGGTGACGATTAAGTATAGGCATGATCCTTTCTCTCATCTCCAAGAATCTGCATTTGTGTCTGCGTATGAAAAGGCATATACTAAATACATGTTTGATACAAAAATCACCGTATTTGCAAGCATGCGTGATTCCTGAAGAAGGTTGAATGGCATCATACTCCTGTGAAACTTCAGACGTGTTTTTTCTGTGCAGATGGGGGCAGAAGGAATGGAAGGAGGTGCTTCCGGAAGTCAGCATTCTCGGAAACTCGTCAGCTTTACATTGTCAGGTAAGGATGTCTTTAAGCATGATGTCCAGTTTGAAAGTGTGCAATTTCAAAGGCAGGAACAGTCACATCTTTCCACAGATTCTCATATGTAAACTAGTTATTTATTTATTTGGGGGTAATAGTTCTGAAATTCAAGTATATCTCTACCTTGATAACATTAGATTATTGATATTAGCTCATAATATATTTCTTATAACAAGTTTTCAGATGATAAAAAGGCTATAACTATGTATAATTATTTTTTAAAAAAACCACACTGTAAGGTAATATGTGCTAACCCCACTGTCGGGCTTTGTTGATTGGTTGGAAACAATTTGTGCTTACCTCATCTGGAGAAAGGAAAAATTTGGAAACTAGGGGAAAAAAAGCCAAGGGGTACTCCTCTTTCTGTGGAGGAATACACAGAAAAATTGGAAAATGGATAAAACTTTTGTTTTTTGTTTTTTTGTCTAGTAAGATATTCTTATCACTTGTTTATCATAAAACTGAAGCACTGCTTTTCAGGTTGTGAGTTGGAACTTGTGTGGTTTATAAGATTAATTTAGTTGAAACTAGCAATTAAAAAGAAAATAGATAAAAATCTGAGTTTCCACCAAAGGGAAATATTTTTTTTTGTAGAACATCAATTTATAGAAACTGAATTTTTTGACACAGAAAATATACACCCCTATGTATGTTTATACTGGGTTTGAATGTAAAATGTATTTTATATGTAGGTTACTGTCAAAAAAGTTTGAAAGCCACTGATTTTTAAAAAATTAATTGGCAATCATAAAGTCAAGAATACTCTAAAAAAAATCAGTATTTGAAATGGACTTCTAAAACAGAAAACTGTAGTACAATATGTACAAAATAAAGTCTAACAGATGTCTGTCACTGTAAGATACTTTGTTTTCATTTTTCCGTTGGTGAAGTGCTGCTGAAATTTAAAGTAGATTCACTTTCTTGGCTGCAAAATATGTGAATAGACATTCTCAAGAGTGAGAGTTAGAAGGCTGGTCTTGGAAACAGACATTTCCGTGATGCATTAATTATCACATAGGACAAAATTGTTTACAGTAGTTCATTGCTGGCCGATGGCTTCCAAGTATCCATGTCTAGTCTTGCATGTTCCTTCACCTCCAATAGGATGTTACTTACTATGAAAGCTCTTTTTGTTTTCATTCTCTGGTAAATCTCAGAGGTGGTAAACTGGTGGTTTTTGGTTCAGATCTGGTCTATACATATGTTTGGTTGAAACCCTCAAGGTTTAAAAAACACCTCAGTTTTAGAAGGGCACGTAGAAGTACCACTACCTGTGACACTAATCCCCGATCCCCCGTATCTGTCTGTCTCCTGAAAACATTTCGGTTGGCTCCCGGTGCTTTAGGCCTTCACAGTCCTGAGGGGTTGGTTGCAGCTACAGAAATCCGTCCTTTATAGGTTGGCAACAATTAGCCAACATTCATGGCTCAGAAAATTTAATTTGACCATACATACCACGGTTTTCTTAGTTTAGAAGCATTGTCCTATGCTTGCAAGGGATCAATATCATCTTAAATATGACACACATATTGATTTTGACTCCAGAGGGGTGTTAATCAACTCACTGTGGGAGAATGACACTCTAGAAGGTGAAAATCCCAGGATTTTTTCCTAAAAAAGTAGGAAATACGCTTTGGAGCACAACCAAATATTTCTTCTTTAAATAAAAGTTCTTCCAATATCCCACCTCAGTACACATGGAGGCTAACTACAAGTCTGTCTTATTTCCTACCAGATAGTTAGACATTTGCAGATGGTATACAGAAATGGCTAACATTACAGAAGATGAAAGCAATTCTATGACGGTAACTCTAAAAAATGAGGTTGTGGCATACTGACAGTGAATGATAATATTTATCCGAGAGCATTTAAGCCCTGGAATGGCTGACTACAAATGCTCTACTCTTGATTATATATGGATAAGTAGGGACACAAATAATTGAACTCTACAGCGAAACCAAAATTGTGTTTTGATTAATGTCTTAAACCTCTTCTCCAAATAAGACTTTAAACTAGGTTATTTAACATGTCATACCTTTGTGACTTTGAGTCCTTCATTGGTCTCATAGGTGATTTGGATATTTATGAGCAATAAAATGTATTAGACAAAAGAGAAAAACAAGAACAAAAACAAGGTGGCTAAAGAGAACTGAATAATCAGACTACAAATAATTGGTATTTTATTGTGTTTCTTAATGAAGATTTATTTGTACAGTGTCTCTTGGGGACAAGTTTGGTATGAGGGTTAACAGTGACTTCTTTTATCACAGTGGCTTAATCTTCTGATGGAATTCTTTTTGTTCGAAGGAATGTTTTGCATGAATAATTTAGCTCCGTCAGACTTTGTGGCAGCCATTTCTGTACATGTTACTCCTCTCATTTATTGAAAAAAAAAAAAAAATCCCGTTTAGAAATAGATTTACTATCTAAAGAATATTGTTCTTCTGTCTTTGACTCTGAGGCGAGCATAATCAAAAAAGGTAAGAAAATAAATATGTAAATAGCATTTTTCTTTCAAGGGCACGTTATACTACACAAAGCCAAGTGAAAACATACAGCATTATTAAATGGATAGTAAGATGCAAATGCTGTGTTGTAATGACAACATAATTTAGGAAGTGCCAGGCATGGGCACTATAAGGCTAATGAAATTACAGCAGCTTCTTAGAAGTGCCTGTCTAGTTCTTTACTCATCTTTCCTTTCTCTCTGTGGTTTTCGGATCAAAGATCTTACTCTGTTTCATCGAGCATTCTTACCATAAGGTCCTCTTGTCTGAATTTTTCAATCTTTGCCAACATGTTAAACCGCTTCCCTCTCCTGCCAGTTATGTGTCATTAGACAGTCCCGGTCTGTTTTCATCACACAGATATCTAGGCCACAAGTTCTTGTTGGCCTACATGAGGAGGTGAGCCCCCTCCAGGGAGCACTCACTAGAGAATCTGGTTCTATGGGCAATCCCAGGCCAGTTCTGTCCTTTTAAGAAAGACTTTGTTTCAGAAATGCGGTGAAGTAGGATGACTCTGGTGACCTCCTATAATTTAGGGTCACTCTACAGGGTCTCTACCCCAACCGATCTGGGTAATCCAACAGTCTTAGAAGGTTCAGAGGCCATCTGCAGAATTTCTGTGTGAACCAATGTTCAGGACCTCTTTAGATTGATCATAACTGCATAAAGTTACCTAGAAGCAGTATTCTTCAGAAGCTTTCAAGATCACTTTGCTGTCAGGCCGACCTTATTCAAACTGATATTCTCAGAAAGGTGCTAGGGACTCAGCAAAACCAGGTTCATTTCCTGACATTTTTGTATCCCTTAGCCTGGCCATTTTAAAAAGTGTCTGTCTCTTCACTAACCAGACTTTAGCAGCTCACATAGTGGGAAATAGCAATTGGTGAATCTCAGATGAGTTATGGCACATTCATCAAATATTTAAATTACTTAACAGGCTATTGGAAAAGTAACCACACAATTATTTAATATAGCAGGTAGCATTCAAATTTTAGGAATATTGCTGGTCTCCATTTTCCCCAAAACATTCATTATATTTGTGGAACATATGTGATGTTTTACATGTGGCACGACTGTGTGCTCTGAAGTTTCATCCCCAATTAAGCTTAGGTCATGCATTTCACATATGTATATAGATGATTGATTTTTCTCTCATGAAAGAACATACGGGTTTTCTTTTTTTAAGTGATTGGTTTACTAAGGATCTCTCTCAAGACATTATTTGAAATGCTGATTGCCAAACCACATAGAAAAAGTTGGTGAAGATGCATGTGTTACAATCAAAACAGTTCCCAGGAGGTCACTTGAGGTGTGTAAAGTGGTGGTAAAAGTTCAGCTTCATTTTTGCAGGAATTACTCATGACCCACTTGTCCTTACTGACCTAAGCAATCATAGTGTGAATAACTTTGTTATTGTTTTACCAAATAGTTTCGGTTTAGAGCTTCTTATGTGACTATTTAAAAACACATTGTCATTGAACTGCTCATCCTGCTCTCCCTTTTCCTCTCCCTCTTTGTCTTTCTTTTTCTTTAAAGATCTAAGAGCAGTTGGACTAAAGAAAGGGATGTTTTTCAACCCTGACCCTTACCTGAAGATGTCCATCCAGCCAGGGAAGAAGAGCAGTTTCCCCACTTGCGCCCACCATGGGCAGGAGAGAAGGTCTACCATCATCAGTAACACCACTAATCCAATTTGGCACCGAGAGGTAAGGTGATCCTCAGGGGTCTTGTACTTGACAGTTAGGGAGTCAGCCAACTCCGTCTCTCTCCTCTGGACTCTGTGCATCACTGAGTTGTTTATGGGTGTGGACAAGATGGTTGCGGTGTCTAGGGGATCTGTTTGAAAGAGGGTACTGTGAGAAGGACATATTCCCTTCTAGCCAGGGCTGGGTCTAGGATAAGGCGTGTGAGGCACTCACCTCATGTGCACAATTTAAAGGATGTTAAAAGACTAAAAAAATCAAAATAAACACTTGAATGAAATATTTTTTTTAAAAAAATTGATACGAAAAACTCCAATGAACAAAATATTAAAATTTGAAGTAAGAAAGGGATTGGGAACACTGCCTTACAGAGCCGTATAGAACCTTGAAGCAGAAGGAAAAATCAGTAATAATGATCCTGTTTTTATTTAAACATTTGACATTTTGTTCTACCATGTATACAGTACAAATGAAAGGAATTTTTCTGCCTACAGACTTTGGCAAATGTTTTTTGGGTTTCTAGATTTCAGTCAGTTAAATGAGCGATTCAAAGAGTTGTCATCTTGAGTGAAACCAGATTGTGTTGGTGGTACTTTAGACTTCCTCACAGCGACATTATGCTTCCAGTCATCTTAGTGCAGCATGTCAGGAAAATCAAGCAAAGGGTTTTCTCATTAGAGCTACAGAAAGTCAAAGAATGAACAGAGACATCGTTTCTCATCTAGCAAGCAAAGCATGAGCTCTCTCACCATTTCTGGGGGCTCCAAGACACATTTCACATACTAGTGTTAGAGTGTTTCCTGGTAAACCTTTATTGGCATAGGAGTTATGCAATTAGTTAAATCATTCCCTAAATGTCTAATGACAATAATGTTTTAACAATGTAGAAATATTTCAATGGAGAGGGAGATAATTCAGGGGCTCTGAAACCAATTGGAGAAAAGATACACCTATTTGAGACTTGTCAGCATAGCAACTTGTTTCTCGTGGGCAGCTCTTATGGTTATTTAAACAGATAAATGTATGTTTTCTTATTCCTGGTTTTAAAGACTAGTACCTATTATCTTCAAATTGTAAATAACTTTTAAAGGCGTACAACCTAATTCAACACATTGCAAGCCTAGAAGACATAATATTTATCCCAATGTTGGCTCTAGAAGGCATAGAGGGATATAGTAATGACACTAGCAATAACTTTATTTTCCTTAAATTTAATATTTACAAAGTTCTTAATCGTGTTACCAGTGCAAGCTTGATTGAGTGGGGAAGGAGTAAGGGATACGATTATCATCTTTCCATGTTTATGGTTAAGAAACTGACGCTTAAAAGTGTTTATGTAACTATTCAAGGCAGAAATTGTGCTTAAACTCATCTCTCTTGTTGTAAGCAAGTGCATTTTTCATTAAGCAGATGACTAAACTGCGTGGCCTTTTGAAGAACTTTATTAACTTAGTGATGCTAAAGTGTAAAGCTGGCTAACAGTATTCACATCACTGTGGCTGTATAAATACTGTCAGGGAAGGAGAGAAATGATTCAGGTTAGATTCCTCGCGCCATCACTTACTGTTCCTGAGATCCTCATCGTTAAAAAGACAATGTTATGTTTGTAAAGACTAAATAAAGGTGGTACATGTGAAAGTCTTTGTAAATGAGTAAAGCTCTTTATATTTATTTTATATCCTTATTAATATCTAATACTGTTTTCTCCAGTGGTATTCTTAAACAGAACCACAAAGCTTATCTTAACCTCATACTTTTATTGTTCTGTCCCAGAAGAAATGACCCTGTGTGCCTTTTAAAAGTTGAGTAATTTCCATTTAAACATTGTTTTATTTTAATATTTACCAGGGAAATCATAGAATTCTATAGATGTTCCTACTCTGACCAAGTGAAGATGTATTTTAACCTATGTTGTGCAACTTCAAAATGCTGTGGGATGAGGAATTAAAATTGCCATTAATCAAATATATTGGTTAATTTGAAACCATCCTATAATAGGATATTGAACTTCAAAGAATTAAGATACAGTAAATGTAGTGAATACTAAAATTGTACTCTGCACAATTTAATATTTGATAGCATCTCCTAAAACTGCTGAACCGGGAACGGTTGGATGATTAAAGAGGCTCCTTTTTCATATAGGTCCTTAACTGTTGCTTTTTAATCATTTTGAATGTTAATGATTCTGAGTTAATAAAGTATTGACAATAGCTGCAGATATTTCTAGCAATATGGGACTGTATGTCATTAGGATTTAAGGGACGCCATTTTCTGTAATAGTAAATGATATAATTTCATATTTCTCTTTTTTTAATCAACGTGTTACTCTGTTTTTGTTTTCAGAAATATTCGTTTTTTGCACTTCTTACTGATGTCTTAGAAATTGAAATTAAAGACAAATTTGCCAAGAGCCGTCCTATCATCAAGCGTTTTCTGGGAAAACTAACCATTCCAGTCCAGAGACTGCTGGAGCGGCAAGCCATCGGGTAATCAGCCCCCACTTGTAGGGATCTTCGTGAGATTAGTTTGTACAGAAACAGCTGAAACGATACTTTCATTTTCAGTCCTAGGACTTTTGTTACTGACAAAAAAAGTGATAATTCTTTTAAAACTGAAAGTGCTCGTATACTCATTAAAATGTGCAGGACAAAAAGTACTTTGTTTTAACTATATACCTTTTTCTTTTTGTATCTATCTTTTCCAAGATTTACCTTCCGCTAGCATTTCAGCACCAAATGTCATAGTGTTCAATTGCTTTTGACTATATTGAAATCTTGTTATAAAAGCCTCTTCCTAGATCAGGATCCTAATGTCCGATTGACACCTCCCTTAACCTGATTAATCACATCCAGAGAACTTGTTATTCCTGAAAGACAAAAACTGCCATGTTTTGGAGCCATTTCAAACAAGACTTAGACTCTGAAGAAGTATTAGAGTAGAGCTCCGAGACATATGCATTCATTCAGGCAACTAAAATTTACTTTTGATGTGTTTTCTTTCTGTGAGCTTTTTGTAAATTGTGAATAAAGTAGTTAAGAAATCATAGCGTGCCTCCCTCCCTTATTATAAATGGTATATACATTTTTGCATAGTGAGTACCAGCAAATTCAGTATCATTGGTGCTCAGAGGTAGCTCTGGGGGACAACTTCTTGGATCTGTTTCATTGTGGGAGAACATTATGATCGTGTGGTGGTGGTGGTGGTGGTGGTGGGGGTGGTGGTGGTGGCAGCATTAGTAAACCAAAAAGGTGCTGAGCACTTTGTATGTGTCAGGAATTAAGTACGTTATACTCATTAGCTCATGTAATCTCAACTCTATGAAGTAAATAATGTGCTTATACCCATTTCAAAGATGAGGACTCTGAGGCTACCAAGCAAGAGGTGGAGCTGGGATTTCAGTTCAGATCAGTCTGCTCTAGAACCTTGGCTTCTCTGCCCCACCTTAAGGACTGGAAGGTGTTGAAATGTCATAGTGCTCGAGCTAACTGAGGAAAGTGGATCATCCTATTGGTTCTGCAGCTACTGACCTATTCATCACAGCTTCCTTGGGCATTCGTTTCCTTACCTGAAAGATGAAGCATTTAGACCAGATGATCTCTACGGCCCCTTAAAAATCTGAAACTAAGAGATTCTAATAGATTCTAATTCTCTGGCCATCAGACGCAATGGAATTTGTGGTTGAGCCAGCCCACATGAAGTATAAATATTATACTGAAATTCTAGCAGCCTGGTTTATCTGATAAAAGCTAGGAAATCACAATTGTTTTTAAGGATAACAATTATTGCTTCCAGTAGAAATAATGTACTTTGGGAAGTTTTTTAAAATTATTTTTTGGGGTTTATAGAAAGTGGAAGATTATAAAAAGCAAGAATTATCTACGGCAAATATGTCTGCCATTTTATATACATAATTATATAACTTGCACAATATATATGACACTTGGTAGAAGTGTTAATTTATGTATGCCAGTAAGAATGATCAAGGAAAAATAAAACCTTGTCAGTTCTTGAAGCTGTTGTTGACTTGCTGGCTTTTCATTTAGTCTTTTAAAGAACTGGACAGCTAGAGAACTGCTAGTCATAGATTCCATGTATTAGAAAGAAGTCCATCATTAATTTGTAAAATATCAAAATTATTAAATATTCTTATATAAGTACATTAAAAGCATTGTCTGATATAGGTGCTTAGGGGTTCACTGTATCAAATAAGAATGATACATACTACATATTAGTACATCAGATATTAGCATCTAAACACATATTTCTAATCTGATTATTGCTTTCCATCTAATAATGGATATGTCTTTAAAAATACTGGGTTTTCTTTACTTTTGCATATGGTAGACTTCAACAATCTGAAGCATTTGAGGTTTTACAGGGTACAGTTTTATGTGTGTGGGGGGGGCTAGAATGCCTCACTAATTATCTATTTTGAAGAGCATTTTTTTTTTGAACCTGACATTTTTTCTGAGTAGCCTGCATTCTGTCCAAAAAGCACATCACTGTGATTACATCAGTCAAGTAGTGAGAGTTCTTTGGCACTTATTCTTTATGATTATATATCATAATAGTATATAATGTATTGTTTGCAATAATGTGCCATAGCAAGAGGCAGGATGAGTCAGATGAGACTAGAGAAGAATAAGAAAGCAGGGGAATCCCCTAACAGGCAACCAGCAGAGGGTGAAACCCTTGGCTCGGAATCTCCAAATATGGAGGAGTTCCTGTATTTATACGTTGAGTAGTGGAACTGAATATCTTGTCAGTTCGGTTAATAAACAGCACTAACACCTGTTAAAATTCTTTTTTTCCAAGTAAAGAGTCTCATTTGTTAATTTATTCAATGTGTGTGTGTGTGTGTGTACCTATATAGTGTCTACTAAATGTTTAGCACTATATTGTGTCTTAGGGATATGATAGGGAACAAAACAGATAGATGTAGTCCTTTCCTTATAATTCCTGCTAAGCATTTCTTTCCTAGCTAAAATCCATCACTTTATAAATCTTCATCATTAATACCAACACTTTTAATGGCCAAGGAGGAGAAGAGGAGGGTCAATTTATTTTAAACAAAAGTAAATAAATAAATAAAGATTGTATTATTCCAGGACTGAATGTCCAAAGAGATGGGCAAGGAACCACCATGTTGAGATCAGGTGCACGTAATGTGCTACTGGGTTCATACATTAGTGGACAGGGATGGAGCATTGTGCGTCAGGCACTGTTTAAATGCTGGGAAGACAGTGGTGAGAGAAAGAAAAAGGCACCCCTGCTATTTTGCAGATTATAGCCATTATATAACCTTATTGGAACACTAATGTTAAAATCCCTATTATGTCTAATAGTTTTTACAAATCCCTTTATATCCCTTCATAGAAATTTTTTTTAAATTACCAGTTTATGTAGAAAAAGTATTATGATAGCCGTCACATTGAGGTGAGCCACAAGTAAATACAGCATTAAAATACATATTACTGATAGCAACCTGGGATCACTGAGATTTTACATAAATGAGACTGTGATACGGTGACAGCAGAGCAGGGCCTGGCTTCTGTGTTAGATGAATCCATGTCTAATCCTGGTTCTGTTACTTAATAGTTGTCTAGCCTTGGGCGAGTTACTTATCCTCCCCCTGCTTTCATTGCTCTTCTAGAAAACAGGGCTACTGCTTCCCTCACAGGGTTGCTAGAAGGATTAAAAGAGATAATGCATGCAAAGCCCTTAGCAGAGAGTAAGTGACACACAGTAGGCACTCAGTTTGGGGAAACAAAACATTTTAAAAGCATCACTCAAGAAAAAAAAATTATTGCTGTTTTTCTAGGGAAGAAAAACAACAAGGTAAAGGGTATAATCTTACTGTTCTATGAAATGCTTGCTATGAAGTCAAAGAAATTCATAAGAGCCGAACTGGGATTTTACATTAGCATGTGTTCTTTTAAGTGGCTAACACCTATTTAGAATTGTACTAAGAAGGTAGAGAAGAACAAACAATTAATTAGGAAGATTAATAGTAAATTTATTTAGACTAGCGGCTCTAAACTGTACTGTGGTGCAAACAAATGCTAAGTAGAGACTTTGTGTTTTCCTCCCTAAATTGCCATTAGAGGGCAGTGTGAGAGCAGAGATGGTATGATTTGGTAGTATGCCTTTAGTACTATTTTCCTTAAATGTAAATCGGATTCGGAATGAAAGTTACTTGCATACAAAGAAATAATGTAATTGCATTTGACTTTGATAAATAAACATAGAATTGAAAAAGATGGACAACTCCATCCTTGAGGAGCTGGTAGCCTGGGCCTGCAGCCAAGGTAGGGCAGAAATCGGGCAGGCCCATATGTGGTCCTCTCCAGCACGCCTTCAAGTGTGGCAATAAGACACATCTAGCTTCTCCAGTCATCCCATCAGTATCACTCACAGGCCACCCTGAGAATCACTGATGGCCAGGCTCCTCCACAGTGAGAGCCAACAGGTCCAGCCCCCTTACTTTACAGGTGAGGAAAGTGAGGTTCAAGGGTCCCCAGCCCCTCACACAGCTGGAGCAGCTGTCAGACGTGGCCTGTTCTCATGCTGCTCTCTCCTGACTTCCAGCTCCCATTCTTCAGAACACAGCTGCACAGTGCCCTCCAAGCCAGCATGTGTGTGTTCTTTCAGAACCAGCTTCCTACCATGCTTAATGCTGAGGAACCAGGCCTCTATACTTTTACACTTGAGTCCAAAGACACCTAAAATTTTAGGCCTTTCACACTGATGACTTTCAAAACTCCCTTTACCTGGTCCCTCTTAGTAGTGAGAGAGCAAATCAATCCCCTTTTTAAAAAATCATGTAATGATAGTGTATTGCATTTTGTGTTTTTACTAATAATTTTCCTTTAGACAAGATTTCCTTTTATCCCTGGATTTATAAGTATTCACTTGAGGGAATGAAAATGTTACACTGGACTCTAACATGCCTTTGAGTGTTTTATTTTCTTATGAGTCTGAAAGTTTTAAGAGAAATATGTAGGATTTGGGGGGTGGCCTGTGGGAAGAAGGCAAAGGCTGACAGCAGTGTAGTAAGGATGAAACAATCATTTCTCCTCTTGCAGTGACCAAATGCTCAGCTACAACCTTGGCAGAAGGCTCCCAGCTGACCACGTGAGTGGGTACCTTCAGTTTAAAGTGGAGGTTACGTCTTCTATGCATGAAGGTGAGATAATCTGTATAAATACATCGCTGTAGGAAAACTTGTTAAATCTTACTCTGTTGTCAGTGTGCATTTCAATAAAATGAAACTTGTGTCCTGTTCTGAAAATAAAATAGCTATCAAAACTCCTGCCGGTGTTTTCCAAGCAGACATGAACACTTGTTTATCAAAATATCTGTTGGGTTTATGTCCACGTTTGGAAACTGGGCTGTAGGATTTCCAGCAGTAGTGGACATACATGCCTCATATGTCAAACTGACCAGCAGTATGCTTGTTTAGTCGTGAATAGTGAATCTTAGCAAGTCGGCAATACTGTAAAGAGGCCTTATTGGGATGACTGAATTCTTTGAGTTGATTGGTGGCAAAGTAATAGGACACTAAAAGGTCATTTGTTATTACTACTTCATTTTTATAAATGCTATGTTCTCCTTCAGGTGCTTCTCCAGAAGCTGTTGGCACAATGCTTGGAGTCAATACTGTGAATGGAGACCTAGGAAGCCCTTCTGACGAGGAGGACATGCCAGGGGGCCATCACGACAGCACGGTTTGTTCCAATGGACCAGTTTCTGAGGAAAGTGCCGATGGGACCCCCAAACATTCTTTCAGGACTAGCTCTACTTTGGAAATAGACACAGAGGATTTAACCTCTACTTCTTCAAGGACCTCACCTCCCAGAGGACGTCAGGATTCACTCAATGATTATTTAGATGCGATTGAACACAATGGCCATTCCAGGCCGGGCACAGCTACCTGCTCAGAGAGGTCTATGGGAGCCTCTCCAAAACTAAGGAGTAGTTTTCCCACCGACACAAGACTCAATGCAATGCTTCACATCGACTCAGATGAAGAAGACCACGAGTTCCAGCAAGACCTGGGTTTTCCATCTTCTTTGGAGGAGGAAGGAGGGTTAATAATGTTTAGCAGGGCATCAAGAACTGACGATGCAAGCCTGACGTCTCAGACAAAGCCAGAAGACAACCCGATGGAAGTGGAGGAAGCTTCCATAAATGAGGCTGCTTCCTTCGAGGATAAGCCGGAAAATCTTCCAGAGCTTACGGAGAACTCCTTACCCTCAGGCCCAGTCCCAGATGAAGGTGAAAATGGCCCAGAGTCTCAACAACTCAGTGCTGAGCAGGGCAGCACCGAATTGTGTGGTTCTCAAGAGGTGGATCAGCCCACGAGTGGGGCAGACACAGGGACTTCGGACACATCAGGAGGAAGCCGGAGAGCCATCAGTGAGACTGAGTCCCTGGATCAGGGGTCTGAGCCTTCCCAGGTGTCCTCTGAAACGGAGCCCAGTGACCCTGCCAGGACAGAGAGCGTGAGTGAGGCCAGCACCAGGCCTGAAGGAGAGAGTGACCTGGAAGGCGCCGACAGCTCCTGCAACGAGAGCGTTACCACTCAGTTGTCCTCAGTGGAGACGCGGTGCTCATCTCTCGAGAGTGCACGGTTTCCCGAAACCCCAGCCTTTTCTTCTCAGGAGGAGGAAGATGGAGCCTGTGCAGCAGAGCCCAGCAGCAGTGGCCCTGCTGAACAGTCACAGGATTCCATATGCACTCCTGGTTCTTTACCTGTGGTGCAGATGCCCAGTGGAGAGGAGGAAGGGCAAGGGGCAGAATCGGCCCCTTTACTGGACCAAGACGAGCTGGGGGAGGTGTGGCAGCGGAGGGGCAGCCTGGAGGGAGCTGCTGCTGCTGAGAGCCAGGCCCAGGAAGACGGGGATGCCCAGGGGGCTTGTGAAGGGGCCACAGCCCAAGAGGAGGGCGCTACTGGAGGTAGGGTGTGGAAGACAACATGTCTCTTGGTTCACACACACCTGCTCAAAGAGAAGTTCTGTGGGTTTTGTCCCTTAATGTAAATTATACTGCAGGTCGACTGTTACCTGAATTCTCCACCTTGGGGTTCAACGGTTAGCTTTGTTATGATTTTTATAGTGGATCTTCTGTTGCTGAGATAAGAGGCCTGCCAATAATAGTCTTCAGACTTAAATAATAAATCTCGAAGCTCTGCATTAGGAGTACACGGTGGGGACCTGCTCTCCCCAGGAAGATGACCCGTGGGAGGGAGGGCACCCCTGTCCACACAGGACTGGAGGGCAGGAGTGCCTGTGCGTGCCCCAACACGGCATCCAGGGGGCACAGGGCCCTGTCCCCTGTCTGGGCAATATAAAACAAAACAAAACAAAAACAAACTTAAATAGTGACTCTCTGGTGGGAGCTGGGTTTGTAGATAAAGAAAACCCAAACAGGCCAGCAACTTCAATGTAATGTAATCTGCAGAGGTTTTCACAGACACTTTCAGGTCACTCCTTGTTGCATAAAACCTTCAAAACAAAGTTAATGTGCGTTGCATCAAATGTAATATTTTTGCCTTCTGTTTGAGTGTCCAAGGATGTGAATTTACACATAAAATAATGTGTTATGTCTCAATGAATGTGACTCAGTAGAATGATCCCTTTAAAATGTTCTATTATGGGTGCATCAAAAGTTGAGGCTACTTTCATATGCCTAAATAACATACTCAGAAATAGGAATGCTGTTCTGTGATTTATTTTTTCCACCTAAAGTATGCCCCTTATTCTTCCTCTTCCTTTTTTTTTTGTTTTGCTTTGTTTTGGTTTTGTTTCTTTCATTATCTTGTGGCTATTACGTGACCCTAAAGCTTTAGTACATGACCAGGATGGAGGTCAGGGTGGGAAAAGATGGAGAAGAAGGGATGGGTGAGGATGGACATCTATCCAGGAGACTCTTTTCTGAGCAAGCATTCACATCCTGTTCTCTTTTTGTTTCTGGGCTTCATATGAGAAATGAGACTAAAGAGAAAAAAGAGATGAGCCCCAGGATTTATGTTAGGTTTAAAAAAAAAAAAAATTATTAAAGTATAATAGGCATATAATCAATTTCAGGTGTACATGTTAGTTTTGTGGGGTTTCTTTGTTTTTTGGGTTTTTTTTGGTTTCTTTGTTTTTTGACTGTTTTGACACTAACGGGGAAAACAATACCTGGATAACTTTTTACCTTTAATCCTAGGCTCTCCAGCCAACGGCCACCAGCCACTGCGATCTCTGCCTTCTGTGCGCCAGGATGTTAGCCGATACCAGAGGGTGGACGAAGCTCTTCCACCAAGTGAGAACCTGTTAACTAAAGGGCTCACCTTGATCAAAGGATACAAGGGTGGCAGGACCCAGGGGACCTAAAGGATGGATGCCTCGTCCCCAAAAGGAAGGGACCTGGGGGCTGTCACCTGACACAACAGATATAGTCTAGAAAGTGCTGTGCTGATGTCTCCTGTCTGGCACTGCCAAATGAAAAGGCAGCTGGGGGGGAAAAGTAAATACTGTGATGCCTGTGGAGTAAATAGTGTAATCAGGGAAATAGATCCAGGTATTTTAGACAATTGGGTGTATGATAGAATTTTTTTTTTAATTATGCCTAATGGCAGCACAAATTCTGTTAGTAGGCAAATTGGTATAATCTCTTAGAAGAGCCTCACTCTAGGTAGTGCACTGCTTTTTATTCACTTACAAGATTTTAAATCATTCAGTACAGGGTTCTGGGTTTTTTCTTAGGACTATACAGAGACGCGATACTAATTTCAGAAATCAGTCTACCACTTATTTGGAGCATGACAATTGTCTGGGGATTTGAAAGTTGTTTCTTTTTTTTTTTTTTTTTTTTTTTTACTTTAAAGAAACACGTAGCATTTAAAGGAGAAATGGATGAGGACTAGGGATGCTGGGAGATAATTATGCAACCTGCATTCAAAGGTCTGAGTGAGGCCCATGGCCAGTCATAATCAGGACATAATTTAAACTCAATTTAAGTTTCTAGAATCCCTGAAAGCAATATTACTCTGTGAGAGCAAAGCATTTTGATGAACAATAACAAAGCTCAGTAAGTACTGCTTTTAAGAACAGATTGGAAAATACATCTTTCTATCTTCTTGCTTTCCCTTATTTACCTCCTCTACTCACCCATCTTATATGTGATTATGGCAAGAGGCCAATGCCTTTGGCCCTCTGTGTCTTAAAAATGGTGAGACAGAAAGCGGTGGGAAGAATAGGCAGTTAAAGGGCTAACATGCTGAGTGGTTAGTTTTGGTGAGTGCCAACAAAAAAGCTGAGTGGTACTTTGCACAATTTGTCAAAATGTTGCCTTGATCCTTTTGAAATTCTGTTGCATGAAATTCTTGTTTGTATGTTTGGATAACTGAGGATAGTTACTCATAGGAAACGTATATTGTAAGCCATTTTTTAAAAATCAAGAGATTAATTAACCATTGTGTCATCTTAATCAAGTGGGGGAAAATAACTTCCTTATTGTTTACCCTTCAAGAAAAGATTAGAGGCAGAAAAGAAAAAAATATTCCTGGGAGATATTTAGATATAATTGGAGAAAAGTGAATTAGGAACATCAGAAGAAAATCCTGAGAGAACTGTGATTATATGCATATGTGAATTAATAGTAAGTAAATCAAGTTACACAGATTTGGAGAAAGGCACAGCGTTGCATTGTGTATGGATACCTGACACCCCCCTGAACACATCTAATTGCTCTGACTTTTGTTGGACCATGATTTTGGTCTCTAAATTGTATTTATTAAAGACAGATGCTTTCCTAATGAAGTTATGACCAATATTTCAGTGCATTTATTTAAACACTGATGTTTGCATTCCACAGATAGAATATGTCTTAGGATTTTTAAAAAAAATATAAACATTTGGTAGTTCATTTTAATAAATTGATTTATTCAAAGGTAAAAAGGCAATTTGATAGCATATCCAATTTAAGGAGTGACTGATGAACAAGAGGAAAATTCTTAAGATAAGTTGTTTCCTCTTATGCAACTTGAAAATTTGGGGGTTTGTATTACACTTGGATATAGGGTACAGATTGTGGTGTGAGCATACCGGATAACTGTTCAACTCTGTCCCCACACTGCTTTGCCCCCTCCTATTCCCAGTCAGTCTAATCCTTCCAACAGTTTATTTCATCACTTGGCTGCCCCTGCTAGTTGTCTGTCCCCACCCCAGCCAGTTCTCTGCCTTACTTTCCTGATTGGGCAACTCTGCTACAATGTCTGGCCAGGCCTCTGACTTAAAGCTGTGACTTTCTGCACCCCACTCTGTCTTGAGTCTTCTGCCTTCACACAGCGTCTCCTGGGAGGCTCAGCTAAGGGGAGTCGGGTCAGAGTGTGCAGAGTGGTCCATCTCTTCAATTATTTTAAGGCTAACAGTTATACTTCTAACACTGTTAATTATAATACCTCAAACTTGTGTCGTGCTTTACAATTTACAAAGCACCTTTACATGCTTTCCTTTAAAAAAAAATTCTTTGTAAATTTTGTAAGGTAGGTCACGCAAGTAATTTATACATCAATGGGTAGAAATCAGCTAGTCTGATTCTTCCATTTGAAAGATGAGAAACTGAAGCCCAGATAAATTCATAACTTGTTTAAGATCCCGTACTAGTAAAAGTTGAGACAGCGTCTCAAACATTCCTTCTCCTCTATCAGGTATTCTGATCTAAGATTAGAAGGGAATGGACTATTGTGTGGGTAGGTGAATGTAAATTCTGAAAGTTTGGTTAACTGACAGAGAGGAGGCCGATAGTGTGGTACGTTATCTACTATGAGGTGCAAGCAACACCTCAAGTCAGAGCGTTTGGGGTTATACTGAAACTTTATTATACTGTAGTTTTGAGGTCAGATCCAGGAAGGCTCAAAAACTGCTTTCTTTTCCTTCCTGGTGGTCCAACAAGTATAGGAGAGGTGGTCACAGTGACAGTTTGAGCAGCTATCTCGTGGCCCAGACGGGTTGCTCTGTGAAGCATCTGTTTCAGAGTCAGACGTGCCTTTCCCTCTGTGTATCGGTCACTGTCTCCAGAACCATGGGACAGGTTACTGAAGCTTAGGCTTTGATGCCCCCCCATTCTTGATTCTTCCTTTTTCATGATTATTATTGTTATTTTAGCTTATTTTCACCTATAAAATACCTGGGCACTAACATATAGCGAGAAAACCATCCAGCAAACTTATGCTTCTCTCTGAAGATTTATAAACTCAATTGAGGGGATTCAGTGGTGTCCCTTGCTGTGCCATTTTATGCTTAAAGCTAATAATATGGTTAGTCTACGTAGCAGCGTTACAACTTAGTCTCTGAATACCTATTGATCTCTTTTTATGGAAAGCAGTTTTCCTTGTTTGTTTGCTTCTTCTTCCAGTCTTATTCCTCCTATCTCAGGATCAGGGAGCATTATCTTGGACTTAGTATAAAGATTGCTCAGCTCTAATGATGATCTACCAATTGGTTCTCAAAATCTTACTCTTGCTTTAGGCCACGACCTTGTGCTGTGACCTCCTGGGCTGTGTAACTTCAACCACTTGTTGAGAAACGTTCTAATGATCCATAGAAAATAAGAAAGCTCCAGGTCCTGAGAGCAGCATAGCACTGCTGAGAGCCTTCCAGGGAAGCAGCTTGAACTTGAAAATGCCCTGAATGCCTTAAAAATTTGCTGTATCTGATTCTGAGGTGATTGATGGCACTGGCAGCTGGAGGCAATGCAGGGCTGAAGTCTAGCAGAATTCATCGGCGTGACAGATCTTGGTCTTTCTAGCATTAAGATAAGTGAAGAAACAATGGCCAGCTCAGCCCCCTCTGAAAAACTATTTATTTTTCTCTTATTGGCTCCAGTGTAATTGTGACTTAACCCATTGCTGCACTGGAAACAATAGAGAATTGTTCAATAAATGTTTTTTCCCCAAAAGTGTAGGAATAGAAATAGCTAGGGTTTCCAGGAGGGAATTCCCGCGCATTCACAGGAATTTTTTTCGCTTTCCCGTTCCGGAATCCCAAGAAAAGTTGGTCGGGAAATCGGGAAAATCGGCTCCTTGAATGCAGTAAGACCCACAATGGGAAATAAACGTAGTAGTCACAGTGTATTTCTTCTACATTTTTCCTATTTATCGCTGGGGTTTCCGGGTGGGAATTCCCGCCCGTTTTCAGGAATTTTTTTTGCTTTTCTGTTCCCAAATCCCGAGAAAAGTTGTTCAGGAAATCGGGAAAATCAGCTCCTTGAATCCAGGTGGTTGGTAGTATCAGCCATCATTCTGTGGTAATGATTCATCGTGGAGAACAGGAAACAGTTTATATCTCAAGATTTGGGAACGGGAAAGTGAAAAAAAAATTCCTGAGAACTGGCGGGAATTCCCACCTGGAAACCCTAGAAATAGGTTTAGGATGAACAGTCTAGATTAATGGCTTCTTCTAGGATCCCAGGATTGTTGCCATATTGTTAGGACAAATGTGTTATTTATGTAGTATGTTCATATGGGTAGTTCTAGAAAAATACAGGGGAGCATTTATCATTTTTTGTGGTCGTGCACTTTCATTTTTAAAGCATCCTTTGAAATGAAGGCCTAAAAGGAGGCAGTGAATCGGAAAAACATGATTAATCTTAGGGTTTTGACTATGTTTAAGGCTAAGAGCTCTTATTTTCTAGAAATTAAAAGTTCTGAGAAAAGAATTGATACCTTTAAGCTACAAAGCTACATTCATCGAAATTGAAGATTAAGGTGCAAAATATGCAGCTATTTGAAATTTTTAAAAACATTTTATTCAAATATAACATACATACAGGAAAGAGCACATTCAACCTGCTGTATTCTCCCCCGCTGAGTGCCCCTGAGCAACCAGTACCACATCCGTGGCACCTAGAGGTCCCAGTCGTGACCCTCCTGTCACTAAGCCCCACTCCCGAAGGGGGGATGGGGACCTACTATCCTGACTCCAAAATCATATAATAAGTTCCAGTTATGTTTGTACTTTATACAAATGAAACCATACTTCCTTGAGTGTTAAAATAAGAAAAAAAAATCTTTTAAACACTGATGTCTAGCATCTTTCACAAAGCTTTCTTTTTTTTCCCTTAAAAGTACTTTTAGTTCATTATAACTTCACCATCTCACCATTTTGGTGGATACGATGGCTATTATAATTTTTTATAGGTTTATAAATTTTACTTCATAACATTTAGGTACTTGATGTTCTCTCAATCCAATTATAACCAATTCAAGCCCCCACTCGTATTTCCCTCCCTTCATTCACGTAGACAGTCCAATTCTGGCTTCCCCTGATAGCAATTCATTCTGTCTAGTCATTGACCTTCCTAATCTTGGCATTCACTGAGCTGTGTTCACATCTTCATCTGCTCACCCCTTATGTAAGGCTGGGTATATAGTTCATGAATAAGCATAACAATCTTTCTCAATCCGATGCCAAGTGTCCCTTTGAAACCAGCAATATAGCATTTCTCTTCATGGGGACTTAAGAAACGACCTCAATTTTAAGATATGAGATTTGATAGGGATAGTTTTAATGTGCACCAATGTCCCATGTTGTTAGAAAGCAAATATTCAGACCTTGTTTTCTTATTCTCCCCGTTGTACATAGAAATGTCTTGATCAAAATACAAATTAAGATTATTCCTGGCCTTTGTGGAAAGTGAATACAAGAATCATTCTTTTTTATGGCCTTATGTTATTTAAATTATTTGTTCATTCATTACATGCTGTGTGCAAGGCACACTGGTGAATATATTTGGAGATTCCCTCCCCCCCCCCCCCCCCATTTTGCTACCCATGTGGCTCTCATTCAGGCCACATTTCATGGGGGTAAATTCTTATTTAGTTTGTCAGGGAAAAAGTTCCATCTTTGAAAATATTTTTCTTACTTTCTTTTGTCAGAAAATGGAAAGTATGCAACAATATATTTTCTGCCTTAGCTGCCAGAAAATTTAGCCAAATTGTAGTTATAACCTTATCTTGGGAGTCTGGCAACATCGCTCTTACTGCTTCCTTTAGTTGGTTTCTGTTGTTTTTATCCCTAAGTGACCTGTTCTACATTTTTTAAAGTTGGAAGCTATTGTAAACATTCTTGGGGGAAGAAATGGCCATTTGTTTTCATGTACATTTGATTTGATATATAGTATATGCTTGAATTATCTTAGCTCTAATGAGAAAGGAATAAGATGGGAATAATTTGTTCTCAAAATCTTTGAGGTGGGAAAGCATTCAAGGAACAGAGCAAAACAATGGAACAGATCAAAGGGATTTAGAAAATGGTTCCTGAAAATGCTTTCATAGTTATATGAGGTCTTTTGGAAATGTCCTATTGATGGAATTATAACTGTGCCCAAAGAATTCAGATTTGGCAGGCTGGTTTATTGTGAGTCTATGTTGCCTTGGAGTGTGAGTGACATTGAGTTGTGTTTTGTCTGTGTGGTGATTTTCCTCAGCCCAATTTTTCTTTCTTTCGCCATTTGTCATAAATGATGATATAGTGAGATCAACAACAAAAAAAGCCTTTCCACTCTTCCCCTGAGGCAGCCCTGAATGATCATCTGGTGCTGGCAGGGCTCTACCATGCAGGTCGTTCCAACCCTAAGGACTTGGTTGTAATACGTGCGAATGCCATGGGCAGTCAGCAGCAAACATGCCTTCCTCCTGGTCTCCAGGATTAGACCTGTGGTGTCTGCTGATAAGTTTTGTGATCACATGGAGAGTTTTGAAATAATCAAGCTGCTCAGAAGAAAGGGGCTTATTAATTTCAAAAAATAATTTACATAGAAATAGAAATGTATGAGAACTTTCCTCAAATATATGGTGACAAAAGGAGACTAAACATTGGGTGATGAGCTCACAATGCAATATATAGGTGATGTATTATAATATTGTACACTTGAAACTTACATAATCTTATTAACCAATGCAATCCCAATAAATTAATTAAACATAAATAAGAAGTGTATGTATGTCCCCAAAAAGAACTCTTCTGGTTAAAGAATAGGTCTCTGTTATTTTCATGTGTTCCTGTGTAAATTCCCCTTCCCAACTGTAATTAGTTTTAAAATTTTGCCTTTTGAAAACATTAGCTCATGGTCTCTGTATTTTAATAGGGGAATAGCCTTTTTTAGAGTCACAGTGGTAGAACATCTGGCTTTGAAGACCAGTCTGCTTCCTGTTTTTACTGAACATGCACTTAATCAATGAGATTGCTTAAACACAAAGTTCAAAAATCTTTTAAAATATTGTATTTATTTGAGGTTGGATGCAAGCAATTACCCTTACTCTGAAAATGTATTCACCTTTGGGGAAATGCAAATAAGTGTGTAGATAATGACAGTGTTTGATGATGAGTAGGCTAGCATTATTTTCTTCTGAAGCTTACATTTACTAAAATTGTATATACATATGCATGAGCATGTTTCCAGTTATGAGTCTATCATCTAAACTGGAAAAATCAATTTTTGGTGAAAACAAACATCAATCCCAATTTTGATGTGCATATTTAAAGTATTATGATACTGCTTGTATTTTTTTTTCTGCTTGTATTTTTTAAATGCTGGTGCTCATCTATGAAAGGTGAGCTTTGTGGGCAGATCTGAAAGGGTTCTCTACATTCAGAGATTCTTTAAAGGGTTGGCATTATACACAGAGGATATGTTTACAAACCCGTCATGACGGATTCTGGTATGGACTGAGGGGAAGTGCCGGATTATGCAGTGAGGTGTATGTTATTAGCCCCAAATTATAGCATGTCAGAGAGGGAAAACACGTGCTGAACTTAATGAACCACATTAATGGCCTTAGCTCCTCCTCCTAATCCTTCTGGATGCGTGCATTCCTACTGTTTAGACTGGGAGGCGCGCATAGACAGCCATGGCAGGATCTTCTATGTGGATCACGTAAACAGAACCACGACGTGGCAGCGGCCGACAGCTCCCCCCGCCCCGCAGGTGCTGCAGAGGTCCAACTCCATACAGCAAATGGAGCAGCTGAACCGGAGGTGAGGATGGGCATTTTTGTTATGACTGTTGTGTTTTGTGGTTGGGCTAATTTTTACATGGCGCAAAGTAGAAAACACAGATTGTTGCTCTTTCATCTTTGGATGTCCTGTCATTAAGGTATACTTGTTACCTCTTTTGATTCATAGGTTTCATTGAACTTCTCCTGGTCAAAAAAATAACCACATACACAGCTGGTTTGGAAACTGGAGAGGAAATAAGTAATGATGACCCTTTTAGTCAAACCAAGGCATTGATTCTTAGTAAAACAGAATAGATACCTTTATAATTTCAAGCCAAATGTCTTTTTAAATCTCTAGAATCTTCATTTGTGATGCCTCTTTATTACCAGTCTAAGCTTTTAAAAATCGGTTGTTCTTTTTCAAGAACTAATTGCTATGGAACAAAGAGCTGTTCTTTAACAGTAGAGGAATTTAGTTTTCTTTGGTTAAGTGCCACAATTTTTTAAAACAACAAAATGTATTAATTTTTTAGAAAAATGTTCCACAAACAATGGACAGAAGAAATTCAGTGGAATGTAATTTATTTAAACAGATGGCCTAGAAGGTCAGGGAATGGAGGTTTGGGGAGGAAATGGTTGACACTGGGAAGATACTGAAAACTTCTGGGCTCTGGAGAAGGGCTTGAGTCCCACATTTTAGAGGCTGCTGTGATGTAACTCTAGGCTCATGATTTTAGATATCAGAGTATCCGCAGAACCATGACTAACGAGAGGCCTGAGGAAAATAGCAATGCTATTGATGGGGCAGGGGAAGAAGCCGATTTTCACCAAGCCAGTGCAGGTAAGAACCTTTGCTTGGTTTGTATTGTAATCTCATAAAAGAAGAAAACAAATAAGTAAGGATTTCCAGGAAATGAAGCTTTTCTTGTAGAGGACTTTTGATCTTCAATAAGATCTGGTAATCCAACTCAAAAAGTAGAATTCACCAGAGACCTCTTCTAATCCTGTTTAGTTGTACTAAGAATCCCAAAACCAAACAGAATATAAATTACTTTAATCTCTGGATCTGTGGGATAGTGGGGAAAGATTGAATCTGATCACTTAAAATATCTAAGGATGAATAAAAATGTTAATAGTGACTAGAAACATTCAATTGCATTTTAGTGTAATTAAGAGCCATCACCTTTTATGTATGAATGTACATCAAAGGAAAAAGAATTTGGGGGATAAACTAATAGCAAATGGTGTAGGTATACATAGATGGAAGTGAAGAGATGCGTTTTTTTCATGTGGAAAGCTCTGCTGAAAGCTTTTGTGGTTTGGCCCTTCTAGATTTCCGCCGGGAGAACGTCCTACCCCACTCTACCTCCAGATCCAGGCTCACGTTGCTGTTACAGTCTCCTCCTGTGAAGTTCCTCATCAGCCCAGAGTTCTTCACTGTGCTGCATTCTAACCCTGTGAGTATCCCATCTGAAAGTACGTGCAGACCAAAGGAGATGATCCTCATGTATGTAATTATAGTAAGGGTGATAATCGCCAATGTTTACTGAGCACTAAGTGCATTGCAAGCGCTGTTAAGTACTATATATGTTTTAACCCATTTAGATCAAAGATATGAGTTAGAGAAAACTTCCATTTTTCCAGGTGAAGAAACTGAGGCATAGAGAGGTTATACATTCCCAAGGTTATACAGCTACAAAGTGGAATCACTGGGGTTAAAATACCAGAAATACTGACTCCAGAGTCTATGCTCTTACTGACCCCTTTATTTTGCCTGCACAAATATAACTAAGTGTCTGAGCATTGACAGCAGGCAGTAGTCAGATCGGGATTTAAGATTGTGGTATAGGTTCTCCAAAAGAAATAATTTAAATGTAGACATTGCTGTCATCTGAAAAATAAATCACGAAAGAGAGGAATATTTTAAAGCTATATGAAATTTGTATGGAAGATCAGGGGGTTTTATTTTTGTTTTGTTTTTTGGTGAGGGAGGTATGGTGATTTATTTAGGATGAACTACATTTACTTTTCTCTCCTTTTACTAATGTGTCTATTCTTTAGAAGCTCTATCTCTGTGATTTCACTAGATGCCTAAAAATGTTAGTATCATCTAAAAGAATAAATCTTTTGTTAGCCAGAAGATTGTTAAGAAACTTTAGACTTTTAATCAGTGATCTAAATAGAGAGAAATCATTTTGACTCTCTTTTACCTATTAGCTTTCATTTCGTCTATTCCTTACCTTTAACCAAAATTCTACCCTTTTCCTGATCTTGGTTCCTTAACCAAGAAACCCCCATGACCTGCCCTCACCCCCCAGTTAAATTCTTATGACAATCAGTTTCTCTAACTCTACTCGCATGTTCATTTCCCACATTCATTTTGGAATTACAACCTGGAATGGGAAATTTTTATTTTACTCAGGAAATACTAACTTCCTGGAGGAACTAGGGCATATGAAGCCCACAAGTGATTGAAAAATGTTGTACATATATTTTCTGGTCATGAAGTATGATATTTAACAAAAATGTGTCTAGGAAAAAAGAGAAGGTTTTTAAAAATATTATATAACATGCTAAAACTTTTGTGAAGAAAAAAATTAGAATGTTATAGGAAAACTTAGTTAGAAAGCATTTCCTTGTGATGTGAATCTTAAGTTGGCTCACAGAATAAATGGACATTGGTAAAAATAGAGTAGGAGGACCTTCTAGGTGGAGGACATGCCATGAGCAAAAATAGAAGTGAAAAATGTGTCCTATATGCATAATGAGTTATTTCATTCATCCAATAAAAATTCCTGAAAGCATGGTTTATACTAGACATGATGGTAGGTAGGGAATAAGATAAAGTTCTTGCCCTAGGATAGACAAAGAATAAGGGCAACTTTAGAAGATTGTTACAGAATGCCTCTCTAAAGAAACGGTTTTGAATTGAAATGTGAACGATGAGAAATCATCAACCATGGGAAAAGTCCAGAGAAGCTTATTCCAAGCAACTGAAAGAGCAAGTGTAGGGACCCCAAGACTCTGAAAAGAGCAGAAGGGCTGCTGGGTAGTGAAAGAAAGAGGGAATGATGTGATATTAGGTTTGAAATTCAGCAAGATCCAGATTATAGATCTGGCTGTGGGACATGGTGCGGAATTTGGATTTTATTCTGAGATCAGTGGGAAGCCATGATGCACTTAGTGTGACATGTTTCAATTTGGAAACTGTAGAAAGGGACACGTGAAAGCAGAGTGAGGAAAATGAAGGCTTTTCCATGGCTCAGGGAAAGACAATGGTGACGGGAACCACGATGATGGCATGGAGATGGAGAGAAGTGCATGGATTCAAGAGAGGTTTTGAAGACAGAATCAATAAGACTTGGTGAAAAATTGGTTGTTAGAGAAGACAGAAGAAATACCTTTAGTGCTTTGGTCTGACAAAGGATTAAATCTTCTTGGATCAGCGGTGCTAATGTGGGAGTAAACTGCTGTACCTTTGACAAGGTATGAGGGAGACACAAAGATAGAGGTTTTGTGTTTCTGGAAGGTGTGTGGGTTATGTAGTGGGCAAAAGGGATTACTCCACAAGTCTCTGAGGGCTCAGGGAGTGGTCTGCTGAAGATTTTAATTAGAAGAAGGTTGTATTAGCTGCACACAGAGTGATTTAGAATGAGGGAAACACCGGCTATATAAGTAGAGCTGTAAAAACTTGGATTAGGAGGTAAGGAAATAGAGAAGAAGGATCCAGCATGAGAGGAATCACATGCAGAGAATTGGCAAGGTTTGGTGGGTAAATAAATAAGAAACTGAAGAAGGTGAGTCTGAATGTTATTAACAATAATACATAAATAATAAACAATAATACATAATTAATGCATAATAAAAGGAAAGTTGAAATGAGAAGCCTCTTAAGGGAATGGAAGAACATATTGAATTTAACAGAACAAATTATTTGCCTTAGGAAAAATGGAGTAGATTATAGGGAAAGGTGGGAAGTCAGCATCATCCTATTACCAGGAGTTGTCGGGAGGTTGTTAGTGTGTACATGTTTATTGATCTTAAGATATTTCTGTCTTCTTTCATTAGCTTTGCTTTATAAGTATATGCATCTGTCTGGCTTTACTGCTCATTATCTCCTGGTTTACGTGTTTAGCTTAGAACAGAGAAGACATGGGAGGAGGGTGAGCAATGAATAGTATGCTATCTGCCCTCAGATTTCATGCAAGAGGGATTAGACTTACTGTGCATTCAATTTAGCAATAGTTTGTTGATTTCCTATTATGTCCTAAGCACTGTGTTAAGTCCTTAAGACACAAAAATGACAACAACTGTGAGTCCTGGAGTCCTAGACTTGAAAACATTCCAGTGTAACAAGCAGAGTTATGAATACAATAATGGAAGGCTGTAAAAAATACCCTGCTGGAGCGAGTGACTAACTCTGGGGGGAAAGACGCATGGGAGGAGCCATAGATGGGTTTGCATTTGAGATAGGTTTTAAAAGCTGAATAGGAACTTGTCCTAGAAACACAAAGGGCCAGAGCATTCTACATAGAAGCAGCAGCAATGGCAAAATAAGAGACTCAATTTAAGAAGTTGCAGGGCTGTCTTGATAATTGCCACAGAAGTACTGACACTGGATTGTTAGTATAGCAGTTTGGTGTAGCCAGTGTTCTGAGAGCATGGGACACCAGCAAAAGTCAGATTTGAGCCTGGAATGATAGGCAGAAGCCAGGTTACGTGAAACTAAACTCGTGTATGTGACAGTTCTAAGAGATGGTAGGCTGTCATGCAAGGAACAATGCGGTAACATTTAGATTTGTCACTCTAAAATGGAAAGTATCCTGCTGTGGTGGGAAGAGCTTTGGACTTGAAGTCAGGTAACACGAGTTTTCCTTCGTTGTTTGTTCATTTGTCATGCATTATTCAGTGAACACTATATTTATTAAACACCTATGATTTGCCTGGTACATTCTAGCGCCTGGGGATAGAGTGGTAAACAAGACAGACAGAGTGGAATAAAGATAACAAACTAGTGAACAAGGAAAGATAATTCAGGTAGTGCGATGTGGCATGAGGCAACTGAAACAGTACAGGTGACTAGGCTAGGATTACTTGCAGATAACTTACTAGAGGTGCTGGCTTTAGAGCAGGTGGATGGGCAGACTTCTCTAAGGGAGCCAAATTCAAGCTGTTGTAAAATGTCAAGAAGCTAGTAAGGTAAAAGTATGGGATCAGAACCTTCCTTGCCATGGAAGAACAAAGGCTTGAGGGCACGAATGCGTTTGTTGTACACAGTAAGGTTAGGGAGGTGAGCCGGGCTTCTGCATGTAGGACTTGTAGGATCTGGCACGGGCATTGAGCTTTATTCTAAATGGAATTTATTCCAAAGGGATTTCCTACAGGGGTGTAGTTTCGACTTTTAAAAGCTCCTTTCGACTTTTGAAAACCCATACAAGAATGGATTTTAGAGAGCAAGATTGGCGTCAGGGAGGTGAGTGAGAAAAACCTGGGTGAGACATGGAAGGGGCTTGGACGAGTGCAGTAGCAGTAGAGATGGTGACAAGTGGATTAATATGGGACACATTTTGGAGGGAGAGATGACATTTTTGCTAATAGAGAGAAAAGCCTCAAGGAATAGCTACCGATTGGATGGTAGTGTTCAGGGGTTTGCTGGTAAATGTTTAACCAACTTGCTCTCTGGGAATAAAGTGTGTGTGTATGTCAGACACACACGAAGGTCTGACAATTAAGTTAGTGAACCTATCCTAGAAAAACTACAACATACCTCATTGCTGAATATCACTATGGTCACATTCGAAGTACTCCCCTTGGGAAGCTATGTACCGACACCCGCGCCTAGTCCACCCTTCAAAACAATTGTGGAACTCTTTTTCTGGAATGGCCATCTGAGCTGTCGTCGTATTACACTTGATGTCCTGAATATCATTCAAACGTCTTCCTTTCAATATTTCCTTTATCTTTGGGTAAAGAAGGAAGTCATTGGGGGCCAGATCAGGTGAGTAGGGAGGGTGTTCCAATACAATTATTTGTTTACTGGCTAGAAACTCCCTCACAGACTGTGCTGTGTGAGCTGGTGCATTGTTGTGAAGCAAGAGTTCTGGTCATTTTCATCTAACTTTTTCACACAGCCTTTTCAGCACTTCCAAACAGTAAACTTAGTTAACTGTCCACTTGGTACAAATTCATAATGAATAATCCATCTGACACCAAAAATGGTTAGCAACATCATTTTGACTTTTGATTTGGACTGACAGAACTTTTTTGGTCATGGAGAATTGGCTGACATCCATTGTGCACTTTGATGCTTTGTTTCAGGGTCATATTGGTACACTCATGTTTCATTACCAGTGATAACACAGCCCAAAACATCGTCTTGCCTCTCCAAAAGGTCTTGGCAAACTTCAACTCTCCTTTGCTTTTGTTCATCGGTGAGCTCCTTCAGGACCATTTTGCACACACCTTTCTCATGCCAAGATTTTCAGTTCAGATTTTCCTAACAGGTTCTCCATTGATGTTTACTTGGTCTGCTATGCTTCTCACAGTCAGCTGATGATTTTGACACACAATTCAATGAATTTTTGCAATGTTTTTGTCAGTTCTGCTCATTACTGATGACCCTGACCTCTCTTCATCAGTGACGCATTCACGCCCCTCAGAAAAACGTTTTATCCATTTGTACACTGCTGGTTTTTCTTTATGGCATTATCCCCATAAATTCAGACTAACGTGTTCCTGATTTCACTTCCACTCTTGCTGAGTTTAACAAGAAATTAAATGTGTTTGTTGCTCTAATTCAAGCTCAGACATTCTTGCGACAGCACACAAAAACACGCAACAATAATAATGAATGCACTCAGCAAGACACCACACACGTCAACACAAACACAACTGTGAGACACTGATATACCAAGGTTATGAAACTTTACCAAGCTGTGTGTACAGTGCTGCCAATGTAAGTGCATGGTGGCAAGTTCACAAACTTCATAGTCACACCTCGTGTGTGTGTGTGTGTGAGTGTGTGTGTGTGTATAAAATATAAATTTAACTGATGTAAAGAATGTATAGCACACAATTTACAAATAATAAAATATATAGAATGCTTTTGTTGATTTTTGCTGAACTCTTGTATCAGTAGTCAACCTACAGTTGTAATGAACAAGTATAATTCCAACATGAATGTTTTTGTTTATGTTAATGAGCCAGACAGTCGTAAAACAAAGGAGACACATATCAGAACTCTATAGTTCTCTGTCAGTGAGGCCAGCACTTCTTTGTTGAGCCAGATAATAGTTTTTGAATACTGGCCTTACATTTCTTCATTTGTGTGTGTGTGTGTGTGTGTGTGTGCTACTTGCAATATTAACAGCACAGGTTAAAGTTTAATGTGTATTGTTAGCATTTTATTTTCTCCATCAAGTTCTTAAGTCTAGACTTTGTATCAAGAAAATAACAGCAAACTTTTTCTGTGCAGGGCCAAAGTAAATTTTTTCAGCTTTCAGGCCAAGGACCACATGTAAAAGAATGGACTTGGCTGCATTCCAACAAAACTTTTTTGCAAACACAACCAGCCAGCTCATGGATCTATAGTTTACCCACTCCTAGTCTAGAAGATCACCAAATAATATGAAGGCCTGATTTGCATTTACCGATTTCTATAAAGTTTCAAGCTACCAATGCGACCTCACTAAGCACCAAGTTCTAAATTCTCTCTATGGGCCGCCTTTTTTCATACAAGTTCTTCATCACTGCAGAGTTTCAAGTAGAGGTTGGACTAACAGTCATTGGGTTGTGGTATAAGGCTGTGGTTTTTAAACTTGATACTTTTTAAAATAAATGCATGTGCTTGGTTTCCAAACATTAGACATTCTGGTTCACTAGGTGTAGGTACCAGGAGTCTGTATCTTTTTTCAAGGTCCTTTAAGTAATTCTGATATAATTGGTCTTTCACCTTAGTTATTGTAAAGGGATGTTGCATTAAATAACCTCACTGCCTTTGTCACGTCCTAATTCAAGACTTTGGACAACAGACTTTCTTTAACAGTGTGCAAATACTCGTTGGCTTAATAGGTTTTTCATTTATTTTGTTTTCATGTTGTCTTTGGTTTTCTCTTTTCTTTTCTTCAGTATGACTTTAAACCTTCTTTTGCTGGGCAGCCCTTCTTGATTTTAAAGTATTCTTTCTAAAACATTTTGTTTCCTTCCTCCAATCTGAACTGCATTCATTACTGACTAAAAAGACGATCCGTGCTGTGCATCTGTGCATAGCTATAAGATTTAAATTCTGTTGGGTTTAGGAAGGCTTTTTTCTCTGATTTATGTATGGCAGGAATTAAAGTAGCTGGATTTTTCTTGCCAGTGGTTTCAAGGTATGAATTTATGAGGATAAGTCAACCCCCCGCCCTTTTTTTTGATAAAGGGCATAACTTTCTGGAATTTCTTCTTTTTCCTAGATTAGTAGAAAATGTTACAAAACAAACTTTTATTTGGTTTCCTTGTTTTAAGATTTATTATCTAGCCCTTTATTTGCTTGAATAGTTTATGATCTATAACTGTTTCAGTAGATTCCCTGTTTATGTTATTGAAAATGTTCAATATACAAAAAGATTGTATTCTTTTAAAAGCTTTCCTAATTCTTTCCTTTTTTTATGATTTGAAGATATCAGTTTCTGTTGTAAGCTAGTCATGAAAAATAGATGTCATGTAGCAGTAATTTACCTAATCATTTTTAATGAAGGGAATAAAACTAAGTAGATATATGGTTGTCAAAACTCTAAAGAAAAACTTGAAAAACAAAATAGTGGGGTATTTTTTGTTTTGTATTGTCGTTGTTTTAAGATATCTTCTACTGCCCTCTTTTGGTTGTGATCAGATTTCTTTCAAAATTGTCTTGGTAAACCATTTCTCCTGGTAACTCAAGATTTAGTTATTAGTGTCATGTCTTTTATAGCTGGTATGCCTGTATTTGTCTAATAATTGTCATACATAAATATATTCACTATCTGCGACTGAATAATGTTTACAACACGTGCCAAATAATTATTACTCTCGCTTTTAATAAGCTCTAGGAATACATTAATTCCATCATATAAACTTGTTAGTACTTAATGAAGAAAAATACTGTTGCAAAATACATATATTTTTACAAGTCAGTAATTCCTCCTATTGCAAAATAGATGAATTGAATTTTACTGTTTAGCTAGATGTAAACAATGTAAAATCCCTATGGTTAAGAATATAGACAAACCGTGTAAGATAAAAATAAAGAGACTGTGCAGGACGAGGACTGTTCCCATATCTTATGGAAACAATGTTACTTGATGTAACATTGGTTTACTTGATGTTTTATAATAAATTTTGTTTGGTGAATAATGTATACAGATACTCACATCTATTCCCACATATGAGAGACTTTTGCTATAGGTGTAGTGATCATATTTTCCAAGCGTGAATTCAGAATACCTATTCTTTCTTTGTGTGTGTGTGTGTGTGTGTGTGGTGGGGGGTGGAGTAGGGGACAGGAACAGTCACAGTAAGAGATGAGCCTAGAAATATGAGCAGAAGTCAGATCATGAAGAGCTTTATATAAAGGATAACCTTATATTTTATTATATAAACTGGACCCTTTTGAGAGAGTGAAAGGTGAGAAATTATTATTGCTGTTGATAATTATTCTGGGGTGACAGGCATCAACAGGGCCTGTCCCAAACAAACCAAGGCATGTGGTCACCTTACTCACAAACCATTTTAAGAAGTTCAGGTGGTACTGTTTGGCAGACTTAAAGAATATAAACAGACCAAGTTTAAGGTAGAGTGGAATGGTGACTAGGTTGAGGAGCATTGAGTTTTGGGTTTCTGTGATTGTGTTATTTTCTTCTGGTGCCACTCCTGACACCAAATGTGTGTATTTTTTTTTTTCAACATACCAACCAATTCTCTGACACCAACTGAAATTCAATACTGACACAAACCATCCAGAGTTAGTGCAGGCCCCACAGATTAAGGGTATAGTCCTATAAGACTGTCCCTACATCAGATGCTAGCTGAAAATGGGGTGCCTACACGACTGTAGGAGAGGGAAGAGTTCCTTCTGCCCTCTTGTATTCTGGGGAATACCTATTCTTGATGAAGGATTTTTGAAATATGAAAAATAGATTTTATTTAGCAATAATGTGTTTGCCTGTGTTATTGAACAGAACAGAATTAGGTGAAAGCAAGACTGGGCCAGGTACTCCAGGACATATGGTCACCATAAAACTGAAAAAAAATAAAATAAAACAAGAAAAAAACCTGCCACAGAATGGAAAAAGGATTATTATTTGCATTGGTTGATTGATAAGAACTGAATATTTATATGTAATTTTCTTATTCTGCTGCCAAATGGCAATAACATTCCCCTCAACTCCTTTCAATACTTTTCATTTCTAACACCTCAAACACTTAACCAAACAAAACACATTAAGCTCTAAGGAGTGTTATTTTAACAGAATTGTACTTAAGAAGTTCAGTGGATCATTCAGTCACCCATCAAGTGTTTATTTCTTGCTAGGAAGACAAGAATCAACCAAGAGGAAGGTTGGGACAGGCAGTTTGGAAATAGAGAAGGAATAACTAAAAAGGGTATTTTAAATCACATCAAAGGAAAACAAAACCTTGTGCTGCTTAGAGATCATACAACGGGGCTCTGCCTACTACTAACCCCTGTGAAGTCGCCAACTGCTTGTGAGTTTACACACAGCAGCTCTCCAGCTGAGGTCATTTCTGTGCATTATCAGGAGATTATGCTATGAAATGGGTCTCATTTGCCTTTCCTTAATCTACCTTTGTTTCAGGTAGAAACTCAGATCCCTTTACTGCATCTTTTCCTATAAGACCAAAACAAAACAACTCAAAACACAGAAAAGGATCCTCACCCAGTTAGAACCACTAAACCCCAGAGAGAGAATAAATGCCTCTTTCAACCCACAGCTTTGTCGACGTCAGTTGACTTGAAGACTAAGCTCTTTTAATTTAATCCCACCTGTTTAGTGTTTCTTGACTATTTGGACCACTCTCATTCTTTGCTCTGCTAGTTGCATCAGTGTGTTTCAGTACTTTCACTGCCACCGTGACCTTTGGTTCCCAGACTCTATTTTCTGTGAACCCCTTCCTTCCACCTCGCCCTGTAATTCTCCTTCTCTATCCTTTCGAGTGATCAGGCCATTTCTGCATCCTCAGAGTGTAGTACACAATTAAGCAAAGGCAATGAGCCCCTTCTTTAGTTCATACAAAGTGGGATTCTGATTCTGGCCCACGATCTTCAAAGACCTCAAGTGTAGAAAACAATTTTACTACGGTCATTCAACTGTTGTAACAGGTATATGGTAGATAAAAATCCCTCATATAGTCTTTTACTTGCTTCTACTCTGTATGCATATTTTTGTAGTTATTTTTACCTCTTCAAAGCCCTTTTACATCCTTTGTTCCATTGGATTTGGAACACACCTATGAAGAAAGCAGAGTAGTTATTATTACCCCATCTTACCATTGAGCACAGTGAGGCAGTGATTACTGACTTTCTTTGTCTCTGTCCATGAGTGGCAGGGCTGTGACTAGAATCTTCCTCACAGTTCTGTATGAACCGGAGTATAAATATCCTTGCTGAACAAAATTGCTTTAGGGATGGTCCTGTTTGCCTTAAGTGTTTTTTATAGCCCCTAACAGTCACGTGCATGTTATTCAGACCTGAAAAACCTGTGATTCTAAAAATTGTTTGCTAGTTGCTAATGAGAAAAATCTTTCTTGCACTTACTTTACTTTGGTAGTTATCTCTGCAAAGATCACTGGAACTTGGCACTATATTACATGTCTCTTTGAGTAGAGAGAAGGAAGATGAAAGCACATAATTATAAAACCAGCCTTAAGCCTCCTGTACTTAAAGAGCTATCCAATCCCAGGGAATTACTTCAAGCCCGAGGCTGGGATGGGTTCCTTCTCCTAATTACCATTACCTCTTACCCTAACGAAGTTCTGCTTTTCTTTAGCAGAGTGAGGAGCATTTCTGGTGCTCAAGATGAAGAATCAGGATGTGGCCTATTTACTTATTTTCATGGGGGGTGAGAGAAGTGAGTGGGAGCGGCCAAGAGATATACCTATTTAGAACAACAGTTAATCTAATGATTTATCTGACACAATTATTCCGATATAATTTGTCCCCAAAGAGACCCATTAGGGAGCATGACTTGAAAGTTATACCTATATTGCCATCGCCTCCACACAAGTTAGTGTGGTCTCAGGCCTCTAAGCTTTCAGTGGCTTATGTGATAATATATCAGCAGCACAGAGCCAAATGTGAAAAACAGATGCCTTGCTGATTGTACTTTAAACTTGAAGGCAGGGTCAGCCACAGGCTAAACTATTAATTAGCTAACGTTTGTATCTGACAACCTTCGACTTATTTTATTAGTCTCCTTCTCTTCTTACTGTCTCAGGCTCTCTAATTGCCCAGAGTCCCTGCATAGGCCTGCCTGCTTGGCAGTATTCTGTGCGCTGAACCTCACAATTTCTCACAGCCATCAAAACCTCGCCTCTTAGACTGTCGGGTTGAAATGGGACCTCAAAATATTTTATACTCGGATGTATTAAGGAGCTAGTATGCTAGTATTTGAGGACAGTTCAATGTGGTCTTCCATCTTTCCTTCCTCCCTTCCTCCCTCCCTCCCTCCCTCTCTTCCTTCTGTTCATTTTGATAGGGAAGAAACATTTTAAATGCCAAGTAAAAAATATATGATGGTGAATCAATCAGTATGACTATATAATAGTTATTTTATATAGCTCAGGGTACATGTCCACAATGGCAAACACATCTCACTGGCTTAAGCTAACAAAGGTTTGTTGCGCATTCCAAATTGGTTTGTCAAGGTGCTCTGATCCCTGTAGACACTCAGGGACCCAGGGGCCCAGACTGGGGAGCAGCCACCATTTCAATCATTGCCAATTGCTGTTCCAAAGGGAAGAGAGCTCTAGAGGGGCTCACATCGATAATAAATGCTTTAACCCAGACATGATGCATCTTGAGGGACCCTGGAAAATTAGAAGCAACGTTGATGGTCCTCATACTAATTCATCTTTTATCGTCAGTAACTGCCACAGTACTAGACCCGGCAAAGACAGGGAAAATGTTTATTTAAATGAAATGATTTCCAGGGATTCTGGTTTCTTTTGGATTTGCCTTGGTTTGTCTTAGGCTGACATAAATAACAGAACCCATGAAGTAGAACCCAAAGGCATCCAGATTCAGTCTAGTGTCCCTCGGACACCAAAGGTAAGAGGAATTCAAAGCCCTTTGAATCTATCTGAGAAGAATAGAATTCCAGCCTACATCGATCATTCACCGCCTAGTCAATTTCATGAGTATCATCTTCCTTTTGATGGTTCCAGGAAATGGCTCCATGTAGTTACTCCTTTTCTAATCCTTGACACATGGTATTGTGCAGTGAATATTTGTTGACCGACTTTTTTATGTGGGCAACCCATGGCTTATGGTCAATTTTAAGAATCTTCTTTGAGTATTATAGAGATGAAAACTGTAACTCTTTGACAAAATAATTACTTTTGTGTGTGGTTGTATAGTGGAATTTTATTCAGTGTGCACTTCAATCATATAAATTCAGCCACATATGAACATAGGAACAATAGAGAGAGAGAGAAAAACCATACTGAGGTATGTCGTCCAGGAAGTTCTGTCTACCATTCCGTTCACTGAGCTTAATGCCTCAGAAAAGGTGTGAGATGAAAAACCTCAATCTACTGTGGTGTCAGTTGAACATGACTCAACTGTGAAAGCAACTCAGCCCATCGCATGTACTTCTAATATTCCAATATATGGCCAAGCATTTTTCCCTATGACTTAACTTCTAAATGATGCCAACTGCTTCATCTGGCACTCACCCAAAGAACCAATGATCTCTTCCAATGCTGGAGGGAAAACTGGCTATGTTGGGGCTCACTGCGAGGTGGTATATTTGTCTCTAATATGGTGTGATTTTGACTGTTTTTGTTTTTTGCCTAAAACCAACTTTAGGACCTAACATCCCCTGTAGAATGAGACTCCACAGCATACTTGTTCATTAGAGACCTAGACATCGTCAGTGAAGACAACCTTACTTTCTATGGTCTTTCTATATTATTTTGATCAAAATATTTTGCTCTGTCTGCTGTTTCCATGCATAGGTCTAGAGTTATGTTGAAGCCAATATACTCACTGATAAGAAGACTAGATATACCCACATGTAGTACACATGCTGCTTTTGTAGGTTTCACGCGGGTTAACATTACTTCTCCGTCCTTTTCCCAGAGTGCCTACCGCATGTTTACAAACAACACGTGTTTGAAGCACATGATCACCAAAGTCCGGCGGGACACCCACCACTTTGAACGTTACCAGCATAACCGGGACCTTGTGGGATTCCTCAACATGTTTGCAAACAAACAGCTGGAGCTGCCGAGGGGCTGGGAAATGAAACACGATCACCAGGGCAAGGTAAGAACAGGGAGTGGCCAGGGGAGGCTTCCGAGTGCCTGGGGGCTGCCGTGGCCTTGACACTTGGCTCTACCCTTCAGGTGAGGACAAAGCCCTTTGTGAAGCGAAACATTCCATCTCCTGGTTTGAGTGAAGCCTGCACGAGGGGGTTGTTACTACAGTTTCTACTCTATTCTGAAGGAGTGTGTGCAGTGGATGGTTGTAAGGGCACCTGTTTGCAAAACACTCACGTTGGCCTAGATTCTTCTACCTGTAACCTCTCCCCATGTTCTGCTGATTAGAGAAAGGGCTTCTTAGGAAATGACATTTCCTTCTCCCTAGTTAAGCAGCTTATATTATGGGTAGTTGAATAAAATTTATATTGTTTGGAGAAGGTAGCTAGGAGGTTGCTAAGCAACTGCCCAAGGTGTGTCTTTGTGACTCTGTCTGGGTTTGGGCGTCAGAACCCTGATTTTGTTAGCACATTAAACAAGATTCACAGATTGATTAATTTATGATGAGAGATATGTAACTGTGTCGCACAGGCCACAGTAACCACATGTGTACTTCCTTTGTAGACAGATGAATCAGAAAGCAGGGCTATCATGAGGAGGTTGTTAGATGAGTATGAAATCGGAGTGAGAAACTTAGTCGGTTTTATAAAGTGTTCCTCAGCTACGATTGTATTTCTTTAACTCCTGTTTAGCGCTTACTATGAGCCATGAACTGTTTAAGCTCTTTATATGTATAGGCTCCTGACAACAACTCCGTAAGCAGTACTATTACGCATATTACTATTATTGCCAGTTACAGATCAGAAGCCTCAGTGACTCGTGTCACACAGATGGGCACTGGCTGAGCTGTGCTGTAACCCAGGCAGTCTGGTTGAAGGGTCCATGCTCTTAACCATGACACTATGCTCTCCGAGTGGTAACCGACCTGTTTCCCTGTCTGTGAAAACACTTGAGATACATAACTTGTAGGGTGGGGAGGATTAAAATGACATGATATTTAAAGTAACTATGCTTGGCTCATTCATTAAATGAATATTTATCGAGTACCTATGCAAAACAGATAAGCCAACACCTTCTTACAACTGCCATTCTCCTGGAAAGAGATTGGCAATAGACAAATAGATGCATGCCAAGAGCCTATTATTGCTATGATTTAAAAGAAATCAGGGGACAGGGTCTAGAGAAAGACAGAGTGGAGAGTTATTTTCTACCAGGTGGCTGGGGAAGGCTTACAGATAAGACTGTACCTGAATAGAGACCTGTGAGGAGAAAACCGTATCCAGGAAAGCCCATTCAAGGTGAATGAAATGTGTAGAGTACTCCATAAATGCCATTCTCTCCCAAAGTACCCTCTAGCAATAATACCACAGTAACATCTTATTTATTCTGAACTTGGCTTCCAGCAATCTTATCTGAGAACCTATAAGCAGTCAAAGTAGATGTTACAAAGTGCTTGTGTCTTAATGCATGGGAGGAGCCCTCAGGCTCTCATTGAAACTATTGATTTTTTTCTGTAAATCTTTTTAATAAACCTCTAATTCCCAGCCCAGAAACGATTAGAATGGTAAGCATGGAGAATAGAATAAATGAAAGAGAATAGATTTGTGATTATGTCCTTGGACCACAGGTAAAATGGCATTGTATCAGCATCAGGTGGGCATGGCAGGGAAACCTTTCCAGGACACTAGGAAGCTGAAAGCAAAGGAACCTGGCTCTTCCTGTGCTCTCACCTCCCAGTGGATGATGTTGCATTGCTGGTACCGAGTTTGGTTCAATAGCCTGAGAGCTCAGTGTTTTGTCAACATTCTATTGAGTGGAAGGGCATAGATGGTCCAGGAAAGGACTTTGAATAATACTGATGGTATAATGCCTGGAGATATACGAGCAGTAGCATACCTAAAATTCAGCTTTGCTCTCAACTCTGACAAGACATTTACCTGGTGTCATGAAGGGCTGTACTCATTAGAGAACCACTGGTCCAGGGAAAACCCAAGTTGCAATAATACTACATATATTTCTGCTCTGTGTAGAGACTAAACTTGCTAAGTCATCTTGTATCCTTAGCTAAAGGGAATCAGGAACTTATCATATACATGTGGAGGAGGAGGTCGCTTTCTGCTAGTCATAACTTGCCAGACACACTTCAGGAGAGAGTTTCTTATTGATAACCCCTGGATCTTGAGAAAAGTTTAAGTTGCATTTAGGGTACTATTTAAGATGAGTTGCAATGTATTGTTAAGAACAAGTTCTGTCTCATAGCTTTTATGAGTGTTGATAAACAGTGGTAAACATTATCTCAGCTCTGTGGTTAACACAACTATCCATCTTATTCCCCGAGGGCTTTGGACTCATGTGGGGGTTTCAACCTAAAGTTGCAGGCATTGTGAAGAACCCTGAATGTGAGCTGGTAGACAGCTGAGACCTTACAGTCTGCTGGTGGACTTGCAGTTGAATGCTGTTTGGCATGCCTTGTGGCCAAATATGATTATCAGACAGGCCTGAAAGCCTATCACTTGAACCTCTCTGCTTCGTGCATTTTTAACTAAGTGGGACACCTGAAATAAAGCAGGTATACTTTCCTGTGATTCCTCCCTATCCTTCCTTTACAAATGACTGGCTTCCAGTGAACTAAAATAACTTAAAAGAACTCTGGGGAGAAGCTCGTGCTATGTCTGTGTTTGGCTGCACTGCCTTCAACTGTACTTTAAAAGTCATAGCTCCCAAAAGTCTTCCAACCCTGAAATTTTAGCCCTCCTTTTATTAATGAATTGTTTTGCTTCCAGACCATTTAAAGGGAGTAAACATTTTTCCATTTACTGTAACATCAAAAGCTATTAAATATTATAAAGTTATTTTTCTACAGTGATGACTGATTTCTAGAATTGACATGGAATAGGATGTCCAAATCCTCAAATGATTCTTAAGAGGCACGTTCTCAAACTTAGCTCTTCAAGCTTATGAAATTTGGCTCCAGGTCCTCTTCTCAAGTGCAGCATCTTCCGTTCGTGTTTTCATTAATCATGCAGCACACTTCTGAATGCCTACTGCGTGCATGCCGCTGTGATCACAGTGATAAAAGCTAACACTTGGTGTAGTATTGTGTAATATGTAACACTGACTATGTGCTAGGTGCTGGAGTAAGCACTTAGATTAGTTCCCTTCGTGCTCACAGCAGCCTTTTAGATAGCTGTTAGGTTTGTCCACATTTCATAGAAGAAACTGAGGCACAGCATGGTTAAGTGAATTCACCAATGTCCCACAATTAGTAAGCAATAGAATTGAATTTGAACCCAGGCAGTTCAGCTCCAGAGTCTGTGTCTTATCCTGCCTTTCTCCAGTGAGTAGGAGAAAGGCAATTATGAGTAGGAGAAAGGCATAATCTTCCAGCAATTATGATGAAGGTAGTAAAAGGTACTGTGGAGGAGATGGCACTTTCAGACACGTCATCAAAGGGCAGCATATTGGGCAAGTTGCTCCTAGCTCTCCGGGATCAGTCCTTTGTTGAATCCCCACATTAATTTCGCTTGTATTGTTTCATGACGTCTGTCTCCATCTGTCTCACGGTATAGTTGTTAATATGTTTTATCTTCCCAAGCAGATGATCCCCTTCTAGGGAGTTATTTTACTTATTTTTTAATTACCCCCTTTTCTACCTCAGTGCCTTTCTCATAGAAGGTTCTCAAGACAACTTTACGGAATGAATGAAACTCGTCACCCATAGCTTCCCGGTTATTCAATAACCTTTGCTTTGGAAAATGAAGAAGCTGCCAGACTCCCTCCCTACTCTCACTCCTTCCTCCTTCTGTGCTCTCACCACAAGTGGCTCCTAGATTTGCCCCATTTGGCCTCGCTTAATGAATATGTTGTCTTAGATTTTTCACATGTTTGAACAAGGTGGTTATTATGCTTATACAGCACTTTACTGTCTTCCATTTTTGGAAGAGACTTTTTTTCTAATCACTTAAGGCCAAGGATTTAAATTGGGCCAGGTTTCACAGGATTCTACATCTGATAATGCTCTTTCGGGGAGTTCTAGGGTGAAAAATGTCCTTGACTCACATAAAAGAAGTAAAATATATTTTTTTAATTATTAATTAAAGAATAAGAACAGACTATCAGGCCTTGCTAGGAAGATGAGGATGATAATGACCATGATGATAATGATGACGCCTGCATTTATGAAACTCATACCATGTGCCAGGCACTGTATTAGGTACTTTTGCAGGGATTATCTTATTTATACTTCATCACTTCATGGCAGATCACGAGGTGGGTATTATTATTATTAGTAGTAGTAGTACCTACATTTTACTGAAATTTAGAGATATTAAATAATGTGTGTTTTAGCAAGCATGTGAGGAATCCAGGAACCAAACTCTAGTAGTGTGACACCACCGCTGCACGCTACTGGGAGAGATTGTCTTTGGAAATGAGAAAAACTTCATCATCCTCCTGAGGAAGAAGAGTTAGTTTTAGGCCAGATGCTGATATTACTGGTATCCTTCAAGGCTGAGTGACACATAAAGGTCTGGATTAGATCGTGGATGTTCTAGCAAAGGTCATATCACCAGAAACACATGTATGGCTTCGTGCTTAAATACCACAGCGTCCTTATGGTGTTCTTATGTGATAGGGGCAACGTGAAATAATGTAAAGGAATAGAGTTCACAGAGATCGATGGCTTTCTCTGTATTAGATGCTAGACTGTATGCTAAAGAGATTATATTAGCTCATTTAATTTTCACAATAATCCTATGGAAAAGGTTTCACTATAGATGAAGAAACCAAGTCTCAAAGATGTTAAGTGTGCAAGCAAACTCTTAGATACAAATCCATGTTTTTCTGTATTCAAAACCTGTAATAATTTTCCTCTATATGGTTAGTCTAGACCTTATTGGCCACTAACCACCTAACTAACTTGAAATAATGTCATTTAAATTTGCTGGGTCTCAGTTTCCTTATTTCTACAAATGAGTAGATTGGTCATCTTTTCATACTTACTGGCCATTTGTATATCTTCTTTGCAAAACTGTATATTCAAATCCTTTGCCCCTTTTGTTAATTAGGTTATTTTTTGTTTTGTTTTACTGAGTTGTAAGAATTTGTTGTGTATTCTGAATGCTAGTCTCTTATCAGATATATGCTTTGCGAATATTTTCTCCTGTTCTGGGGATTGTCTTTTCACTGCCTTATAGTATTGTTTATAGCACAAAATTTTTAATATTGATGTAGCTCAGTTTATTTGCATTTTGTACTTTGTGCTTTTGGCGTCATTTGAAAGCATTATCTAACCCAAGGTCACAAATATTTACCCCTGTGTTTTCTTTAAGAGTTTTATAGTTTTAGCTCTTCTATTTAGATTTAGGATCCATTTTGAGTTAATTTTTTGTATGGTGCGAGGTAGCGGATGCAACTGCTTTTTTTTGCACATGGATATCCAGTTGTCCCAACAACATTTGTTGAAAAGACTATTCTTTTGTATTGATGTTATTAGTTGTTAGGAAAATGCAAATCAAAAGCACAATGAGACCTACTTGATTGGCCACCATAAAACAAAACAATCTAGAAAATAGTAAATATTTGCAAGTATGTAGAGAATTTGGAACCCTTATATATTGCTAGTGGGAATACAGCACAGTGCAGCCACTTCGAAACGGTTTGACAGTTCCTAAAAAAAATGTTATGTGAAGAATTGCCACATGATCCAGCAATTGCACAACTCAATATATACCCATGAGAAATGAAAATACACTTCCACATAGAAACTTCTATGAACTACACAAATGTTCATAGTAGCATTATTCATAATAGCCAAAGTATGAAAACAACCCAAATGTGTATCACCTGATAAATGGATAAATAAATGTGATAGATCCATACAATGAAATGTTATTTGACAATACAAAGGAATGAAGTATTGACACAGCATAGATGAACCTTAAAAATATTCACTAAATAAAAAAAGCTTGTCAGAGAAAAATCACATCCAAGGTCTGAGAATTAAGTTCACAAATTCATCCTAGAAAAAGTGCTACATTCCTCATTGCTGAATATCATTATGGTCACCTTCGAAGTACTCCCCTTGGGAAGTTATGCACTGATGCCAGCGCCTAGTCCATCCTTTAAAGCAATTTTGGAACTCTTTTTCTGGATTGGCCATCAGAGCTGTCAGCGTATTACCCCTAATGTCCTGAATGTCACCAAAATGTCTTCCTTTCTGTATTTCCTTTATCTTTGGGAAAAGAAAGAAGTCATTGGGGGCCAGGTCAAGTGAGGAGGGAGGGTGTTCTAATACAGTTATTTGTTGACTGGCTCAAAACTCCCTCACAGACAGTGCCATGTGAGCTGGTGCATTGTCGTGATATAAGAGCTCCTTCGAGACCATTTTTGCACACACCCATCTCATGCTAAGATTTTCAGTTAAGATTTTTCTAATTGTTTCTCTATCGATGTTTACTTGGTCTCCTATCATTCTCATAGTCAGCCGACGATTTTGACACACAATTCGATAAATTTTTGCAATGTTTTCATCAGTTCTGCTCATTATGGGCCGCCTTGACTTCTCTTCATCAGTGATGCATTCGCTCCCCTCAGAAAAATGTTTAATCAATTTGTACACTGCCTTTTTCTTCCTGGCATTATCCCCATAAACTTGGACTAACATGTCTCTGATTTCACTTCCACTCTTGCCAAGTTTAACAAGAAGTTTAATGTTTGTTTGTTGCTCCAATTCAAGCTCAGACATTCTCGTGATGACACACAAAAACACGCAACAATAATGAACGTCACTCAGCAAGACACCTCCACACGTGAACACAAATACAGCTGTGAGACACTGATAAACCAAGGTTATGAAACCTTACCGAGCTGTTTGTACAGTGCTGCCAATGTAAACGCATGGTGACAAGTTCGCAAACTTAATTGTCAGACTTCATTATGTATGATTCCATTTATGTGAAATGTCCAGAATAGGTAAATCTATAGAGAGATAAAGTAGATTTGTGGTTTCCTTTGTTGGAGATGGGATGGGGAGTGAATGCTAATAGGTACAGAGTTTTCTTTTGTGTGTGGGGGGATGGATGTTCTAAAATTATGGGGATGTTGCACAACCCTGTGTATATATTAAAAAACAGTGAATTGCACACTTTAAATGAGAGAATTGTATAGTATCTGAATTGCATATCAATAAAACTGTTTAAAAAATTAATAGGTTGGACTAACGTTCCCTTTTTAGCTTCTACATATTATATATTCTTCAGTCTTAAAGGTTAGATGATATGATTCCAAACTGGATTTGACATCAGAATAATGCTTTTCTTTTGGCTTTAATTACTTTTGGAAAGGTCTGTTGTTCAGAATTTCATAGTGTGTTTTGACCACTCATTTGTTCCATTACTTGATTTCTTTAATTATTTTGATTCTGTAATGGTGGGACTGGCAATTAAGTCAAGTTTTATTTCATGTAGGATCATCTTTATGAGACTGTGATCAACATCTGTGTGTATGTGTTGGACTGAAGGCCTAGGATTTTCACCTAACATAGAGGACACATTTTGACTTGCCTTTGAAACAAAACATAAGCAAAGAAAGTGGCCCAGTATAAAAAACTTTTTTTCTGCTTGCTTCTTATTGTAATAATTCTTAAATTTTTGTACACTTTCAGTAGTGTGAAAGTCAAGGGCAATTTGGGATCTGGATTACAGTGTTGGTATAGATGCTTTGTATTTTTGCAAGAAATAGGCATCAGTAGTATTCAAACGTGCCTTGCTTAAAGTGCTTCTGATTCTTGTCTGGGTTTGATCATTAGTGTGTGCTTGTGGGGTTAATATAACTGGAAAAGGAATATGAGCTTTACCAAGGAAAACCAAATGTTATTTAACTTAGGAGTCTCTCCTTTCTTCTCTCTCTCTCTCTCTCTCTCTCTCTCTCTCTCTCTCTCTCTCCCCCCCTCCCCCTCTTTGCCTCCCTCCCTTCCTTCTGTACTTTTGTGCCATGGTTAATTTGATAGATTAGAGAAAATTATGCTGCAGTGAGGTCAGGATTTCTGGATCCATCACTATCTGAACAGACCCTCCGTGAACCTCATTTTTTCTTAAGTGAAAGTTAGTAACCTGTCCAGCTCCTGGGGCTGTGCTTAAAACCAACTTAAATAACAGTGGGATTACAAATGGAAGAAAAACAATTAGCATTATAATTATCACAGTTTATTCAGTAGTTGACTTAATACTACTTGAGATGATGTAGAAGATAAAAGTTGTACAATTATGAACCTCTACAGGTTTATGATTTAGTCTGAGGAAAGCAAAGACATGGAATATAAAAAATATCAGCAAAATAAAATGGACCATTTTATTTTATTTTGTTTTATAGTTTATTTATTTTTAGCCAGGAGTGCTGCAAACCTGGTTATTGCTACCCAGCTCACCAAAATCTTGATTTGAATGTTTGGGTAGAAGTAAGAATATATAAAGAGCAATAAGTAAAGAGTTTCATCAATTTAGAATTTTATGAAAATGATAAAGATTTGTTGTTAATTCCTGAATCCTTACTCTAACGGGAACTACATAATGGTTTTATAAAGGATATACTGTAGGATTAATGACAGTGTCCCATTCCTCCTCTTAAGGAACTGCTGATATCCCTTAACAATGGTGGTCTAACAGCATGGCTTTTTAAATGTATTTTGTGTGTGTGTGTGGCTTTTAAAATAAAACTTTATTTTTAAAAAAAAATTTTTTACAGTTGAGGTTTTTTTAAAAAAGATTTTTATTAAACTATAGCTAACATACAACATTATGTTAGTTTCAGGTGTACAACATAATTATTCAGCATTTATATACCTAAAGAAATGATCACCATGATAAGTCCAGCAACCATCTGGTACCGTACCATGCTATTACAATATTATTGACTATACTTCCTATGCTGCATATTACATTCCCAAGACTAATTTGTTTTATACCTGGGAATTTGAACCTCTTATTTCCCTTCACTTCCCCCCTTTTTTAATTTTTCAATTATAGTTGACATTCAATATTGTTTTATATTAATTTCAGGTGTACAGCATAGTGGTTAGACATTTACATAATTTAAGAAGTGATCCCCTGACTAGTCTAATACCCACCTGGCACTATACATAATTATTAGCATATTATTGACTATATCCCCTATGCTGTACTTTACATCCCTGTGACTACTGTATAACAACCAATTTGTACTTCTTAATCCCTTCCCGTTTTTCACTGCCCCTAACCCTCCTCCCATCTGGAAACCATCAAAATATTCTCTATGAGTTTCTGTTTTGTTTGTTTATTTTGTTCTTTAGATTCTACTTATAAGTGAAATCATATGGCATTTGTGTTTCTCTGTCTGACTTATTACACTCAGTACAATACGTTCGAGGTCCATCCATTTTGTTGTAGATGGCAGGATTCCATTCTCTTTTACAGCTGAATAATATTCCATTGTATATATGTACCACCTCTTCTTTATCCATTCATCCATTCAGGGACACCCAGGCTGCTTCCATATCTTGGCCATTGTAAATTAGGCTGCAATGAACATATAAATATGTACATGTCCCCTTGAAGTAATGTTTTGGGTTTCTTTGGATAAATACCCAGAAGTGGGATTACTGGATCCTTCTTTGTTTCTTTATAGCTTTTGTTTTAAAGTATATTTTGTCTGGTATAAGTACTGCTGCCCCAGGTTGTTGTTTTTTTTAGTTTCCATTTTCATGAAATACCTTTTTCCATTCCTTTACTTTCAGTCTGTATGTGTCTTTCGATCTGAAATGAGTCTCTTGTAGGCAACACATGTAAGGGTTTTATTTTCTTATCCATTCAGCCTCCATATGTCTTTTGATTGGAGCTTTAATCCATTTAGAATGAAAGTAATTGTTGATAGATATGCAGCTAGTTATTGCCTTATTATTATTATTATTATTGTCATAAAGAAGTCCCTCTAAGATTCCTTGTAATACTGGTTTGGTGGTGATGAACTCTTTTAGCTTTTTCTTGTCTTGGAAGCTCTTTATCTGTCCTTCAATTCTAAATGATAGCTTTGCTGTGTAGAATACTCTTGGTTGTAGGTCCTTGCTTTTCATCACTTTGAATATTTCATGCTAATCCCTTCTGGTCTGCAAAGTTTATGTTGAGAAATTAGCTGATAGCCTTATGGAAACTCCCTTATGGGTAACTAACTGTTTTTCTCCTGCTGCTTTTAAGATTCTTTCTTTGTCTTTAACTTTTGGCATTTTAATTACGATGTGTCTTGGTGTTGGCCTCCTTGGGTTCCTCTTGTTTTGGGACTCTGTGCTTCCTGGGTTTGTGTATCTATGTCCTTCTCCAGGTTAGAGGAGTTTCCTGTCATTATTTCTTCAATTCCTTGCTCTCTCTCTTCTCTTCTGGTACACCTGTGATATGAATGTTGGTATGCTTGATGTTGTCCCAGAGGACCCTTAAACTGTCATTTATTTGGATTCTTTTTGCTGTTCTGATTTAGTGTTTTCTGTTACTTTATCTTCTAAATCACTGATTCAATTCTCTGCTTCATCTAATCTAATGATTCCCTCTAATGTATTCTTCATTTCAGTTATTGTATTCTTTATTTCTGACTGGTTCTTTTTTATGTTTTCTATCTCCATTTTTATGTTTCCTGTGTCTTTGCTGAAGGGCTCACTCAGTGTTTTGAACTCTCCATTTGGTAGATTACTTGTCTCCATTTTGTTTAGTTCTTTTTCTGGAGCTTTGTTCTGTTATTTGGGACATGTTTCTTTGTCTCCCCATTTTGGCTGCCTCCCTCAGTTTGTTTCTATGTGTTAGATAGGGCTGCTATGTCTCCCAGTTAGTGGAGTGGCCTTATGTACCATGTTTCCCCGAAAATAAGACCTAGCTGGACAATCAGCTCTAATGCATCCTTTGGAGCAAAAATTAATGTAAGACTCAATCTTATTTTACTATAATATTAGACCGGGTTTTATAATATAATATAATATAACACAAGGTTTTATATTAATTTTTGCTCCAAAAGACGCATTAGAGTTAATTGTCTGGCTAGGTCTTATTTTTGGGGAAACACGGTAGTAGGTGTCCTGTGGGGCCCAGTGGCATAGTCACCCTGGTCACCAGAGCTGGGTGCTCCAGGTATGTCTCTTGTGTGGGTTGTGTGCCCTCCTCTTGTAGTTTAGCCTTGATTGCTATTTGCACATTAGTGGGAGGGATTGACCTTCAGGCTGATTGGTTGTGAGGACTGGCTGTGACTACAGTGGAGGTGCTGTGGTGTAAGAGCCAACCCTACAGAGAAGGAGTCACTTTAGCAGGGCTCTGATGCCTTGCCAGTTTGCCCTTTGGGTGTGTTATCCTTGAAGGCGGCTGGGTGATGCTCTGGTTCAGTCAGAAGCTTGCCCCTAGGTGTGCCAGCCCTGGGGCCCCCTGGGAGGGGACCCACTGTAGGCCAAGTTTAACCACAGACTGTGCCCTGCCTGGGGCCACTTGGCATGAGCCACAAAGGAATCCACAGATGGCCGCTGCCTGAGCTACATTTGGAGGTGCCTCAAGGGGTGAAGCTGTGAACGAGGTCAGCTGTCACTAGTTCCAGGCTTAGGGCTGTTCAGCCAGAGGTACAGCTATGCTGAAGCCAGATGCTGCTTGCTTGGGTTTTGTGAACCTTTGAGAGATTTTTGGAAAGTCTGCAGCATGAACCAAAGCAAGTTGTTTATACAGAAAAGCCACTGGAAGTGGCCTAGGTGTGCCTGAAAGTTGCGTGGTGCAGGGTCTCAAAAACACCAGGGCACGGAATACACTATTAGCCAAGTTGATGGAGACTCAGCTATGGCCACAGCCTGCATCTGCACTCTGGGATGGGGGAGTGCTTAACAAAGAACCAATGGCTTCTGCCAGCTTCTCCTCCAGAGAAAGCTGGCCCTCTAGTCCTTGCCCTGAAGCCAGACAACTCAGTTCCTCCCCATAACTCCATGGAGCTTTTCAAGCTGTTGCCTCGCTACTGGAGCTCAGAACAAGTGATCTGTCAGCAACTAAGTCTGTGCATGGTTCCTTTAAGAGTATCACCTGGGACTGCAACCACCCTCCATCTCTTTAAGTTACAGTTGCCTCTGGTTTTCACAGCCAGAAGTTATGGGGACTTCTCTCCCCAGCATTGAAACCCTGGGCTGGGGAGCCTGGTGTGGTGCTGGAACCCTTCACTCCACTGGCAGAGGGACGTCCACAACCAAGGTATCCCTCCCGATTTTTAAGGGTCACATGCAGATATGGTGCCAGCCCATTCTACATCTCTGCTCCTCCTACCAGTCTCGAGGTGGCTTCTACTGTATGTCCTTAGTTGTAGGGCTTCGGTTCAGCTAGACTTCAAGTGACTCTCAGTGATGGTCGTTCTGTAGTTTAGTTTTAATTTTGATGTGGTCATGAGAGGAGGTAAGCACAGTGTTTACGTACCCCGCCATCTTGACTGGAAATCAGCAGCATGGCTTTTTCAAAGTAGGATTCTTTTTGTTGTTTTTGTTCTTTGCTGTCCATGACCACCACAGTCTGCCCTCAGTTGTTTTCTCCTGTCTTAAAACTATATAAGAAACCAGAGTGGCCTCCATTTCTCTACCATCAGTGCTCTGTGATTTCTGGTAGATTTATTCTCCTGCCAATCAGTGGCCTTCTACTCTGGTGGTTACATTCTCTATCAGCTGTGGTCATGAAAGTAGGGTTTTTAAAACATCCTTAGCAAGATAACTTTCTTCTTAGAACCGGATATGAAATCAGATCCACACATTTGCACAGAATCATGTACTTCCTATGCAAAGCCATAAACACCCCTCCCCAGACTGTTTTACCTTGAATGCCTCTCAGCTGGACTATAAAAGAAAGTGCGCCATGCACTGGTGTGGGTCAGTCTGCAGGGGTCCAGTGTAGGCTGACTTTGTTCTGGCATGTGACGTCTGGGAAGTTTTTATAGAAAAGATAAGATTTGAACCTTGAAGATAAGTAGGAGTTTGATTAAAAAAAAAAAAAAAAAAAAAAGAGATTATAGTGGAGAGAAAAATGGGGGATAGGGAGGAAAAACACCCAAAGTAAAGGTGTGGAGACAGGAACACACCAAGTAGGTGTGTTTGGTTCCTATGAAGAATTTATGGGCAAATCATGAAACTCTGTATTAACTACAGACACACACACACACACACACACACACACACACACACACACCCATACACAGGAGAGCTAATGATGTAAGTTTCCATCCCAAAACTGACAAGCTCCAGAACCAAGAAGAGACTATGTTTCAGTCTGAGTCTGAAGGCCAGAAAACTCCAATGTCCCAATTCAAACAGTTGGACAGAAGGAGTTCCCTCTTCTTACCCCCTCTGTTCTGTTCAGGTCTTCAGTTGATTGGATGAGTCCCACCCACATTAGGGTAGATAGTTGGCTTAACCAGCCTACTGATTCAAATGTTAATCTCATCCAGAAACACATGTCACAGACACACCCAGAATAATGTTTGACCAAATGTTTTGGTACCTCATAGCCAAGTAAAGTTGACACATAAAATTAACCATCACAGACTCATATTAATGAAGTAAAGCCAGTGGAAACTCCACTGCAGAGGGTTAAGGATAACAGAGAGAATGATGTGAAATGACATGGATAATTGGAAAAATACTGGGAAGCTTGTTATTTCTTAAGTTCACATAATGGGCTTATCATTTAGTTTAATTTTTAGAAAAAGTGTTATATTTGAGCCTTCTTTCAGATGTTAAATATGGAATAACTTTTTTTTTCCTGCCCCTTTGCTTTGTACTCTCAAACAGTATCAACACAGGGTGGTTTTCATTTGTTTGTTTGTTTTTTGTTTTTGCAGATCATTCTACTTGAGCCTAAATTAAAATACTAAGAAACTTTGAGCTTTAAAAAAATGACATAATAAACTGCATGTTTTCTTCTTTAATAAAAATGAAAAACAGTAACCATCTCCTTATTTATAAACAAAACACCCTTTCCCATAGTTTCTGATGTTTTTCCCTACAAAAATCATATGCTATAATATCTCCCAGCTAAATTGAAATGTGTATTTCTATATCCAAGCTTTGTAACTCTAGGGTTTTATGACTTGAGATGTTAGATTGGAGGTTTAAGTATCAGAATGGTCCAAATACCCAACTTTGATGACCATGGCAAGTGACAGTTATGGTTATGAAGACAGATTTTTAGAAAAGAACAAATATTTGTACAGTGAAAGTTACCACAGTCTGAGCCTACTTGAGGATTCTCATTTTACCAGACCCTAATAGCTTATGTGGCTGCAGAAGTTGCCCCAGTGGATGACATAGGCTCTGGTTTCAATCCCCCATGAGCTGATGGCCACAATATATTGGGTCAGGCTCATTTCGGTGAATAATACGCAACTCAGTATTTGGTGGGCTCTAGGCAATACCAAATGTCTCTGAGCAGGATAAGTTCTGCACTTTGAAAAATACATTTTTCTTCTGTTTTTTATCAATTTGACCACTACATTTGTTATTTTTGTGACACATCTCTTTAATTGCTTTGAAACAACTATTAGGTTGGTGCAAAAGTAATTGCAGTTTAAAAGGTTAAAAATAATGGCAAAAACCGCAATTACTTTTGCACCAACTTAATAATACTTCTTTGTGGTGGCTACCTGGTTTAATCACCGCAAGTTACACGGCAGTCCAGGGGGAGATGGAAATAAACTCTCAATGTACACATTGCACACATTTTTTAAACAATCTCTTCATCATTTTTCAGAAGGTAAAATGGTGTTAGATCAAAAAAATAACCCACGTAAAAACACACAGAAGGCAAAGGTAAAGAATCTTTCTGGGGCAGTGTACCTTTTTGAATGAGAGAATGGAGGAGAGATTGGTTTTGTGAATGTATTCTGAGTGAAAAGCTACATGCATAGAATCTTGAAGGAATTTCCCAAGTATGGAGATAGACTTCACTTTTATTTTTAAACAGTTATCGTCATGACCTGCAGTGGATCTTTTAAATATATAATATATCTATATATCTATATATCTATATATCTATATATCTATATATCTATATATATATATATCTATATATCTATATATATATATATCTATATATATATATCTATATATATATATATAATGTTCTATTTTAAAATTTCATGGCTGTGATCTTCTATGCTACCTAATACGGACTGATTCATAGAACTCCATTCTCAGACTTCTATCAATCGTGATGTGCTGGTAAATGTTTAACAACCTGCTCTCAGAGAGTGGTGTGGAGGAGTGTTGATTTGTAGCATTTGCCATTTTCCCTGGTGTAAATTCTCCCACCATAACCAATGCCAAGCTGCCAGCATCACCATTAGTCAGCCCACAGAATATCTTTAAATTTCACAGTCAACTCTCACGAGCCAGTACAAGCCATCCCCAGTATATAAGTGTCTTTCCTATGTTTCCAACACCTAAATACCACCACTCCCAAATGTTATCTCTCCTTTAGCTAACATTTTACATCTGAAGTGTTGTACTTATCCACATCTGCTAACCAAACAGCTGTTTCCAGAACTCTAGCCCAAATACCATGATTCCAGTTTTCTCTCCTAACAACGTTAAATCTCTGATCATAGCAGTTTAACAATATAACCTCCTTTAACTTTTCTATGATTGATATAGATATCATGAAATATTTGGGACCAATCCCTCCTTCAAATGAACCAAGTGGTGGAAAATGTTAGCATGACTATTTTTTCCTTGTAATACCCTGTATCATTTTGCCTTTTTGATTTCCGCTATTGGTAACAAAGTTCCGTTTGATATCAAATATAGAGAAAATAATAGCATATAATTCCTCATAATTGGAGAAATACTAGGGAGGGAGCGAGGAGCTAAGAAGAAATTTATTTTTTGGAAAGAAGAGAATGTGTGAGTAAATACAATCTTTATAAAAATTAAATGCAATTGTTTGGTGTTTTTTTTTTGAGTATTTTTAAGACTTTGTAGAGTTGAGAAGCCAGAAGTTAGAACAGATTCATTACACAGTACTTCTAACTTATAAATTTTTCTTTCATTGTTTCCATAGATCTTTAGAGAAAGAAAGAGAAGATCTGATGTTCTGTCTTTCTGTCACGTAGTTACAAGTGCTTACAAGTGCTTTTTGTTTTATTTTGTTTACATGATCTTTTAATATGGTTTGGCAGAATGTTAACTGGAAACAATTTCAAACTTCCGTAACTTAGATTTGTTGAGTTTGAGGTTGGTATGTCTTCACAAATACTGATGGCTTTTTCTTTTCTTAAAATAATAGAAGCTTAAAAAAAAAAAAGAATTGTGTAAAGAGAGAAGTGTATTTTGTTTGGCCTCACTAAAATACCACTTGGCTCCAACTCGCCCATATTTCCTGACTGTGACCATGCCCCAAAGCATTGAAAGGGAAGAAGTTTTTAAAATGAGATTTAAGTTTTGTGTATTTGCATTCCTTTCAGTTTTTAACTGTATTGCTAGTCTTAGTTGGTCCAGCACTGTGAAGCTTGAGTGAATTTCCTTAATGAAACTTAACAGTAGGGAATCTATGTTGTTCAAATTTGCTTTGCTAGTGGCTAATCTGAAAAAGACTCATTTTTTGATCCAGTTGCTTTTTTCATGGCATCTACATTCTCTACATGCTGTTTATCCAGACAGTATTTATGTTAGATACTGTCATAAATAAAGGCAGGCTGTTCAAGAATGGTGACATAAAAAGTGACCCAAATTAAAAAGAAAAAAAAAAGTATTAGGTCAACTTCATTACTGGCTTGAACTAGTTAGGATATCCTGTGGGATACTGATCTACTTTCCTGACATAATTGATCTGTGCGTCAGAAATAGAAATGGCAAGCCTAAAATTGCACAGTAATTTCCCTATGCTTCCCTCTCTGTGTTAAAGTACAATACATTTTTCACAACTCAGCTGTGACCTGAGTCGTCCCTTTTATGGAGATTCAGCACCAAGGAAACCTGTGTAAGGTCCCACAATGGGCGGAGCAGAGCCAAAATGAATGCTGAGGAATTGCTTCTTTGTGCTGCATTCTGTTAGTGCTCTAGTTATGGGATTTTGATAGAGGTCTGAATCGAGACCTTTTTCCCCAAGGACTTGGCAGACTTAAAAAGCGTGTATAAACAATATACACATTCCATTTGACTTTGAAACTGAACCAACCCCTTGTGGGATACAAATAGCACCTACTCCCCACCCACAGCCATGCCTCCAATAGGTTAACGACAGGAATTGTACAGAGTGCGGACCGTGTGCTGTCTGGTATCAGTAGCAGCCTTTTCAGCATTGAAACACTGGTGAGGCCCAGCGCTGGGAGTGGCTATGATTGTCAGCCTAATTCAATACTTACATACTTTTCTAAAATCAAGTGCTATGTTAGATGTGTGGGGAGAGGAAGGAAAGAAAAAGATAGGAGGTAGAAAGCACAATGGGAAGGAAAAGACAAGCTATATGAAAAGGAGAGAGAGGAGAAAGAGATACAGCTCATTGGACTTTGGAGTCAGACAGAAAGATGTGTTCAAATGCAGATTTATAGGTTCCCAACTATACATGTCATTGAAATCGGGAACTGATACCCATTTGTATTAAAGGTAAATTATGATGAGGTATCATCTTTGATCAAATAATAAAAATCCTTATTTGTGATGGATTATGTGTTCTTCTGTGCTTTTAGTTTAGAAAGACCATGTTTGCTTTGCAACTCTGAGACTTCAGTGTATCAGTTAGGATTTGGTTTGGCTGCATTGTAACCAGGATCCATGTAAAGTTTGATATATAACATTTTATTCTCTCACATAAAGTAGTTCAGAGATAGGAAGACTAGGGCTTTTAACATGGTTTCTCAAGTTGTGAAGCCCTGGTTCCTTCCAGCTCTTTGCTCAGCTATTCTTCATCTTCATGGTTCCACACGGCTTCTGGAGTTACAGCCATTACATCCTTGCTTCAAGGAGCAGAATGGATGAAGGACAGAAGGAGGGCTTGACCTTGTAAAAGTCTTCTTGTGTAAGGGGGTTTTCCTGAAGAACTGCGTAACACTCTGTTTACATCTCATTGGCCAGAACTTAGTCTGGGTCACACACCTACAAGGAATCTGGGAAGTGTAGTTTCACAGGAAATTTGCGCATGGACTGTAGCAAGAAACACTGTGATCCTGAGGAAAATGCCTTAGAAGTTAAAACTGTTAGAATTAGTAATAATAATAGAAATTCACATTTAAGGGTCATAGGCACTATGTTCAAAAATGTATATGAACCATCTTATTTAACCTTCCTTTGATGTAGATGTTATTATCCCCATTTAACAGAAAAGAAATTGTGGTTTAAAAGAGTTAAGTAGTTTGCCCAAGGTTATATCTCTAGTAAGTGTTGGAACTAAAGCTCAGAACTAGTCTTTTTCTAGATCCCAAGCATTTAATCACTTCTTTCCTTCCCGCTTCTCAGGTTCTAACTTGGTACTTTATTCATATCTACAATGGGATGTTTTAAAACCTTCTGTCCTGTTTGTGACTTTATAGTCTTTAGCTCTTTACCCTTTTCACACACACACACACCCCCTCATTTATTTTTTTTCACATCTTTGAGTATTTCTATACTTATGTAAAAGAACATGACTTTTAATATTTGAGTAATTCGGTGTGAGTTGTCTTTCTGTATTTTGGTCAGGCATCTGCTTATTAGAGTTATTGGCAATTTATTTTTTACTGAGTACCCTGTCTCTCCCAGGTGCAGCCCTAAAAGCTACTGGGGATAACAGTGTGAGTAGGAAAGAGTCCCTACCCTCAAGGTGTTTACAGTGTAATTCTTTAGAGAATGGATTTTATACAAACCTCTTAACATCAAATTATACTATGACATTACATGTAAATCACAACTGACCTGGATGTTCACACCCATTTGTCCTCATAATAACAAGTGCATCATGGTTACCTTTAAATGGCCATCTCTCCCTTCAAAAAACATTGCTAAGAAATTAGGTAAATAGGCAATTCTAGTGTAGTACTCTTTGTATTTTTCCCTTAAACAACAAGGCTTATATTATTGTTTGAGCAATAAAAACAACCTTAATTTACATAAAATAGCTATGGGATTGATTATGACCTATTATTTTGAAATATTCATTTGTAAAAATAATTGAATTCCTATTTTATGACATTTTGAATAGTGGTAGAAATAATATACAAGTGTATTAGAAACCCAAATCAAATGGGGACTAGTCGTGACATCTGGACCAGAGCCTGCCAATATAAGCCTGTGTAAGGCTTATCGTTGGTGTAATTTTTTTATAAGATCAGAGAAGAAAGATGTCCACCTGACAGGTTAGGGTAAGAAGAGCATTACCGAGGGACGTAAGGCTGGTAATACCATCTCCTACAAGACTTCTATTTAATCCAGTCTTTGTTACTTCGAAATGGAATATTGAAAGAAAGGACTGGTGAGGATTCTCATCTTTGTCGTTGCTTTGCTTTGTTGTCTAGTGCATCTACTGCTCAAAGTTATTTCTTCACAAAGAAGTCACTTTTTCTCCTGTTTGGAAGCTACCTACAAATTACCAGGTCTGACAATTAAATTCGTGAACTCATCCTAGAAAAAGTGCTGCATACCTCATTGCTAAATATCACGATGGTCACCTTCAAAGTAGTCCCCTTGGGAAGCTATGCACCAATGCCAGTGCCTAGTTCACCCTTCAAAGCAATTTTGGAATTCTTTTTCTGGACTGGCCATTAGAGCTGTTGTCTTATTACCCCTGATGTCCAGAATGTCATCAAAATGTCTTCCTTTCAATATTTCCTTTATCTTCAGGTAAAGAAAGAAGTCATTAGGGGCCAGATCAGGTGAGTAGGGAGGGTGTTCCAATACAGTTATTTGTTTACTGGCTAAAAACTCCCTCACAGACAGTGCTGTGTGAGCTGGTGCATTGTCATGATGCAAGAGCCATGGATTGTTGCCGAAACATTCAGGTCATCTAACTTTTTCACACAGCCTTTTCAACACTTCCAATTAGTAAACTTGGTTAACTGTCCAGTTGGTACAAAGTCATAATGAATAATCCCTCTGATGTCAAAAAAAAGGTTAGCTACATCATTGCAACAAGTTCACGAACTTGTCAGATTTTGTTTCATAATGGGAAGGGGATTTCTGTCTCTCTCTCTCTCTCTCTCTCTCTCTCTATATATATATATATATATATATATATATAGAGAGAGAGAGAGGGCCATTTGCCCCTGAGATTTGCCTAGGTATATTCATTCCTAGTCTTTAAGGTACTTGGTTAACTGCATCCATTGTTTGAGAAGTCAGTTCTTTTTCGCTTAGGCCATTTGGTATGTATCATGCGCCCTGACACTTGATTTATAGGTAATGAGTCTCCTGGCTCTCCTAATGCTCCCTTTTATCTTTGGTGACCTAATTTACTTTATCTGATCATGGAAAACTTGCATTTTCTAATTGCCCTTGAGATCATGGCTTCATTATTACCTTGAGTGAATTTTACTTTGAAAAGTTATATCATTTGGCTCCTAAAGATAATGATAAATAGCACTTGCATAGAGCTCCGAATTAAACAAACAAAAAGAATTTTTAAAAAGGCTTCTCTATATCACAAAAATCCTTACTGCAACACTGAGGGAAGTGGTTTATGCTCATTCATGATTTCTTGTCACCAGGGATTCTGCAGTAAACATGATAGACATGGTTTCCTCCCCCTCTCACATTATGGGGGGAGAAATGTTTATTATGAATGAGGAAACAAGTTTATATAAGAAATCTACAGCACAGAGAACTTAAGTGGTTTGCTCAGAGACATTGTGTCTGATAGAATTTTTGTGGATGTGTGATCGATGACTAAACTGGAAAGGCAGGTAGGAAGGAAATTTTAAAGTCTTGGAAAACTGATCAAAGGGTGGAATATTTTTTTCTGTAGATAATGGTGTGGGGAAGAGTCCCAGAGAGCAGTTTCCAGGCTCTCAGCCTCACGTGGAAAGGTGCTGGCTTGGGTAGTAGATGGCCATCAGCTGTGACTGGTTGGCCATCAGCTGTAACCAGTTAGCCATTGGCCACTGATATAACTGCCGTTTCTGCCTTGGTTGGTTGGTTGGCAGGCAGAAAAAGTGGACGGCAGATTGCGGATCGTGTGGATCCTATTTCCTGCATGTGTCTCACCCGGCCGCCAGTGAGACTGGTGTGGGGACAGAGCCCCAGAAAGTAGTTTATAGGCTCGCGGCCTCACGTGGAAGGGTGCTGGCTCGGGTGGTGGATGGCCGTCAGCTGTGGCTGATTGGCCGTCGGCTGTGGCCGGTTAGCCGATTGGCCGCTAGTATAACTGCTGCGGCTACGGAGGAGAGCCGAGGATTGCCGAAGATTGCCGAGGAGAGCCGAGGATTGCCGAGGACTGCCAAGGACTGCCGAGGATTGCCGAGGAGCCGAGAAGAGCCGAGGAGAGCCGAAGAGAGGAGAGGAACAAAGTCGAGGAGAGTTGGTCGGTCGGTTGGCGGAAAGGCAGACGGCAGGTCGCGTGTCCGGTGGGCCCAGACTCCAGTGAGACCGTAGTGGTATGACTCCCCTACCTACGGCTCCGTGGGTGTTCCTTTTTGGCTTCACCATATCCTGCGTTCTTGTGTGGGGAGCAGGAGCAGAGACCCCGCAGACCGCTCCGCACGACAAATGGCACAGCGAGCAGGGTTTGGTGTCGGCTGAAACTCTCCGGAATATATTGGAGCAGTTTACACATATAAAAGCTCAGCTTCGTAAGCAGAGTATGGTGCCGGCCAACACCTACCAAAGCATGGTGGAGCGGTTTGTGCGTGTGAGAGCCCAGCTTCGGAACGCCCATGAGGAGCGACACCGGGAACGGGAGGCACGGTCTGCCCGGGAGACTCAAGCCTCAAGCTGGCGCATCACCCTCTTGGCCATGGACGGCATTGTCTTCATTTTGGTAATCTGCTGCGGCCTTAAGCTCCGAGAGTTGTGGACATCTTACACCGAGGCCTCCACCCACTCAGACACCTGGCGTGGCGAGCAAGATTCCGACCAGGTAGGAATGGCGTCTGACTCTGGGCAGGAGGACGTGTGGCCCCCACACAGTGTATGGTGTCCGGTGGCCACTGTTCTCAGGAGTTGGACCCAAGGAGGGGTGGGAGGACATGGACGGCTCTCCAGCCAGTGTGGAGAGGGCCCTGCAGGCTCTGGCTGAGCAGTTGCCGGAGGAGGCGAAGGCTACAGCCGGCCGCCTGGGCTGGATGTTCCTCACGGCCTTGAGTCTCAACTCGGAAAACGCGCTTAATGAAGTGGCCCAGGTGCCGGACCAGGTGTCCGGGTTGGAAGCGCTGGAAGCCCGGGTCCGCCTGTTAGAACAGGGGACCCCCGCACGAAAAATGACGCAGCGAGCAGGGTCTCTTGCACGACACTGGGGTGCAGGAAGACCCCTTGTTGCGGTACTGGCAGATGTTTTCTCCTTGTGTCTCCGACCCAGCCACCAGCAAGAATATAGTAGTGTGACTCCCCTGTCTATGGCTCCGTGGGTGTTCCTTTTTAGCCTCACCATGTCCTGCGTTCTTATGTGTGGAGCAGGAGCTGAGACCTCACATGACACCCTGCATGACACATGGCGCAGCAAGCAGGGTAAGGCGCCGGCCAGAATGCCCAGAGGAGTAATGGAGCAGTTTATATGTGTGAAAGCTCGGCTTCGGGAGGCCCATGAGGACTGGCGCCGGGAACAGGAGGCACAGTCTGCCTGGGAGACTCGAGCCTCTGGATGGCACACCACCCTCTTGACCATAGAAGGTGTCGCCTTCCTTTTCATAGTCTGCTGCTGCTGTAGGCTCCGAGGGTTGTTGTGGGGACAGAGTCCCAGAGAGCAGTTCCCAGGCTCTTGGCCTCACGTGGAAAGGTGCTCACTTGGGTAGTAGATGTCCGTCAGCTGTGGCTAGTTGGCCATCAGCTGTAACCAGTTAGCCAATTAGCCACTGATACAACTGCTGCGGTCAGTTGGTCAGTTGGTTGATTGGCAGGCAGAGAAGCGGACGGCAGTTTGCAGGATCCAGCCTCTAGTGAGACTATAGTGGTGTGACTCCCCTACCTATGGCTCCGTGGGTGTTCCTTTTTGGCCTCACCATGTCCTGCGTTCTTATGTGGGGAGCGGGAGCTGAGACCCCGCAGGCCGCCTCACACGACAAATGGCGCAGCAAGCAGGGTTTCCTGCGTGACAAATGGCACAGTGAGCAGGGTGTGGTGCTGGCCAAGGCCTACCGAAGGATGGTGGAGCAGTTTATGCATGTGAAAGCTCAGCTTCGGGAGGCCCGTGAGGAGCGACACTGGGAACAGGAGGTGCGGTCTGCCTGGGAGACTCAAACCTCCGGATGTCACGCCACCCTGTTGGCCAGAGCAAGTGTCATCTTCCTTTTGGTGGTCTGCTGCTGCTGTGGGCTCCTACAGTTGTGGACATCTTACACCGAGGCCTCCACCCACTCAGATACCAGGCATGGCGAGCAGGATTCCAACCAGGTAGGAATGGAGACTGACTCTGGGCAGGAGTACGTGTGGCCCCCACACAGTATGTGGTGTCTGGTGGCCACTGTTCTCAGAAGTTGGATCCCCAAGGAGGGGTGGGAGGACATGGACGGCTCTCCAGCCAGTGTGGAGAGGGCCCTGCAGGTTTTAGCTGAGCGATTGCCAGAGGAGGCGAAGGCTACAAGCGGCCATGTGGGCTGGATGTTTCTCACGGCCTTGAGTCTCAACACGGAAAATGGGCTTAATGAAATGGCCCAGGTGCCGGACTAGGTGTCCTGGTTGGAGGCGCTGGAAGCTCGGATCCGCCTGTTAGAAGAGGGTCCCCACAGTGGAGACACTGAGGCAGAGGCAGAGGAAGCGAGTGGAGACAATGTAGCTCCCAACCCCCAAGCCCGGCCAATCTTGAAGCAAAGGGTAAAATGTGAGCAACCTTTGGGCCCCGGGGGCGTTGCTGCCAGCAACCCAGCTGTGACCGAGTTCACAACCTACACCCCTTACACTCCCACTGAGTTGCAGGAGCTAGGGAGGCGGTACAGACAGCGCCCTGGAGAGCCAGTCTCGGCTTGGCTGTTACGTTTATGGGATGAGGGAGCAGACAGCATTCACTGCTCCCCAGGTGAGATAGAAAAGCTAGCCTTCGTGACAGTGCATCCATCCCTGTGACAAAGGTTACAGAACTGCCATAGATTGGCCCATGACCAGGGCAACCATTCTCTAATGGAGTGGCTCACTGCTGCGGTACACACAGTATGGGGACAGGCTGGTGAGATGCCAGACACTCTGAGTCAATGGCAGTCATATATGGAACTTACTCAAATCATCCGTGAAATGGATATGAGACATCCTATTTTCAACGCTAATATGCAGGGGCTGGATGACGAGCTTTTATAGCCAGCATGAGAGATCTGGTTTTGGATACTGCACCTGCGAGTGCTTTTGGATCCTTGGTTACCATTCTTACGCCCTATGTGGGGCGGCAGATCCATGAAGCTACAATTGCCATGGCCACCCTAGGGGATGTTGAAAGCCGGAGGTGAAGGAAGTTAAGACAGGAGGTCTGAGCAGTCGAGACCTGGAAACCCAAATCAAAAGTAAAGGGGCGAGGTCGCGGGCCTCAGAGAGTAACACGCGCACAGATGTGGCGTGATCTCGTGGCAGCAGGGGTCGATTGGAACAAAATAGACCAACAACCCAATACACTCCTGCTGGAACTTTGGAAACAGTTGCGTCCAGAACAGCAATTCCGGAGAAGCCTACAGGAGAAGTCTGGGAAAGCGCAACACGTGTCCCTCCAGGACTTCACGCGGCCGCTTGAGGCCGACTCCTTCCAGCTTGATTAGGGGTGGGGCCAAGGTACCCGGTCAGAGGGGACGAGCAGGGACCGGAGGCCTCACGTGGAACTGTCCATACATTGGTCCACTTCTAATGTGCAGAGGGTTTTGGCCCTAGTTGACACTGGCGCAGACTGCAGTCTTGTCTATGGGAATCCAGAACTGTTCCCCGGACCAGCAGTCTGCATTGATGGCTATGGGGGAAAGACTGTGACTGTGAAAGCCGTTTCCTTCCACTAGGTATAGGAAGGCTTCCTCCTCGTACCTACAAGGTTTATGTCTCCCCCATTCCAGAGTATATTCTAGGGGTGGACGTGCTACATGTACTCAGCTTACAGACGTCGGTAGGAGAGTTCCGTCTCCGGATCCGGGAGGTGAAAGAGGTGACACGCGGGCATGCTCACCATCCTCCTCAAGTGTTGCCACAGCCCCGGCGCGTGGTTACAGTGCGACAGTACCGCCTGCCAGGAGGGCAGGAGGAGACTGGTGGTACCCTAAGAAGTCCAGGAAGTCTGGCTGTGCCCAGGACTGGTGGTGCCCTGAGAAACCCTGGCTGTGCCCAGAGAGCCTGGCTGAATCCAGGATACTGCATTCACCTCCAGGCTCCTCTCACAGGGTCCCTCGCGGAAGACACTTGTCACGTAGATTGTGAGGCGAGACCCTGTAGGGGTGGAGTGTGGGGACAGAGTCCCAGAAAGCAGTTTCCAGGCCTTCGGCCTCAAGTGGAAAGGTGCTGGCTCGGGTAGTAGATGGTCATCAGCTGTTACCAGTTAGCCATTTAGCCCCTTATATAACTGCCATGGCTGCGTTGGTTGGTCGTTTGGTTGGTTGGCAGGCAGAGAAGCAGACAGCAGGTTGCAGGTCATGTGAATCCAGCCTCCAGTGAGACTATAGTGGTATGACTCCCCTTTCTATGGCTCCGTGGGTGTCCCTTTATGGCCTAGCCATATCCTATGTTCTTATGTGGGGAGCGGGAGCTGAGACCCCGCATGACACCCTGCATGATAAATGGGTAGCCAGTAAAGTTTGGATTAGAACGGTGATATAATCAAAGCATTTAGAAAGACTATTCTGATAGTGAAGTGACTGTTAAATGGATAAAGTTGTAGAGATGTGAAACAACTGAGAAACTATTAATGCTAATTTATATTAATATAATAATATGTGCAAAAGCCCTGAAACAATGGGATGGTCGTCAGGCTGGGACTGGACAAATAGAGGAGACACTACAGTAGGAAAATGGGACGACTTGATGGTGGCTGCATAGGAGAAAGAAAAGAGAAGAAGTCCATGAAATTTGAAGTTTCAGGTGATAAGAACTTTGTAATAACTATGGATAGCAGTGAGAGCTTAAAGAGCATCAGTTAAGAGAAGCCCAAATGTCCATTCACATCACTTCTAAGATCATATCTTTGGTGAGTATCTCCTAGGGTAGTTCCTAAAACCAGGGATAATGTTCCTTCCTGCTTTCTTCATTCTGGATCCAATTTAAGCATGGCTTTCTCAATTTGGTCTGTCCAGAAGGGGTAAGGAAAAATTTCCCCAAAGATTTAAAATTAGGAGAAAATGGAGCTATTAATAGATCATTACTCAAAAGTGGGTCTTTTCCTGAATGTGTGAAATGATAAGTCCACTAAGACAGGTATGTGACATGTATTGACTATTGATCAAGTGGATTGTTTCCTAGGCGTTTTTTGTCGACCACAACTCCCGAACCACCACTTTCATCGACCCCCGGCTCCCACTTCAGAGCAGTCGACCCACAAGCGCACTGGTCCATCGGCAGCACCTGACAAGGCAGCGCAGCCATAGTGCAGGCGAGGTGAGTCGCGTGCCTTCTGACCCAGAGCCGGGAGAAGCTGCGGGGATGTGGGAGTGTGTGCAGTTGTGCTGGCATTTCCTTATTGTTTAGTCTTGTTGTTCTCGTTTGACTTCAAGATTATCATTTGGAGGCTGAAAAGTGTTGGAACCTTTACAGGGCTTCTTTGGAAATGCATAGAGGCTAAAGGATCAGTTTTAAAAAGCAGGCCATATGAGGAAAGAGTGAAAAATTAGAGATTTTCTTAAATTCTTAGGATGGTGAAAGAATTCATAATGTAGTAAAATGTTCACGAGAGGATGAGGAGCCCGTTTGCACACCTCAAGGCAGCTTCGCAGGAAGAAATGAATGCGACTTTTAGTGGGCTGAAATTTGGTAAAATATAGGGAAGTTTATTAAGTGAGGGTTGTAGATTAGATTAAAATCTTTGGGCAAGACATGGGATTGTGGTATTCTCACTAATATTCTTTAAAATTGGGCTATATCTGAGAGTTGATTTATTTACTCTAAGTGCCCAGAGAAAATAGGTGGAATTAAGAATTACTGAAAGCTCTACTGTGCTCTACTTTGCTAGCTTGCAGTAACCAGTGGTAACCACATGAGGGCTCTCTAATAGCCTCACCAAAAACAAAAACAAACAAAAAGAATGAACAACAAATCTCTTCCGGCTTCCCTTTTTCTTTAGTAGCTTAAAGCAAACGAATGTTTTAGATGAAAATTTTTTATCCTAAATATGGGCTTATGCTTTGAATATATATCATCACTTAATATACATTGGTTCTAAAAATTCCCTTAGACATATTTAATTAAGATTCTTTCCCACATGCCTTTTCCACGACTATGTGCATATCATATTTTCAGTATTATATTGTAGGTCAAATATTTTTGTACCTTCTATTATAAGAAAAAATATGAATGCAATAAATAACTGGATTTGATTAATCAAAATTCCACTCTTGGAATTTCCCCTCATGATTTACATACTTGCTGTAATGCATCATGTGTGTTTGCAGGTTGTAGGTGCAAACATAGAAGAGTATACATGAGAAGCTTATAGAAAAATGATATATAAATCTATTGCATGATGAGGTATCTACAAAAATATTTATGTTTTATGAGTAGCTAATAAATCTTTACCTTGCTGTCATCTAAATCATTAGTGGTAAACTGGATGATGCTAACAGCATTCGCCTTAAAAGCAGAACAGAGCTCCCACCTTTGGACTTCGTGCATGATGTGTAGCATAATTAGGGCCCTGCCTGACTTTATCACATGCCAGTGCACTTTACCCATTTGCTTTATCTTGCCAT